>NC_051155.1:154121673-154464780 GCF_013339745.2 Dermacentor silvarum | reverse complement strand
CCCTTCTCGGTCGATGCGGGGATCTGACCGCGCGCGAGTGCTATGAGCGCACTCGCGGGGAGTAGGTGCATGGTTCGCGTATGCGCGTCTCGCTTTACCTGCACCACCCAAGGCACGTCTAAGGACGAGTGATTGCCTTGCTAGGCTCGAAGCACACCAGCAAAACGCAATGACAGCGCTTGAAGGCACATATGCCGCTCACAAAAACGACCATGCCGTGCGCTCGTTCCTTCATTAAGTATCAGCTGAGTACATGTAGCTTCGCAATTCTCGCAATGATGGTTTTGCACCCAGTCTTGACAACGCGCGCGCACGCGCACGTATATATATATATATATATATATATATATATATATATATATATACACGCACGCACAGCGGGACCGCTGATGTGAACGAGACCTCTGACGACCGCACACGGTAGGTCTTGCACAGTGATCTTTCAATCCTCTTTTTTTTTTTTTTTTATACCTTGGCTAACATTAGTTGCTGCGACACACTGCAGACAGGCATAGCTGGCCAGTGCGTTTGTCGATCCGAGCTGGAATGGTTGCGTTTGAGAGAGAGAGAGAGAGAGCTCAGCCATGCATCTTCGGTATTTTCCCTCAAGAACCACTTATCATCATCATCGGTATAGTCCACCAAACTCAAACCCGTGCTAATTAGGAGTTATAAGGCTTACTACTGTTCGTTTTCTGTTGTGCAGAAATTTGGCGGTTGCTCGGCTATGGCGCCCCCTTGTTCGACACGTATATCCAGCATGGCCTTAAGTGAGTCGGGCAGCAAGACAGAGGGATGTCGATTCGCGCCCACCAGCTTTGACCACGGCGGACCCGCTATATACGAATAGGGAGCAAGCACGATTCCAAGATGAGACTGCATATAGCATACCTCCGCTAGCTGTATCATAAGTTAAGCAAGCTTTGCAATGCGCGAATAAATGCCATTTGCGTATTTGGCTACGTCGTTTCTGTACCCTAAAGAGCCCATGCATACACCCTCAGCAGCACGCACAAGACGTTTCACGTACCCCACTGCGGCTGCGTCTGCGATAAATACAGCTTACCAGAATATTTATAGTAAGTCTTCCTACGATATATTGCTTACGCCTAAAGAGCTCAGTGACTCTCGCGAAAACAACTGCAACTTTCAAGGTATACGCATAAAAAAAAAGCCAGAACTTATCCCATATAGTAAACGGAACATGCGTCCCAAACCGGCAAAATAAAAGAATTGTAGTGCTGCGCAAAATTAAAACGGCCCGCCATCAAGTGTCCGAATGCTTCGCGAGCATCCCGCAAAGGAATACGAGTCTTGAATCGACCGAATGCAGAACTTTAAGGAGGAGCGAAATAAATAAACAGACAAAGAAAATGAAATGTTCAAGAGTATGGATGTATACAGGCATAAATAACATAGATCCACGCTGAACATACGAGAGAATGGAAGGCTGTACAAACATGCCACGTACCCGCTCAAAACGGCGTAGAATCCATTCAGTCGAGACAGTCTATCCCGTTTTTACAAACGATAAAATCAAATAAAAATGAGATCAGCAGCATGAATTCGTTACCAAGAGGAACCAACAAAGATTCTTGGTGCGCCGCTCATCGAGGGAGCTTTTGCTCGTTCTCGTGTCCCACCATGCATGTTTCTTTTTTTCTCCTGTCTGTCGCCTTAATATATATATATATATATATATATATATATATATATATATATATATATATATATATATATAGCTGTTACATCGTCGCGAGCTGTCTGAACAGCGCGGGATACAATGTATACGCGAAGGAGCGACAAAAGCGCCTATAGAATGCGACGATATATCTTTGCCTTCACGACAGCGAAGATCGAGTTCTCTGAAGCTCTTTTACACCCATGTACAAAGAGAAAAAGAGAGGGAGAGCAAAAGGAAGAATAGCGGTCGAGGCGGAGAGTGAGCAAGAACTCGACGCACGCAAGAAGAGACGCATCGAAGGAAGTGTTTGTATTCCTCTATCGAATTTCACGGGAATTGCGAACGAGCGCCCTTTCGTGTCGCTCTGGGAAACTCGGTGGATTTTGTTTTATTTTGTTTTACGCACGTACAGAGTGACAAAGACACCTCTGGGCACGTACATTTGACATGCGGCTCCGAGCCAATTTCAGACGCGCGTGAATGCGCGCTTAATTGTGTTCGGGTGGTGTGTGTGTGTGTGCAGTAAACATTTTCGACTCCAACAAAAGTGTCTAAATCTATGTCTATATTAAGGCGAAAGCCTTATATGTCTCATTGTTCAGTCGACCTTCAACGTCCTTGAGCGAAAACCATGTCGTCGACGCGCAATCGTACACGATGGCGACTCGGTGTAGTAATTTACTTCCTATACGCCAACCCGGCATTGTGTATTACGCAAACGCTCACGCAACAATTCTGATGGTGCGGGGGTCACGGTCGTCATCGTGCTAATTAAGATAAGAGTTAATTCAGGCACTCTATCCCACGACCTTCGGTGGGAGCCGAACCCTCGAGATTATGTGGGAGTCGAATCCACGACCATTGGCGTTAAGGCGAATTTAATTAAGGCACATTTAATTAATATAGAGTTATTAAGTGACTCGAACCCACGATCTTTGGTGTCAATTAGGGCGAGGTTAACTAAGGCACAGTTAATTAAGGTAGCGTCAATTAAGGCATTCGAACCCGCAACCTTTGGTCGGAAAAAAAGCAATAAGAAGTAACAACGCATTCCACTGAGAATGTCAAGTAATTTAATGAATGTATCTTGAGCGCGCAGGCAATTTCGCATTCACCCTCTTTGGCGTATGCTAAAGTGACTGTCAATTTTTACGTTTACAACCCGTTCTTGCACCCTACATGAAGGGTGTTGTGTACGCACCTACACAAGACAGTACTTACGGCCATGAATATTTCTCCACCCATGCCTATCTCTGTCCCTACAAGGACGTTCGTACCCGCCGTTTCGCGCGCCGCGTGTCACGCAAGCCAGCAAAATAGACAAGTCGGCCCCGCGGCAGCTTCGACAGAGGGAAAGAGCGCATACGCCACAGACAGCCGACGCGATCAACGGAGACTAGAAGCTTCGACAAGTTACGCGAAGGTTACGGTAACAAGAGGAGAGAGAGAGCGCCGAAACACCCTCTCAGACAGCGAGTCGAGAAAGAGAGAGAGAGGGGGGGGGGTACTACAGCGTGAGCATGCGCCAACGGATGAGTCACCACCTTCCTGGATGACTTCGGCGGTGGCGGTCAAAAACGCGAGAAATGTGTCGGAAGATTTCCAGGCGTTTTTCACGCTATGGGAGCACGACTCCGTCAGAAGGTGCGAGAAGCGCCGGCGAAGGCATTAAAAGCGGCGTGCGGGAATCAGCAGGGGAATCAGACCACGCCGGTTAAGAGATGTGACGTGTAGACCAACCGTCCGCGGCAGGAGAGTCCCCGGCAAGCTAGTCGACGAGTTCCTCGAGCGTCTGCGTTTCTGGAAGAAGTTACTTCTCCGAGATTTGCCTCGAGCCCACGCTGAGGTCGTCCGGCTCAAACCAGCACGGGTGAATACGATTGGACACTGTGTTTCTATTCATTCTGTACTGTACGTGTGGGACTCTTAGTGCTTGTCGTTAATTATTTTCCAGTGTTTTGTTAATACCCATCTGAATTGTATTGTAATGTGTCTAGCCGAAGTGTTTAAGTATAACTGCCGTGGTTGAAGAATATATTTTGTTGTGTTTTGACAACTCTCGGCTCTGACTCGGTCTTTGGACCACAACCGGCGTTCGCTGGCGCACCAGAGGGCCTTATGAATTGTCCTTGC
Organism: Dermacentor silvarum; assembly: GCF_013339745.2. Lineage (NCBI taxonomy): Eukaryota > Metazoa > Arthropoda > Arachnida > Ixodida > Ixodidae > Dermacentor > Dermacentor silvarum. The sequence continues at coordinate 154,460,963 of NC_051155.1, read as the reverse complement.
TTTCCTGGGGTTATTTTCGGAAGCTGATAATAGGTCGGCTTTGTAATTTGGCCCGGCGTTGGCGCCTCGTTTACGGGGTGTGTGACAGCATACAAGGCTACTTATAAGCCGCGGTGTGCCTGCGCACTACTGAGGAGACGGCATGAGCGCGCGAAGCAAGGTTGATCACGTTGTTTCCGCCATCGCCTGATGGATTTCCGCAGAACTTCGGCCATCTTCGCGCGTGGCAGCTGCTGACGATTTCCGCTCGGCCGCCTTCACTCGCAACGTTTACGACTGTTTTCAAAAGGAATGAGAGACAGGAGCAGAAACATTAATTTTGAAATTTAGATTGTGCGGGGTTCCGAGAGAGAGAGAGAGAGAGAGAGAGAGAGAGAAGGCAAGGAGAGGAAGGCAGGGAGGTCAACCACCAGACGAGCGTCCGGTTTGCTACCCTACACTGGGGGTAAGGAAAAGGGGGGAAACTGCACAGTGGGTTATGAGGGACGCTGTGGTGGATGGCTGCGGATTAGCTTTTACCACCCATGTTTCCTTATAACGTGCAACGAAAACTCGGTGCACAAGGATTTAAGCATTTTGCCCACATCGGCTCGCGGCCGCCGAACTGGCGACCTGCAGAAACTTGTAGGCCCCGGAGTCTATACGTTGGTCGCATATTCGTGGAATCCGCAGTAGGCAAAAGTTAATCCGCGATCCCATCGGCGTATGCGCCGCTACGAAAACTTCTTCTTCTTTCTGGGGTTTTACGTGCCAAAACCAGTTCTGATTATGAGGCACGCCGTAGTGGAGGGCTCCGGATTAATTTTGACCACCTGGGGTTCTTTAACGTGCACTACAACGCAAGCACACGGGCGTTTTTGCATTTCGCCTCCATCGAAATGCGGCCGCCGGGGCCGGGATTCGATCCCGCGACCTCGTGCTCAGCAGCGCAACGCCTTAGCTGACTGAGCCACCCCGGCGGGTGCTACGAAAACGATCAAACGTGTTCTCAAACGTTCCTTATCAAATAAATTTACGTGAGGAGCATTTGAAGCTTACGCGTCATTCGAAGAGCGCCAGACATTAACCGCGAACACACTCATGATATGAAGGGGAAAGAGAGAGGAAAACATGCATATTTCGCATCATTTTTATGCGTCTGTTCCGAAACTCGATGTTGCCCTGATGAAAGCATGACGATTTATCAGGAAAGATAACAGGATCCGGAAGCGACACAATATTTACTGTCGCGAAGGGACACGCGAATATAGACGGAAAGAAGTACATATAGCCACGGCCCCGGTTGAACTATACATCGTCGACGATACACAAGCCTCTCTCCACGCGATGCAAATGAGCGCTTGCGGTTTTAAGCACGTTTCATTTTTGCCCGACTGCACCCTCCTCGAGTCCAGTGGCGAGGAGAGTCGGAACCAATTAGACACGGTTTGTGCAAAGAGATCCGTGACTGGTCGCCTGCAGCTTCGATCGATCGGGCTTGATACTTGGCCGGCTGCGCTGTCGAGCATACATCCTGCACGAATGCGTGACGAATTAGCCACAGCTTATGCAATGAGTCAGCCCCCTTCGCTGCATATGCATACGGGCACGTGCCGGGCGCCCAGGTCGGAAGCGGCGTTCTGTGCCACCGCAGCTGCAGTATATACGAAACCGAACGTGACGTACCGCACGCTCGAGGTCGTGTGAACTTTGGCCCCAGGGAAGCGGGAGCCGCGGGTCAATCTACTTCGACGTCTTACGACCCTTTATACGAGTCGCGCTGTCTCACAGTGAGCGTCCGATCGAAAGGAGCGATAACTGATGTTTCTCAGTTTCATTACGACAGAACAAGATGGAATGCGGCGGCAGCCGATCGATCTCGCTGGTAGTGTTGTAGTTAAACTTTCAGCCCACATCTGACACACACACACACACATGCTGAAGGACCAACTGCTTTTCTAACACCCTTATTTCTTGTGTCACTGTCACAAACGAAGCCACTAGCGATAAAGAAAAGCCCGGAAACGTCCCTCGCCAAAATCTGTTGACGTTGATCGACGCGTTCAAACATTGACAATATATCGAGCAAGTGAACCAAGGCCTTTATTGCATCGCTTCTGGCTGATACTTGCTAACGTGGGAACGTAATCGCCTCAACGCCGAACGCACGCACACACACACACACACACACACAGAGAGAGAGAGAGAGAGAGAAGTGGACCAAGCACTTTCCGTCACATTAATCGCACTATGCGCCGATATTCATCCAGCGGGCTTCGACGTCCTCGACACACGAAACCGTGGAAGTTACGTCACGTATGGGGCTCAAAACCCCACATATCACTCAAGCGACACCGCGCACACTACCCCCGCTGCGCCGTTCTTTGTTGCTTGCCAAAAAGACGCGAGTGCTCGTTTGGCCCCGTCTGCAGCGAGCCGCCTACTCCTACACACTCTACACGCCATCCCAGTTTTCCACGCTCTTTAGCGTGCGCAGCTGTGGCCACGCCGTCTCTTCTTCTTGTGTATCGTCCTCCCCCGGCGGCCTGTCGTTTTCTCTAAGACAATTCTCTCGGCGCAGCGCGCTTGTTACGTGGAGCGCGTCCGTGCTTCAAAGCGACCCGCGGTACCACGTACGGACCGAGCCGCCGTCCGCTCATTTAAAAAAAGTGGTTCTCACGGTCTCTCTCCCCTCTTGCCCGGTTTCCGCCGCACTTGATTGAGGTAGCGACGAAAGCTACAACCTCGCGAGGAGGAAAGAAGACACCGCGCGCGGCTGGGCTTCATCGCAAGTGGGACCGTGCAAACCGTGTCCTCTCGGCTCGCTCATTCATTCACTGCACTTGAAGGCGGAGCTTGATGCAAGCGGAAGAAGAATCAGCGGGATATTTTTAACGCGGTGATATAACAGCGTAAACAAGGGAGACGGTAAAAAAAAAAAAAAAGGAAAAAAAACTTTTTTTTTTTTTTTAAGTCCTCGGAGAGAACGAGAAGCTGGCGGAAAAAATGGAGATAGCCACACAAGTGCGGCTCGAAACAAAGACACCACTTTAATTTCTGCAGCTCGAGCGAGACAGCTGGTTTTCGAGAAAGCACTTTTACTTCGCTCGCTTTTGCCTGGGCGTCGCATTTATCAGGCGGAAAGACAGAAAGCTCAAGGCATGGCCATACGCTAAGCTGTAGAAATCTGCAAGCCGGCTGGTTCGCGCGATGCGCCGTCGCTTAAGTCGTGCGGGACGGGACGTATAGGGTTCATGGTAACATGGAATACGGCTGGCCTGCCCTTGAAGCTCGCTATAAGCGTCCGTACAGCTGGCTTCTTTCCCACATTCACCACAACGAGTGGAGGGAGAGAGGAAAACTAGGCATGCGAAAAAAATAATAATAATGAACGAAGTTTTCAGCAGTGAAACAAGGGAAGTATTAACATTTCTTCCCTTTCTCAAGATCTTTCGAAAAGCCGTCGTCAGTCCTGTCATCACGCGACTTTCACCATATTTCATTTTTGTTGACATGATAAGGAGTGTGTCGTCCATGCATTCAAAGCTGCACTCACAAGTTTGCGCTACCGTATTCTACCTTTATATCTTTATATGCGCAGGTCTGGTCTGATGCCACCCCCTCTCTAAGGCTCGTATGCAAAAGGTGCAAGACACAATAGCTTCGAAACGTATATATGTCTTAGCGCATTCACGCTGAATGATACATCTAAGTGCGTTGCCAGCAGATATACATCTAGGCCATTCAGTTTCGGTCTACATTTAAGCGCCGCCACGGTGAAAGCCCTGGTCTGCGCGGGTAGCACGTATAAGTAGTCCAGGCTTGCGTAATCGACCCGAAGCGTCATCGGGCTCGCCGAGCCTCAAGCATCTACTATAGTCTGCTGACCTCAGCTAACGCTATAGATGCGAGGCGCAAAAAGTCGACTGAGTCAAGGTCCCCCGAAAGAAAGCACAGCTCTAAATTGGCCGAGTGCAAATAAAAGTCTGACTCAGATGCATGACTCAAAAAGTGATTACGAAGCGGCATGACGCTTTTCAGGCCGTTCCTGTCACTTTACCGTGATAAATGGCGGGTCCAAAGTTAGCAGACAAGGTAATGTTAAAAGAGGGGGGAAAATCGTATAGATCTCGGGTTCTACAGATGCGCAGCGCCATCGATCGGCGCTATTTCATGGCTATATATACACTATAAGCAGGAAGGACTCTGCAATAAGGCCCCTCCGTTAACGTATATGACACGTACTAGCCTCTCTCCCGTCCGGGTTTCTTTTTTTTTTTTTTCTTTTTTTTAATTCTCTACGTTGTCAAGTTATGCGTTTCTGCAGAAGGCACATAGAGCGAGCGGCTCAGAGAAACGAAAGCTCGAAATGTCAGCGCGTACAGGCCACTTCATTTATTTTTTGTGTCCTCGCCCCTTCGCGACGCTGCAGCGTCCTTCACGGCCCAGTCCAATATCGCGCGTTTCGCCAGTCTTGCAATGGCTAACAAGACTGTGCGACCGTACAGGACGGCCGTCACAGTATATACCGACCGGTCACAGTATACGCTGGCAAAATTTTTAAATATCGCCTGTGACATGGGTAGCACATAGTCTACATGTTGAGCTGGATTATTCGAAGAGGCGGAGGTTACGTACACTAGAAATCAAAATGAATAATTGACTAATTAACAAATTTTCACTAATCAACATTAGCGCACGTAATGCAATACGGGAATTTAAGCCAGCGATGTCACAAGGCACATCCATTTAATACTAATTCTCAAACTAGCGCCACTTTTGCGATAGGCGCGGTCAAACCTGAGGTAAAACTGCACTGTTGTTCCGCTTAACTTTTTTTTTTTCACAAGACGCTTTTCATCATTGTAGCTCAATCGTTACAGGAACACCAATGCATTTCGTCGCAAACGTTGGAAACGAATTTCTCGAAACTGGCGTCATCCACAGAATTCCAAGTGGATATTACTTTCAAGGTCACCGGCGACAATTCGTAAATTTCAATGTGCCGTAACGTAATTGCGCTGATAGACAGTTAGCGAAAATTCGTAAATTATATCGTTTTAATTTCTTGCGCAAATAACGCCCCGCTCTCAGAGCAATTTATCTCAATAAGCTGAATTGTGCTACATGTCAAAGGTTATATTTAAAGATGCTGCTAACGCTTAAAAAAATATGCAGCCTTGGAAGTGCTAACAGCCTAAGGTGGCTGCTCCTAGTGGTTCTAACGGAAATCGCCTACGTGCGCCTGCGGAGAACAGAGAACAAACTAAACTGCGCCAGAGTGGATGCTAGCAAGGAAGAATGGAACATATAACCTTGAAAACAACAACAGCAAAACGGCATAGAGGAAGCTGTCAATCGGCGCAGCGTGCAACATTCGAAAGGTTTCCTTTCCGACCGTCGTTTTGCGAAGGGAATATGTTTCCGCTCGACGGAGGTCACTGCAACTACTGGAGGCCATCTATACGTCATGTCGTTATTGTTTAATAGCTGCACACAGATGAGAAGCAAGGCTACATTAGAGCCGGCTCTCCCAATACACTGTTGAGAAATTGTAACTACCCATTTTCTAATAAATGCGCGCACGTATATCAAAGACACACAAACGCTGTCTATAAAAATAAATGTCAACAACACACACACACATACACACAAGAAAAAAAATTGGAAAAGCGATCGATAGGCACAAGCGTTAAGTAAAGTAAGTTCCTGACCACTGAGCAATAAACACCATTGTATACATGTAACCCACGAGTGACATTTTTCCAAGTACGTAGTCCCGACCTCAAACACATAACATACATAGAATTCGTAAGAGTATACAAATCAAATCAAATAAATTACGTTGATGTGTACAAGGAAACCCCGAAGGGCATTCAAAACACAGCTGTATGCAATATGCATTGATGTTATTAAGCGGGGTATACCGTATACTTAGCAACCCCCGTTTCCCCTTCAAGATACTGTCTCCCTCTCTCTCCTCCATGACCACGACGCACTCTTGCAGAAACGCAGTATCAAGGCACAGTCGTTCGACGTGTGACGACGAGCTGGCTCCCGTGCACAGGGCCGCAAGTAACTCCGCCCTCGACAATACGATGCTCCGAAGAGCGGAACTGAACTTTCATCCTCGCTTTCGAGCAACTTACGTTTGAATTTGTTAGGGCAGCGCAAGTTCTTCCAATTAGCGCGATAACACGAAAACACACATAGTAGAGGGCTCGAACGACGAGGTTACGCGACCAACTAGTCCGCCTTTCGAACGGCAACAACTGCAAAGCTACAAAAGTCTCGTCACGTGCGCAATGCTCCGACGACTTCCAGAAGGGTTTCAAAGTAGAGCAGTAAATGTCTCCTAAAAAAAAGTTAAGAAGAAACAGAACTTTAAACACGACAGCTTCAAAGAATACAGACACAACCGCGTTTAGCAGAAGCAAGGTCACACTCGACGTGGAAATGACAATAGCGGGAGAAAGCGAACCTCGGCGGTATGGTCGGGGAAGAAAACAAAAAGAAGTAAAAAAGCTGCGCGGTGGCCGATGCATGCCAATCAATCGGTCACGGTGGTCAGCCGCAATGGCGCTGCTGCCCGACAGGACAGGCGCAGCCGTCATTCGCGAGGTGCCGCTGGCACGAGGTCGCAGTGGAAAAGCCGAGAACGCGAGCGTACGCGGGGAGGAGAGGTGCGGCCGGTCATTCGTGGACGTCAATCTTATCCCGACAACTGCAGCACTGCAGCTCAAGGTGGGCGGCGCCCTAAGGTCCCACAGCTGGTTCCGGCGGCTCCTTTCCAGCCGTGCAAAGCTCGTTATCGTGCACGCGTGTACCCAGCACTAACAGTTCGTGCACGGACACAGAGGCCAGGGGAACTAGATTTTTTTTTTTTCTTTTCTGCTTACATTACGATAGAGTGTAAGAAGAAACACGAAAAGAGGAAAGCGCGGGGAAAATTAATCCGAGAACTCGGTTCGAGATGATGATTAAATTCTTCTCGTGCTGCTGCTAACTGCCAGCCTCATGACTAGTCGCTATAGAACGACTGCCCCGGCAGGCGGAGGTCCCGGGTTCGATGACCCGGACGAGGACGAATTTTTCTCAACTGCGAAGCTTTCCTAACGAGAAACCCGTTCGAATGCGTGTCTTTTCAACGACATTCTGCTACAGATCAGCTGGAACGATTGCTTTTAATGATTTCCGCGGAACTAGTAAACTTAATTCAAATACCAAATATAATCCGATTTCATGTGGAACATATAAATATATTTGTCCGTTGCAGAAACACGCGACGAAAGTCAATCGAAACCGTAAGAGAGAGTTAAGCCAATCTTTTGCGCGTGAATAATCCTTTGCTCCGGGTAAGAGAGCCAAGAAACGGCAATAAAGAACAACATTCACGAATGGTCCCCCGCAATCTTCCTGCACCCTTTCCTCAGACTGCGGGAGTATTTTTTAAATAGATTTCCTGTTATCATTCTTTCACCCCCTTCGATTATAGGCCGCCCTATTTCATACACAGCGCGGACCGAGCTACAAGTGGGACGCCCTGTGCAAAGACGAGTGTATACTGTGTGGCATAACATCCGATATAGTTAGAGGCGGCAGCCCAGGGGCGAAACCAGTCAAACCTGTGCGCGACCCACAAACCTGCGGAGAGTCGTCCGGCGTTACGTGCGCGCACTAATCCCGCCGAGGGCATGCATTACACTGCAGCTTCGAAACCCGCCGAAACACGCCGGCCGCGAGGAAGGTCCCGGCGTCGTCGACTCGGGCGTTTTCCTGCACTGCGTTCACAAACGCGCGAACGACCGCGCTGCGTGACCGTGTTACCACAGCGGAATGCGTCGAAAGTGAAGGCCGTCGAGCAAACGTCGAGTGCCGATGATGATCCTCTCGACGCGCGCATGGGACTCGGTGAACGAAGAGGAAAGAAATGGTTCAGGAATAAAGAAAGCGGAGAAGGGAAGGGACGCAGACATAGACGGACACGAATGACGCTCGCTTCTTTCCGTATATACAATGCACCGCCTTGTCGCAGTGAATGTATACCGAAGAGATCACGGCAGAGAACGCTGCATTACGGCAGCGAGCCGCGGTCGGGTCACGAAGATGCATGCAGGAGGAGTTGCTTGTGCGCATTCATCGAGGGACATTATATACGTGCATTCGGGGGAGTCGCGAAAAGCAAAAGTAAATCGAAGAGCGCGCGCGTCGACAAACGCGTCAATGCTCCTTATATATACACGAAGCCATCTCCACTCCTTCCTTTCTTCTTTTCGCGCAGTCATCTCTATTCTTCGCAGTGTTTACGTAAGAAATCATCGTTTATGCGGGCTGCGTCAGTGCAGCGCAACGACGCAGGTGCGTATTTTTGCGCAAGAAAAATAGGTTCACCGCACATTCTCGGACAATAAATTCTAACGCCGGCGACACGCCCACCGCTCGTGTGTCTTCCGTGTATGCTGAAGGAAGATTTGTGCTAATGCGCTCTTAACAGGCAGATACTTTCATCATATCACACAAATCGATGCAATTCCGGGGGCGATATAAACCGTCCGAAGTATTTACTTTCCGAAACGCAGGTACGTTAGGTGCTATAACAATACTGAGCTGATATTGCCATACGAGAGACAAACATGGCTCGCCTTCGCAGGCAGCATTCGCAACGTATATAACGAATTTTCATGCCGGATTATGTGAACGATCGCGAGTGTGCTAACAACAAGGCCCGCGATGACACTTTGAGCAAGTCTATATAAAAGAATCCGTCAGATGGTGGCCACGGGACCTGGCATGCAGCAAAGATACAACGCGCGCAACCACTGGAAAGCGCATGTTCACAGCATCCAAGATACTGCAGTCACTCTCACCTGCGAAATGCACGGAAGGCCAAGTCGATCGTGTGGCAACAAAGTCGGACGCTTCACCACGGAGACGCGTATCGCGCACACACAGGCCTGCCGTCGCCACTCCAGAAAGCACTCGGGAATCGAAATAAGAGACTGGAGGCAAAGAAGAAAAGGAAGCACAAAACACACCGGCGCGGTACCGGACCGATCGACGGTCGGTGCTCGACGTTCGCGCTCTTCAACGGACAGCGAAGTCGCGCACAGCTCTCACCACCATGGCTCTCACTCCTCCTTGGCCACGGAGACGAGACAGGGCAGTTCGATACGCAGCCGGCGAAACGATGACTGCGAAGACGGCTGGCCGGTCGGTCGCGGTGCGTCCACTGGCTCGCTGGAGACGGGAATTTCAACAAACGGGCAGGTCGCCGACGCGTTTGCCCGCTGGCCTCACAAAACGCAACTGCGCCAGTCGACGGTTCGGCCGATAGTAAACGCGGTGCGACCCCTGTGTGTGTGAGTTTATGCGCTCGCGTCAGCGACAGCGGACGCCAGCGGACAATCCGAAGCCGCGCTGCCGTCGCCGCGGCGAGCGCGTACGTATATCAGAGGGGCTGTGTATCTATCGCGGAGCGCTGCCGCGCGTTCTCTCTCTCTCTCTCTCTCTCTCTCTTCGAGTGGACGGCGAGAAACGCAAGAACGGCAGGAGGCACAACCACGAAAGAGAGAGAGAGAACCAGACATTCTGCATTGACTCGGTTCACTCACTCTTTCTTTCTCGATACAGGGAGAGCGCAGTGCGCGGTGGTCGCTCACCGCACAAAGGGGGCTACTTGCTCCTCCTTCTCAAAAACTACAAAGACACACACACGAACACAGTCGCCGCCGCGGTTAAAAAGACTGGAACCAGGTCACACCAGTCGCCGACGCGGCGCGGCTCCCTTCTCCCGACGGGCGCCCCGATAGCCCAACCCCCGTCCTCGCGCGATCGCGGTTTCTCTCGCGTTCACTTCGCATCTTCGCGATCCCAGTTCAGAGCCCCGATATTTGCTTTCATTTCTTTTTTCTCGAAGGGCGACGGCGTGTCGCGTGCGATACACTATGCAGACGCCGTCGATTGGCAGATCACGACGGACGCTGACTTCCCAGCGCTCGTCCGTCGATCGCGCCAGGTCGCGCACGCCGCAACTGTTAAAACGAGTCCCCAACCCGTATAGATAGATGTGTCGTGTACGGGGGCAAGATAGAGAGAATCACGCGTCTGTCGCATGTAGGTGCCGCTTCGTTCACTGCAGCGTGCTCCACCGAGTGTTTCCACGAGTCGCTGCACGCAATCGGCCGCTGCTGTATTTATAGCTTTAGTGCTTCGGCTACATCTAAAGAGGAAAGAGAAGCCGGTAAAAGAACGGCGAAAGCCAGAGCTCTATACTCGCATTTTGCGCTAAATAGAGCGTACCACGGCCACCGCCGCGGTTAACGCGATTCTTGCTTTCATTTAATTTAACCTTGACGCCTTTTTCGTAAACTTGTACCAGAATAGCGGAGGAAAACCCCAAAGCAGGTCGTCGCGCCGCTCGCGAGCCGGGAGTATGAGGGTGTATATAAGCACCTGTATGCGCAGGGGGGGGGGGCGCAACAATCGAGGAAACGCCCGACAAACTGCTATCAACTGAGCTAGGCGAGCCATCAAATTCTCTCGAGTAAACGGCGCGTGTTTCCTAAAGTGCCGTGGCTGTAACACGGCACACAGCGCTTTTTCGCTTGACGATCGACCTCCTCGAAACCAGGCAGGAAAAAGCAGTATCTTATATAGCGACGCGAAGCCCGAGTACTCTTGATAGGCGGATCGACCTTATAGTGCGTGCAGCAAAAGGAGCGAGTGAAACTTTGTCGACTTACAAATTCGCTCCTTCACGCATCATTCGCCCGAGGAAGTGCATGTGTACGTGTACTTGGTTGTTCAGACCGTTGTCTGATATTTTTTTTTTTTTTCTCGATCGCCTGCAAGAATTCTTGTTTCGTATGGTTCCGTTCAACAACGTTACGATAAAAGCGCCGGTGTTAGTTCTAACGGGACGCTGGAGTCGATGAACGAAAGGGAGCTCCGTGTCAGCCATACCGTTCTCGCGGAAAGCAAAACGTACATTTTTGCTTATATCGGTCGACGCAATGAACACGGGGACAGAAAACGAACAAGCGAACTGCACAGCAGATTCGCGGCAATGGCTTTTGTGCCTGTCAAATAATACTTTCAGTACTCTTGTGTTTGATGTATTTATACCTATTACTGTATACAACAGAGTCCATACGCATCACGAAACAATTTGCGTCTTTATCTGTAAGGCGTTCACGATTAAGGAATTTTAAAGCGTTTCTTTGAAATATGTATAGGGTGCACGAAGTGACAGGCATCGAGATGCGTTCAAAGCAACATGCCTAAGGATCGATATTCCCCCACTCTTTATTTTCCGTGGGTTAGAGATGGACGGTTAAGAAACGTCATATACGCATTCGATAAGGCGTAACGGCTTTAAGAAGGAATAGTGACAGCATGTGCAGCAAGCAGGTCGAGCGTTTGTATACCATATTGACACGTCAATTCAGTACATTTCCGTGTGTTGTGCAGTTGTAGTTTGTTTGCGCTTTATTTTGCGCGCCGTGAAGGATTCGGGCGAGAGAGACAAAGACGACGAAGAAGACGTTCTGCTCGATCGGAGCTGTTCTGCTGTGTGACCGGTTGTTGCTTGTGTTGTTATTACCGTGACAAATTGGTGGAAGTGCTGGGTATCATCCTATGCCCTAATTGACCTCCCGACGCTTCAAGTCCCAACCACCATTCCCGCGATTCCGGAGAAAAACCGGGCACTTCGCCACAGCCGCCGCTTGCAGGGACTACCTCCTGAATACGGCCCATTGAGCCCAGTAAGAATGTCAACCACAGGGGCAAGTACGAGTCAGACGCAAGAGAGCGACACAGTCCAATCCACTTCTACCCCGAGTGTCGTCTATCCAGCGCACGTTCCGAAGTCATTTCATGGTGACGTGTTCGAGGACGTGGAGGATTGGCTTGAGCACTTCGATCGAGTCGCCGCAGTCAATGAATGGGACGACTCTAAGAAACTGCGCTACGTTTACTTTGCCCTTGAAGACTACGCTCGCACATGGTTCGAGAATCATGAGGGCTCCATCACTAGCTGGCAAGATTTCCGACGACAGCTTCGCGAGACGTACAGCAGCCCCGAAAGGAAAGAAAAGGCCGAACAGGCTCTGCAGAGTCGGTTTCAGAAGCCAAATGAAAGCGTGGCCATGTTTGTCGAGGACATGTCCCGCTTGTTCCGACGTGCTGATCCAGGTATGGCCGAGACAAAGAAAGTTCGCCTCTTAATGCGAGGGGTGAAAGAACAACTCTTCGCTGGGCTCATGCGCAACCCTCCAGCTACCGTCGCCGAGTTCATGACTGAAGCGACGACAATGGAGCGAGCGCTGCAGCAACGATCCCAACAGTACGATCGCCAAAGCACCGTCGCCGCCGTGTCATGTTTCACCTGCGGACATGATTTAGCAGCACTCCGAGAGCTTGTGCGAAGCGTTGTGCGCGAAGAGCTTGAGGAAGTTCGCAAAACTGCTTGTCAGCCGACTGTTACTGCGCTTGGTGACATCATTCGTGACGAAATCAGGACCGTGACCCAACCATTGGCACCAACGCGAGCGGAAGCTCCAGTCCTGACATATGCCGAAGCCTTACGGGGCCCTCAACCATCTACGGTACGACGTTTGCCTTCCCCTGTTTCAGCTCTGCCGCCACGTCAATTTCCCGCTACAAATGTAAACTCGTATGAGTACGTAGGCCCGCGAGATATCACACGGAAATCAAACGTGTGGCGCACCTCGGATAATCGGCCACTTTGCTACCACTGCGGCGAAGCGGACCATCTGTATCGTCAGTGCCCTTATCGGAGGATGGGCCTTCAGGGATTTCACCCTAACGCGCGTCGACCAAGTAATGGTGAGCGCCCACGCGAGATTGAGCAATTCCTGGCCTCTCAACAGTCATGTTCTCCCGCACAAAGACGCCAATCACGTTCACCATCTCCTCGGCGCATCATCTCGCCTAGCCGTTACTCTACGTTTTCTGATGTTCGCAACAGGTCCCCAAGTCCACGCCCACGCCAGGAAAACTGAGGACAGCGACCTCCGGGGGTGGGGCCGCTGCTGATCGTCCTGACAAACACCCTCCGACACAAAAAGTTCACGACGACGATTTATCCGCCACGCCATGTTCTGATAACGACGCAGTACTTTCCGCCGATATTACAGTAACCGTCGACAATTACCAGGTCACCGCCCTCGTTGATACCGGCGCCGACTACTCCGTTATGAGTGGTGAATTGGTGGCTACTCTCCGAAAGGTGACCACACCATGGAATGGTCCCCAACTCCGTACTGCGGGTGGTCATCTCGTGACGCCGGTTGGAAGGTGCACTGCCCGAGTGCATATCTGCGACTCTGCCTTCATTGGATCCTTCGTCATTCTGCGGGAATGCTCCAGGCAGCTCATCTTAGGAATGGACTTTCTTAGGGAATATGGGGCCATTATAAATCTTCGAGAGCTGTTGGTAACATTTTCTCGTAACGCAATCTCGCACGAATGCAAAGTGCACAAGATAGCTTTGCGTGTCTCTGATGATTCAGTGACCATACCACCTCGTTCCAGTGTACTGGTTACCGTAGTGAGCGACAAGGACCGAAATGCCCTTGGAGTTGTTGAAACCAATGTGTCCATCCTCTTCTCTCGTCAAGTATGCGTCGCCCGCGGCCTCCTCGAACTGACCAAACAACCTACTGAAATCCTAATCACGAACTTCAGTCGCGAATACCAGCACTTCACGAGGCACGCTGTTGTCGCTTACTTCGAAGAAATCGGCGACGCGAGAACCAGCCTATCACTCGCAGAACTTTCCTCCGCCCAACACGATGAGAACCAGTTTACTATTCAACTCGATGTGAATTCTAAACTATTGGCTCAACAACAGCTTTCCTTTAGCGACTGTTTTGCCACGACGTCAAAAATCAAGCAGACACCCGTTGCGAGGCACAGAATTATAACCGAACCCGCCGAAAGACCCATCCGACAGCATGCCTACCGTGTGTCTCGAAGAGAACAAGACGCCATTCGTGAACAAGTCAAGCAAATGCTTGCTGACGACATCATTCAGCCATCTACAAGTCCATGGGCGTCACCAGTGGTGCTAGTTAAAAAGAAAGACGGCACACTGCGTTTCTGCGTTGATTATCGCAAACTCAACAACGTTACAAAGAAAGACGTCTATCCGCTACCTCGCATCGACGACTCACTGGACTGACTTCGACACTCCAGATATTTTTCATCCATGGATCTGCGTAGTGGTTATTGGCAAATAGAGGTCGATGACCGTGACCGGGAAAAGACCGCATTTATTACTCCTGACGGACTCTTTGAATTCAAGGTTCTTCCTTTTGGTCTGTGCTCTGCTCCTGCGACTTTTCAAAGAATGATGGACACTGTTTTATCCGGTCTTAAGTGGCAAACGTGTCTTGTTTATTTGGACGACGTCGTCGTTTTTTCGGAGACTTTCGAGCAGCATCTCCAGCGTCTTCGTGCAGTGCTTGATGCGCTCCGAACTGCAGGCCTGTCACTCAAGCCCGAAAAATGCCACTTCGGTTACGAGGAGCTGAAATTCCTTGGTCATCTCATAAGCTGCGATGGAATTCGCCCGGATCCTGAAAAGACGCGAGCTGTTGCAGCCTTCCCAACGCCTACGAACAAACGCGAGGTTCGCCGTTTTTTGGGACTTTGCGCGTATTACCGTCGCTTCGTACCAAAATTTTCGAAAATAGCTGAGCCCTTGCATTACCTCACAAGAGACAATGTCGCTTTCGTTTGGAACCCCGAGCAACATCGCGCTTTTTGTGACCTACAACAACGACTTCAAACTCCTCCAATCCTCGGTCACTTCGACGAAGACGCCGACACTGAAGTACACACAGACGCGAGCAATGTCGGTCTCGGCGCCGTCCTTGTGCAGCGGCAAGAAGGTATAGAAAGAGTGATCGCCTACGCTAGTCGTGCCTTGTCATCGGCCGAATCCAACTACTCGACTACAGAAAAAGAATGTCTAGCTGTTGTGTGGGCGATATCCAAGTTCCGACCATATTTGTACGGAAGACCTTTCAAAGTAGTCAGTGACCACCATTCGTTGTGTTGGCTTGCCGGTCTCAAAGACCCCTCAGGCCGCCTTGCTCGATGGAGTCTTCGCCTTCAGGAGTTCGACGTTACGGTTGTCTATAAGTCGGGACGCAAGCACACAGATGCCGACTGTCTGTCCCGCGCTCCTGTAGAAACGACTTCGCCTGAGCTAGCTGAAGACGACAGTTTCCTCTGCGCCGTCACAGCGTCTGACTTGGCTCAGCAACAGCGTGATGACCTGGAGCTTCGCCCGCTCATCGACTACCTTGAGGGCCAACTTACACAGCCACCACGTCCATTCCGACGCATAATTTCGTCGTTCTTTCTCCGCAACAACGTCTTATACAAGCAAAGCTTTGACTCCAGCTCTCAAGCCGATCTTCTGGTGGTACCATCTGCGATGCGAGAAGAGATCCTGCATGCTTGTCACGACGAACCGTCCTCTGGCCATTTGGGGTTCACGCGTACTCTCGGGCGTATCCGCCACAAGTACTACTGGCCTAAACTGTCCCGTACCGTTAAGCAATACGTGAAGACTTGCCGAGACTGCCAGCGGCGCAAGACGCCGCCTATAAAACCAGCTGGCTTGTTACAACCTGTCGAACCACCTCGGGCACCCTTTCAACAAGTCGGAATGGACTTGCTTGGACCATTTCCTAAATCTTCGGCTGGCAACCGATGGATAATAGTTGCGACAGATTATCTCACTCGTTACTGTGAAACAAGACCACTTCAACGAGCTACTGCTAACGACGTCGCCAATTTCTTCATGCATGATATCGTCCTCCGCCATGGCGCACCAGCAGTGGTTATTACCGACAGAGGGACCGCTTTCACAGCCCAACTCCTGGATGAAGTGATGACCCTCAGCGGCACTGTTCATCGTCGGGCAACAGCTTATCATCCACAGACGAACGGCCTAACCGAACGGCTCAACAAGACCATCGCTGACATGCTCTCAATGTATGTCGACGTGGATCATAAGAACTGGGACAGCGTCCTTCCTTTCGTAACCTTCGCCTATAACACCGCCGTTCAAGAAACCACAGGATTTACCCCTTTCCGCTTGCTTCACGGCCGCGAGGTTACCACAATGTTAGACGTAATGCTCCTGCCCGACGCCTTCGCATCTACCACAGTGAATGCTGCCCAATATGCTCAGTGTGCCGAGGAAGCTCGTCAGCTAGCTCGCCTGCGCATTCGCTCTCAGCAACACTACGATGCTCACAGGTACAACCTCCGACACAGAGAAGTTACCTACCACCCCGGAGATAAAGTATGGATCTGGAGTCCCGTCCGCCAGCGCGGGAGGTCGGAGAAACTTCTCCGGCGTTATTTCGGGCCTTACCGGGTTCTTCAACGCCTCAACGACGTCAACTACACAGTTGTTCCAGCGAGCACCACGCGAAGCTCCCGCCGTACACCACAACCGGACATCGTCCATGTGGCTAGGATGAAGCCATATTACGCACGCTGACCACCTACCTTCCCTACTTCGAAGGCATCGAGACGATGCTTTTCCAGGGGGGGAATAATGACACGTCAATTCAGTACATTTCCGTGTGTTGTGCAGTTGTAGTTTGTTTGCGCTTTATTTTGCGCGCCGTGAAGGATTCGGGCGAGAGAGACAAAGACGACGAAGAAGACGTTCTGCTCGATCGGAGCTGTTCTGCTGTGTGACCGGTTGTTGCTTGTGTTGTTATTACCGTGACAATATATAGTATACAGCGCAAGTATGCACAAGCTTCGATCTTCGCATTCGGAACTGCCGTCCCACTAAAGCGCTTACATATAAGCATTCCTGCGGGATACAGCCTTAAACGAGACTCTGTAAATAACTTATGTTGGTGCGTTTGTTAGTGCATATATGACGGTATGTGTGCTTTGTCTTTGCTTTTATCATTCTCCCTTTCTTTCGTTTCTCACTATATCATGTCAAAGTGGCAAGGCAAGCCTGTGTAGCTATAATAACCTCTCCGGATACCTTTAGACTTCATTTCTCTCTCTCCCTCTCTCTAGGACGTCATGCGCGGCAGGACGTCATGCCACGTTATATCGATGAGCGTATACGGGACACAGTAAATATCGATTCCTGCCAGCATACCGGCCTCACCGCGATAAGGAACGCTCGGCGAAGGCGAACCGAAGCGGACAAGACGAGCACGTCAATGGATCACTGAACAAAGCGGAGGAAGAGGAGGAGGAGGGAGGGGGGGGGGGGGGGGGGGGGGCGTACGGCAACCCCACGCACCGCACTCGTCGGAATAGCGGCGCCACGAGGCGCAACGGTACAAAGCTGGTTTGTGTGTTACGAAACAAAGGCTGCATTAGCCCAGACGGCGGACGCACAGACGTGCGCTTCTTCCTTTGCAAAGAACGGCATCGATATCGTTCTTTTTTTTTTTTTATTCTTCGTTCACATACAAGCACGAGGAAAAGAGTGCAAACGCAGACAGAATGTCACAACGAACAAGGTGTATAACAACCCAAGCGACCGTCGAAAGCGAGCGACAAGCGCGGAGGAGGAAGCAGGGAGGTCAGACAATTTGCATTACCCCCCTACCGGCTTTCTTTTTTTTTTTTTCTTTTCTTTTTTTCTTCTTTCTTCAAGTACAAACCATGCGTCTACTTGGTTAGCGCCTGTGACAGTCAGCTACAATGAACAACCTTACACGCAAGACATACACGGGAACAAGCTTATGCCGACAGCGCGCAGGGATTCACGCGCTGGTGTATACGGAGCATAATTAATTACGCCTTTGTTCTGAGACAAACTCATTTACTCTAAGGGCGCTGCCTTGTGGTACAGTATATACACGGACGTGAAAGTCATCCCTATATATAGGTCGTGCATGGCTTGTTTTCTCAATCTGCTCTACATTCGAGGGAAAAAAAAAAGGTTATATATTAAGTTGCTGCCCACATGTGCTGTAAAAACGAAATGCTTAATCGCTATATACCTCTATTTTAGAAACGCTCGGTCAGAACTGGGCCGACTCCGAACCTGTCTTGGCGGCTTTGCCCTCGTCACGCTCGGAGTTTCCATCGCCGTCAACTTTTGTTGCAGTTTTGAAGGGTTGCATATCGCGAACGATGCTTTTCGCGTAGTAGCGAATAAAAACAGTAACTCAGCGGGCGATTAATGCGTATTCGTTCTCCCTCAGTACAAAGAAGAAGAAAATAAAGAAGCAGGAGAGGATGGACAAGGAAAATAAAAAAGAAAAAAAAAGAATTGGGAAAAAATAAATAAAACCACGACTTCGCTTGGCAGCTCCCGAAAATTGTAATCCTGCCCGCCCATCCATCAAGAAAGCTCCATTTCGTCCTTTATAAGTGCCCTACCGAGGTTCAGTTTATAATCCCGCGATTATTGATTACCGAATGCAAAGGAGACGTGCAATTCTAAGCATTCTTCTTCAGTTTCAGATTTGGTGGTTAGAAGAAAAAAAAAAGTGTTTAAGTTCTAGCTACTACGGTGTAATTTGTTAATTCAGTCCCTGAGAACTTACGTAACTATATGCGTGCTCTCCGACGCGCGTTGTTAAGGCCTGCAGTATGTATGCAGGCGGCGTAACAACGGATGAAGACGGAGCGCTGCACATATGTATGTTAATTTAATTAGCGCCGGCATATATATATATATATATATATATATATATATATATATATATATGACACTTATTATCGTTCTACTAGAGACATTTAGCGTAAGATATGCGTAGCAATATGCAACGCGTGATAACGCATACGCGGACGGGGATGAAAGCCTTTGGTGGCGAATTAATTCGACCGTCTCCAGAACTCTTCATGCTTATATTTCACGACCAACAGTGACCCTCTCCACGACATCGTTGTTTTTCGTTAAGAAAAATGATGAAAGGCGTCAGCGCTGCTGTTGCTGCCCACGTAAAATCAAAAGCGGCACCTGGCTGGGGAGAGTGATTTTTCGGGCGGTAACAGCAACGGTATAGCGCGCGGAAACGCTACATGCTTAGAACGTTCCGACACTGGAAAGACTGCGCTTCGAGGCAGCAACACATTTGAAGAGCGCTCTTACACATTCACGAACTGCATGCGAATGTAAACTGGCCAAGTACATCTTTGCAAACGTCGTGGCAAACACAGACAAGGCGTAAATGCCCTCGCCAAATGCATTCAGCTACGGTCAATAATAATAATAATAATAATAATAATAATAATAATAATAATAATAATAATAATAATAATAATAATAATACAAGGCTGCAAATAATAGAACGCCTGTGCGATTATACCATCAAACGTTGAATGTTCAGCTGCAGAATTATATACACGTTTAGCGAAACAGTAGTGCCGTCTATAATGGCCACACAATGCGCAACGCAGATTAAAAAAAAAAAATGTCACAGTTTCGCCCTAAGGGCGAAGCAATGAATGCGATAGCAACACAGCAATGTCATACGAAGTAAGGTGAGCGGCTTTGGTAGCAACAACACGCAGAACTGTTGTCGACGCCATCGGCGTTTTGCCCGCGTTAGCTCAAAATGCGTGCGGCGTTGGTGACTGTTGCTGGAGCCTCTGATATAAATAGGCACTTGGTGCCGCAGCTAAACGTCGCCTCCCTTCCCTCCCCCTCCCCCACGGCCTCTCGCGCGTCCGAGGAAGGCGCGTTTGCTCTACATATATGGTGATTGTAAAGGAGAAAAGAGACGCCTACTTCTGCAGCCCTTAAGCGAGCACGGCGCAGAACGCGCGTTTGTTCTCCGCCGTGCGTTCACTCCCCGTGAAAGACGCGCCCCTCGCGCCCTTTCACTCGCACATACAGCGTTCGGCGCGCAGCGACGATTTCATCTCCAAATGACGTCATACGGAACCTCACGGCGACGGCGACGCCGACGGCAGAAATCTGCTTTTGAGTGTCCATATAATTGCTATCGCAATAAAAAAATGTCACAGTTTCGCCCTAAGGGCGAAGCAATGAATGCGATAGCAACACAGCAATGTCATACGAAGTAAGGTGAGCGGCTTTGGTAGCAACAACACGCAGAACTGTTGTCGACGCCATCGGCGTTTTGCCCGCGTTAGCTCAAAATGCGTGCGGCGTTGGTGACTGTTGCTGGAGCCTCTCATATAAATAGGCACTTGGTGCCGCAGCTAAACGTCGCGTCCCTTCCTTCCCCCTCCCCCACGGCCTCTCGCGCGTCTGAAGAAGGCGCGTTTGCTCTACATATATGGTGATTGTAAAGGAGGAAAGAGACGCCTACTTCTGCAGCCCTTAAGGAAGCACGGCGCAGAACGCGCGTTTGTTCTCCGCCGTGCGTTCACTCCCCGTGAAAGAGCGCGTCCCTCGCGCCCTTTCACTCGCACATACAGCGTTCGGCGGCGCGCGGCCACGATTTCATCTCCATTGACGTCATACGGAACCTCACGGCGACGGCGACGGCGACGGCGACGGCGACGGCGACGCCGACGGCGACGGCGACGCCGACGGCAGAAATCTGCTTTTGAGTGTCCATATAATTGCTATCGCAATAAAAAAAAAAACACGCTTTGAGCGCTCCACCGATTTTCAACACTTTTCAGACGTCAAAGAATGCCCTCACATGGCAGCAAAGACAGCCCAGGGACACGATCGTCACTACAACTGACTAAACACCTCCGGTCATCGACGCTGTCAACGAGGAATCCATTCTTCACTGCAGAGAGGACGTGCCAGAGGGAGAAAAGAGTGCCGTCGAACCATGACAGAAGGGCCGGCGAACAGAAAGAAACGGTGAAGGTTGAGGGGGGGGAGAAGCGATCGCGCCACGCAACGTCTGGCTCGTAATGCATATACGGGGCCGACTCCTCGTGTTTCGCGCGTCCTGCTCCCAGAGGCAATGTCAGCCCTTTTCGAGCCGTCGACGACAGCCGAGACAGCCGTGCACGACCATCGACGCGGCGCTCTCCTCGCGCACGCAATGGCGCTACAGCGGTCACGCCACATCCTTTCAGACCGCCCACACACGCGGTGCTCTTTGATTGGCACGCGAGAAAGGTATTTATATATAGGAGGACTGCCGCGTTCGCACGATGAAAAAACAGAGAGCGTTCACGAACAGCCGTATAGCGCGGCTACGCAATTGCGGCTACAGCCACACTCTGGACTATAACGGGCATATATACATTGGCACTGAATGCGAATGTGAGGATCGGAAATTTAATAAAACGCTCGGGGAGAAACACGCACTCTATACTCTCTCTGCAAGGCAAGGTACTTAAATTCTATACCAAAACAAATGTGACAGTTTCGAGACTTATGTTTAAAAAAAAATGGGGGGGGGGGGGGGGGGAGGGAGAAGGGGCATCACAGATTCTCTTCTATCTGTACTTCTAACCCCTACTGCATAATGCCCTCGGGCGAATGTAGGTATTGAAACAAATAAACAAACAAATAAATAAATAAACGCTTTTCATCACGTTCGAGTGTGCTGCTGACCAGAATGGCCTAAAGGCAAAGTAAGATAACAATGCATACGAAATTGTATGGATGGCAATACATGCCAGCCGGGCTGCTGAATTTAGAACTCCATTCAGGCGAAGCGCATATAGCGAATGGCGCACCTGAGGCGTCCTGCGAATATCGCGTCCGTTGCAGCGGCACAGTTGTATACTGCCAGCGCTGACAATTCCTTGCCCCATTAGCGAAAGGGAGAAGAAGAAGACGGCGCATCCTATAAACAATGGGACAATGCCAAAACAGACACGGGGTGGTGCGATGATCGCTTTTACACACTGCGGCGCCGGTGAAGCGAATCGACAAACGTCGCGACGCGAGCAAGCGTGCAGGGCCGCGCGCGAGAGAGATGCTGCAAAGCGTGGCGTACACCACCGACCGCTCGAGCGCGCCGACCCGGCAAAGGAGAGCGGAAGAAAGGGCTTTCCCGCCGGCGGTCGGTTCCAGGGCGTAAACCGCGAACGTACCCGCCGCGACGAACCAAGACAAACGACCGCAAGTTAACGCGCTGTCCCTGCCAGGCTCGCGGCGTTATAGAGTACATGCATAGTACGTACACTACCGCGCAGTCCCTTCTCGAAAGGCGTTGTTCGTGGCACGCTCGTTTGATTTCCATTTGTGGAGCTATAGGCGCGCGCGCGCTCGTCCGAGTATACAGGGAAAGGCGATAAACGCGCCCAGCGGGAGTTCGCTCATGTTTAGCTTCGATGGACGACGCGGCAGTGCACGGCCGTTTGTCTATAAGTTGGTCGCATTAAAGGAAGACGACGAGCGGTGCGCGCTGGAGATCCAAAGGGGTCAATCACGTTCGTGGTGACATGCAGGCATGCAGCAAGAACTCCACTCGAGAGCCGCTAAGCGTGTCGCGCGCGCTCGCCCCTTTTATACCTGGTCAAGAGTTCGCAAACTGCACGGCACGCCGAGTCAGGAACATCGTGCAGCTTGACGGCGGGCACAGCATTGGTCGAGCTAAGATAGTTGTTATGAAAGATTAAATGTTTACCTCGAATACGGTCCAATGGACGTGTTGCAGAGTGGGTTTGTGCCAACTCTGCACGTACACTATACTTCTAAAGCCGCCTTTGGAAAGGGGAAACCAGAAAACGGCCCGCAGTTGAGTTATTGCGCGTTGCCGGTAATCTTGACCTCCGCATCAAATCGAATAAAATAAAATCAACCATTTAAAGAAGGCAATGTACTAAATTTTACTATTGGGCTGGTTTATGGCAAGAAAATGCGTAATAGCTATGCAAAAGCCTGCAGATCGAGAGAGACAAGTAAAGTAAGGAGATAATTAACAATGAGGTAACCGGATCTTGTTAAGGCCCTCTACTATAGAATAAAGAGATCGAAACGCGAAGCTCAACAAAGGCGTTGTCAGTCAGCGGAGACGGAGGAATATTTGCGTCCACTTGAACGTTGGAGAAAGCAACAACCGTCACTCTCACGCAGAATGCCACAACAGAGCCACCGGCTTTAGGGGAAGAAGCTTTACTAAATTGTAAACGAGTTGCCACACCAGTTTGATATCAATTATTAAAAAAAAAGGGCATCACATCACAATCTCTGCTACATATACAGATGTTAGAAAAGGCACCGACGCTCGCAAGCAGATATAGCACTCTAAATATCCATATAACAGACCGCAGCGAAACATTCCGTGAAATATATATATATATATATATATATATATATATATATATATATATATATATATATGCATATAACGAATTATTTTGTATAACGAACAGCAGTAAAATTCCCTTGAAATCTTTCGTATAACACTTTTATTTTATATATCGAATATACCTATATGACGAACTTTTTTTGTGATCCCCCTCAGCTTCGATATATCCGGGTTCGAGTGTACGGCATATATGATAATACCGAGACTAGCACCAGCGCAAGCAACTCTCATAAAACGAAATGCCACTGCATACATCTGCACTTTATAGCGCACAGCAAGACTGTGTATATATACGCGACAGAACGACGCCAGTCGGAAAGCGCGAACAGAAATCACTGAGGGAGAAGTCCATATACATATCGGCCCCACTGAACGATAAGCACCACCGCGTCACGGGACGACAGCCGACGTGTAGGACGGTTGCAACTGGGGCTCGTAATCCGTGGCGATAAGAGCGTAGTAGCAGGTATAGAGATGACTTCAGGCATGGCGTCGGGCCGGCGCACGCGACGCCTACGCAGTTATTCGCGCCGACAAAACAATCTAATCTACACACTTCTGGCCCTCGCAGCGACGGGACCAAGTTCATGGCGCAGGTCGCTTCCGCCGGTAAATGTGTACAATTAAGCCACTAAGTTCCGATTCCAGCTGCGTGCAGTTTGGAAAAAGATTTAGCATACACCGCTAATGCGAAACTACGCACTTGAAAAAAAAAAAAAAATGTCACGACATCTGATAGTAATGCCACTGTGGCGAACAAGCGCAATTATATGATAAGTATACTGGCAGGCAGGTAATCGCTATGTTGCAAACCACCACGCATAATGTAATCAGTTGCATGGTATTTATTTAGCCGCTTCACGAAAAGAGCACCCCCCCCCCCCTCCTTTCCCTCCGCCCTTAAAAAATGTGTACTAGAGTTGTAAATAGAGGCAACATATATTTTTTTTAAATATACGTTTGCTCTAGCTCTATTGCCAAAGAAAAGGAGTAACACAAGGACGAGCGCTGACTATTGTGTGACACGGTGACAGAGATAAGGCATGCAGCGGCACTATACGCTACATCACTGTCAAAGTGTGATGCGAAGTGCGCGCTCGTGATGTCGACGGCAAAATTGGCGGCGGCGGCGGCGCGGGAGGAAGGCGTAACAAGGGGAGCTCCTTCCCAGAAACACACGTGCTGCGTCGTTTCACGCGGTTGCAGTTCCGTGGTTCCGTCACACTCGGCTGCACACCGCGGCGCAGATGCTTCTCCCCCATGCAGAGTCCGTCAGCGACGCGCGCACCGCACCTGGCGCAGGCTCTCTCGTTACGCGCTATAAAGCCCGAAATCGCTTTCGAAACTGCGTTATAATAGTTTGTTCATGGAGAGCACTGATTCGCGAGCTGCTTTAAGTGCTCGTCTAAACCAAAGCGTTTAGGCTCACACGGCGCATAATTACTGGTAGTATATTCTTGTTCACTGACGAGACTGCGTATTAGCGTTTCTAAATCAGCACGGTAGAATATCCACTTGGACAGTAGCCGCGGTGTACATAACAACGCTTCCTTCAATGCCTCTCGCTCTTTTCATTTCGGTATTACGCCGGCCGAGAAACTTGGAAATGTGCAGTAGCCCCTGTATATATAGAGAGATATATGTAATGGATGCTCGATACGTTTACCTGGCCATACGCCTACCATGCTGCTTCACGTGACGAGGATGGTATACTGTGAAATGGCGAATTCCTACACACACACACACACACACACACACACACACACACACACACACACACACACACACACACACACACACACACACACACACACACACACACACACACACACACACACACAGTAACGAGACACTTCATAAAGTGTCTGATCGAGGACAGTGTATCTGAGAAAGGCGCCTTCGTTGTGCGCAAAGCACTCACTATATGCCAGCGTTGTTCCAATGTACAAATTTACATGGTGACACCAAGGAGCTGCCACGCGTAACTTTAAAGCAGATTGTACGGTAGCCCGGTGTATAGACATGTTCTCAATCGAGGAACACGGTAGCGTAGTCGTCGAGGGGTAAGGAGAGTGAGTATACGTGAGAGTGAGCGATTGGAGCCGCTCGAAACAAACGCACCAACAGAAAAGGGACCAAGAAATGCGCGGGTGCGGCAGAGGGCACGGCAGCAGCCCATGAGCACCGCCGCGTCACAGGCGGACGCGATCCATCAGAGCCAAGGCCAACGCGGCTAGCCAACACAATGACCCATTCTTCGCCGAATGCTGCTGTCAGCTGTGCGGTCGGTTACATTTTGCTCGATAACTGCCACGCGACGAGAAAGGAAAATCAACCTCCACCTTCCTCCCAACGTATACCCACGCAGACTCAAAAGCTCTCGGCGGCAAACAAATAGACATACCCCGCAGAGCGACGTGCTAATGCGACGAAGGCTTACTCCGTGCCATATTCCCAAGTTGCGCACACAATGTGCCACCGCCAAGAGAATGAAGGGGGAAAAAAAACGAGAGAGTAATGGGGAAGTCAACGATTGTTTCGACATCAAACATTGTCCCGAATAGCGTGACGGCGCTGCCGCATGAAGTACGGTTATAGAAAAAGTAGTAATGAATACTTAATAGGTAGCCGTATATCTCGCGGATGCAAAAGGGAGAGAGGAAAAACCGGTTCTTCCACGCGCTATGCGTTTAAATGTTATATGCAATGCACTGATATGCAAGATAAAGTTATAGCCAACTGGAACGTCGCAGAAGCTGTCCTTTGAAGTCAACAGAGACGGCCTTCTTTTACATGTGTCACAAAGTGTATTTTCGAAATCCCGATCGGGTTTGATCACGATCGAAAATGCACCGTTGCTTAAGCCGTATTTTTTTATTATTTCAACTAGAAACTTGAGTGCTAAGAGAAGTGTCTTACATCGTAGTCTCCAAAGGCTTACGTCGCTATGAATGTTACCTATAGCAGCTGCGAGAAAACTGCGAGCGTGACTTGAACAACACAAGCAGGGCGCGCAAGCAGCTTATCTGAGCGCAGTATACGTGGGTCGGCGTTCTTGAACCTCTAACCTTTCTTTCATTAACGACGCACGCTGAAGCGAGGCGAAGCCGGGCGCTCCGAATCTCTACCGCTACACTGCAAGAATACACGCGCCAGCGTCTATGAATCGCAGGTTCCTGTACAGCGCACACGAGCGATTAATCAAATCAAATCGAACCTTTATTTCGACACCAAATGTTGAGACACACAGACAAAAGCCGGCTTGACGAAGGACTGTGCCCGCACGCGCACTGTGCACGATAATTTGCGCACGGCACCGAGCGTCCTGCATCGTGAACTGTTCGGCTCTCAAGTCTCAGTAACGTACTCGTGCGCAGCTTTCGACAGACAGGTGTCCATTTGGGTTGAGCCTCCAATGACCGTCACGCGTAGAGAGAGAGAGAGAGCTCGTTAAACTATATCTGCCCACGTTGCTTGACTGAGCGGTCCCGCGGGCTCACGCACTATATAGCGCCACAGCAGTCGCGTATACCGCAAGTCGACACGTCGCACAAGCTTAACACACGCTCGGCCCATCTGTCACACAAACGCTGTATACAGAAGAGGCCGTCGAGGCGCGCAGCTCTCTGACAGCCCGAACACGCTCCGAGCAAACGCCCGTGACAGCATCCCTGACCCGTGGTCCCGTTATATATACTATACGCCGGGATAACGTTGCGCGAGCGG
Organism: Dermacentor silvarum; assembly: GCF_013339745.2. Taxonomy (NCBI): domain Eukaryota; kingdom Metazoa; phylum Arthropoda; class Arachnida; order Ixodida; family Ixodidae; genus Dermacentor; species Dermacentor silvarum. Next base: position 154,434,027 of record NC_051155.1, on the reverse strand, counting down.
CGAACGCCAATAAGGAAGGTATGAAGCTGTGTATGTATACTACATACGTCGCAGGACGGGACAAGTCTTCGAAACGGGATGCCCTAGAGGGGGGTTGAACGGGCGTTCGCTGCGTATAGACGTAATAAAACTGAAAACAGAAACGCCCCCGCGCATTCACCCCCCGCTGCGTGGCTGCGAGGCCGACCTCTAAAAGCGCATTTTGCGGCCGCGGAAAAAGGGATGAAAGAAAAAGAAAGGAAGCGCGCACACCGGCGCGGCCTGCAAACGTACCCTCTCAAGAGAGAGAGAGAGAGTTCGGTGAAAGGACAAAAGAAAAATGCGAACCAAAGCGGGGCGGCCCGATCCAAGGCCCCGATGCGGTCCCGGCCGTTACGTCGCCGATGGACGTGACAGTCATACTCGGCCATCCCGTGTAACAAGCCCACGCGTGCGCCACTGTTTTTACACAGTGCACGCACATCTTATATAGTACGCGCCGACTTACAGCACAGCCTTCTTTCTACACACTGCGAAACGGGGTGAGACACGAATGCGGTCGATGAACTTCGTTTCTCCTCTTTTTTTAAGTAAAGCATCTGGGGTATAGTTCAAATTCACGCAGAAAGGTATCTTGCGGTGGCGTTTTTGTCTTATTGAGAGAGAGGGTGTGACATTGCGTGACCTACATCGACGGGCGCCCCCGAGTTTCTGGAGCAAATTTTGATCGAGCGCTAGCCCCGGGCACTTTCTTTTCTTTTAAGCTTATCTTCGATGCCCTTTCACCCCCGCGTATCTCGCTTCCAAAATCGACGCTCTACAGGGCACGACTGCTGCGGAGCTTATAAAGTGAAACGCGAAGAGATCAGAAGTGAATTAGGGCGCCTCTTCCGCACGATTGCCCGAGACGGGTGTCAAGTGAAATCACTGCGCGTAGCCAGCTATATGTTAAACACACTCGAAAACTTCAGCGTCAGAGCCTGCATGACGCTGACGTCGTGCACATAACAAAACGCAGACACGTGGTTATTTTCGTTATAGCTGGAATTTCCACTTTTATATAGTGTACCCCAGGTAACGTTATAGCCAAGCTGTTATAAAAAGAAAGGAATAATAATAAAAAAAAACTACGTTGTCCATTCATCAGACCTGTAACGAACGGACACCGTAGGTTTTATAATTGTATCTTGCACTACGTTTTCCTTTTCTTCGTCTTTTTTTTTTTTTTTTTTTTTTTCAAGAGCTTGGCTAACCTTTAAACACGCGCCCTTTCGTCTGCGCCGTGGCAGCAGCGCGGCTACAATCCCAAATTACCCTCCTAATGAAATTCCAAGCAAAGTGCGCCCTTTGAGCACCCTATCATGGCAGTCTGCTATATGCGGTGTTGGCGTTCGCTTCGTTCAGCTAAATGTACCTGGTTGTTTCAGAACACGTCTTCCGGGGTCGAAGAAGCTGAGAAATGAGAATGGTGACGTTCTGCTGTCTTAAGCACATTGAGTAATGGCCGCTAACAAGGGCAGTCAGTGCGAGATGTGTACAAATACTCATTGGTCACCGCCCTCCCGCCGTGAAGCTCGTTGTATACGCAGCAGCCTCCGCTCTCACGCACTCGAGCCTATAGCAAGAGGGGACGTAACACGGGCCATGCAAGGGCGCGCAACACGCGGTTGAAGGTATAACAGCTCCGCAGACCACATGCTTGAGACAGTAATTAAAGACTGACTGTGAATCAATTGCTGGCCCAATTAATTTTTCTCCAACTGCGAATATTTACGTCTGAAAGTCTTATATGGGTTTTTCTTGTAGCTTCCTGCTATACTCCCGGGTGGATGACTTTTTTTTTTTTTTTTCGTAAAACTTCCCTCAATGTTGCGCAGAACTGATTCACTCGTTCAAATATGCAGGAAGTTTCAGCGAAACGTATTACACCGTTACTGTTATAGGTCGAGACACGTCTGCCAGTTTTACGGGTGCTGGCGCCATGGAAGGCACGGCGTAAACTATAGCTATAGCGCGCGAGCAAATCTGGGATGGTGTATACTAGTAAGGATAATGCATGTTAACGTGATAATTCGGAGGCAGGACTTGACGAGCACTACAAGACGCGAGCCCGTGGAAGAAACAACAGCTCATGCTAGGTTCTCAATCTATACGTGAACGAAACGATAGCGATCGGGTGAGGTAGTACTGCGCAGAAGCAATAAAAGACAGGAGCAGCTGCGACTAAGTGAAGGCGCGTGATCGAAAGAAATGAATCCAGGAAATACAACTAAACACTGTTCAAAAACCGTCGGCGATTATTGTCAACGCAAGCGAATAGTCGAGCGTTTCTAGAAAGATATTCACTTTATTAAATCAATGGTGGCGTATGTTTGTTGCCGTGAGAATATTTAGGTAGCGTCCGTTGCGTGATTCCGTAGAGAACACAGTCGTTAACCAGAGAGCGAGAAACAAAGGAAAATCAGTGGGGTTAACCAGAAGAAGGGCGGCCCGGTTTGCCACCCTGGAGGGGGAAATGGAATTTAAAAATATACGACCACCGGCACGCACAATTCTGAACCAGCACACGTCGCTGACCAGCACATTTGTAGCGGTAATACAGGTGGCTATGCAAATAATCCAATTCGTCATATGTGTGTTGCATCCAGCGACGAGAGCGCCGGCGCGGAAGGCGACTGTCATCCTCCTCTCCCACCGCCGCCACCGGGTGAGAGGGCAGCGGGAGAAGAGGAGGGCCGTCCTCGCCGAGGACTCTGCCACCTGCAGCATGTAAAACTTCAGACGCCCCAAAGCTCCCGCTCGACAGCACGTGCACCTAGAGGCGTTGGCGTTCGGCGAAAAAACGCAAGAGCGCGTGCGCTTTAAACATCGGCGCCTTTGTACCGGCGGTGGAAGTCCGACCATAACCGAGCAGCACGAAAACGGGCGAAATAGCCAAAGAAATCTATTCAAATATCAGTTCAAAAATCTAATCAGTTCTCCTGAAGGAACCCATTAACTTTAAAATATGTAGTAGCGTATCAATTTTGCAACACTCAAGAACCAAGAAACCGCGTATTCGGGTACAGAAAACATCGGGACCCTCCCGGCTATAGAGCACCGCGGCGAACGATGCCAACTGAGTACACTTTGCACAGAGCGCTGACACGTCGTTCCAAGGGCATGCGTGTTAAGCGCGCGTTCTGGCAATGAGCCAGTTTTTTTTTTTTTTTTTTTTTTTTTCCTCGCTCATTTCGAGTTACGTTTGTCGTATGTCGATGTCTCAGTGGCTCGCAGTCTGCCTCGCTAAATTGCGCGCAGTATCACGGACGCGCCAGCAACGAAGCACCCCTTTTGGGAGAGAGGAGAGAGACTCGCACATCAATCCAGCGTCGCGAGCCTTCTGCGCCTTACTTACATTAAGGCTAGGCAAATCTATGGTGTTTTCAAAGTTAGCGTGTATTATAGTACATAAAAAAGAATAGTACAACAAAAGCAGGAAGGTTAACCAGGCTGAGCCCGGTTGGCTACCCCTACCTGGGAAAGGACAACTGAAAAAATGTCACAGTTTCGCCCTAAGGGCGAAGCAATGAATGCGATAGCAACACAGCAATGTCATACGAAGTAAGGTGAGCGGCTTTGGTAGCAACAACACGCAGAACTGTTGTCGACGCCATCGGCGTTTTGCCCGCGTTAGCTCAAAATGCGTGCGGCGTTGGTGACTGTTGCTGGAGCCTCTGATATAAATAGGCACTTGGGGGTAAGTGGTTCTTGAGGGAAAGGGAAAGGTTGGCGCTATCTTCTGCAGCCCTTGAGGGAGCACGGCTCAGGTAAGTGGTTCTTGAGGGAAAGGGAAAGGTTGGCGCTATCTTCTGCAGCCCTTGGGGAGCACGGCTCGCGCCAGAAAAATAGGCACTTGGTGCCGCAGCTAAACTCGCCTCCCTTCCCTCCCCCTCCCCCACGGCCTCTCGCGCGTCTGAAGAAGGCATAATTAAGAGAGCTACGACCCTTAAGCCGACGCGCGTTTGTTCGCAAATCGCGCCCTTTCACTATATATATCTCCATATATATCATAGTATATATATCGCAATATGATATGAACTATAGTATATCTCATATATATCGACCTTCCGATATATATATATATATATATATATATATATATAGCGTTCACGAACCGCCCCAAAGCGAGGTGGACACTGCTGCTCGGCGTTAAACGCCACACATATCGCCACGGGGTCACAGGGGAGAGCAAAAACAGCGAAACGAGACGCGCAGACAAGATAAGCGCGGGACTGCTGTGGCCTCGGGCGTGCAGCGTGTGTATAGAAACACGCGTTTACAGACTGCGCCAATGCGTTTTCCTTCTTTCTTTGAAACTTTGTTTTGTCATTTGTCTTGTTCGGCAGCGACGGCAGAGCGCGATGCAGTTCGTCGACACGGCGTCCGCTCTACTCTCTCGTATCGAGCAAGGTTGAGATAAAATCTCTTCGCTCCTCGCTTTTATGGGCCATCCTATATCAGGGAACAAATTTATATAGCCCGCACTCGCACATACACACGACTGCGCGGAGTCCGCTTCGCCCGTACCAACCTCTGCAATGTATAGCTTCCTTTAAATCCCACACTCACGCGCACAGGTACAAATACGCACGCGGACGCAATTCGACCTTAACCCTCGTGAATTATGAGCTGCCTAGGAGATGAATGAGGTGTGCATAGCCCCTCGCCACCTTTTCTCACCCAGGTCTGCAGAGAATATAGCTTCTCGTCAGCTGCAATTCACAGAGCACTTTCACGCGGGTTGCGCCGGACTTGGCGCTATTAGAAAATTATATTTCCCGATTACACGGCGCCGGCGTTCTTACATGCGCACAATTACGTAATGCACGGAAACCTGCCTTCCGGGAGCACAGCGAAAAGCCATGAAGGTAATGAGCTATGGCCACTATCCTACGGCTAAATCATATGGTAAATCTGTTTACTGCGCACTACATGGCCGAGTGCTTATAGGCCACACGTCGCCTCGCGCGCGCGCGCGCAGCGTTCCGAACAACGAGGCCACGTCCACAGCGGCCCAACACGGGCTCCCAACCCCACTCGCGCGACAAGGCCACGGCTCGGCGTCACGCACAAGCACCCAAGGCCACCGGAGGAGGCGGATGAGTGCGCGCAAGCGTGAATCAGCTGGGCACGGCGGGCCGACGACGACGACGACGACGCGTTGATCGATGCGACGCGCCGCCTCTTCGCACTCGTTCTGTGCAAGCACGCGTCACCTCTTATTCCGTTATGTGGGAAGGAGAAACAAAGCCACCGACCGAGCACGCACATCTGTCCACACTGTTTGTTATACGTACAGCAGGGGAAACAATTATAAGTGGCGGCGATTAAGCGGTATATATATATATATATATATATATATATATATATATATATATAGCTGGTGGGGAACGAGCCCACGTCTTCGCATTGCGCGTGCTATGTTCTCACCATTGACCTACCGCGGCGCCGTTTTCCCATCCACTTTCCGGGGTACTTATGTCTTACAACTAGAACTAACCCTGGGAGTGTTACCCAGCGCCACCGCTCACAAGCCTAGGCGGCGGATGTGGAACATCCTTTCTGCCGCAGGCGTCACGAGTACGCGATCTTTTTGGGTGAAGGCAACTGGTCAATAAACCCACATATGCTACCTGAAGGCATCAATGTTGCCTATATATAGGCAACATTGCGTATACATTGCATATATTATATATATGCAAGCCGTGGCCTAGTGGTAGAACGCCCGCCTCGGCTGCGGGAGGCTGTGGGTTCGATTCCCACCGCCGCCGGGCACCAACTGGTTCAAAAGGGTACAAGCGTTACCCCGGCCTGGCGTTCGGCTTCCTTCAGGGGTGATACGCTTGGGAAAGGAGCCTGCGCCCTGAATTCCCGTCCAAACCAACGTGAGCACGGAGAACATATATATATTATCAGCCCACCAATGTCCGGTAGCAAACAAAAAGCAACCTATTCCTCGCCTCTTCCCCCCACCCTCTCGTTTTGTAATACAATACCGTGTGTATTCCAGTGGCCATTACCACGATTCCGAAGTGCTGAATCATCTACAGCAGTCGCACAGTGGCATAAAAAAGAAAACAATGTCAGGGAGTTCCTCACTAGCCTAAATGCTACAGTTAACACTACAGTTAGTGTAATGGATTACGCAGAATTTCAGAAAATTGATTAGGTTTCCGGTTCAACTAAAAAAAAAAAAAAACAACATTGATTCTGCACTTATGCACATGCATAGCTGTACAGAGACTATACTCTGTGCGCGGAGAAGCATTCACGACTGCTTCGACAGCGCTACTGAAAAACAGAGGTTTGTGTACGCAAGCGGACCATAGCGTTTCGGGAGGCGAGTGGTTTCCCCCATGCAAGATGGTATAGCCACGATGACGTCAGAAAAAGCGTCTTACCAGTCCGCATCAGAGTCCACCGAAGTCATTTTATTACACCTAACGTCTCAAACAATGACCAAGCTCGCTTTCAGCCACTCCCACACAGTGGGCTGTATTATAGCGACTATATATACAGTGACACCAATAGGTTACAGGATGGATGAGAGGCGGGCCCGGACTGACGAGAAATGGGATGGAGATATACAGAGTCGTCCACTTCTACGGACACACCTCGTATGTATCAAGGCAGTGCAAGCTCAGCATTTCTTCTTTATGTACTTTATACGGAAAATGTAAAGAAAAAAAAATGCTGGGGTCTTACTAAAACAACGATCCCCTTATGATGCACGCCGATAGTGGGGGACTACGTCACTGCGGATTAATTTTGGCCACCTAGAGTCCTTTAACGTGCATCCAAATCTAAGCACACGAACGTTCTCGCATTTCGTCCCCAGCGGAATGCAGCCGCCGAGGCCGGGATCGAGACCCCGACTTTGAGCTCAGCAGCGCAACGCCATAGCAGCTGGGCTGCGACGGGTACGCCGAAAATGTGCCATAAAGACGCCTAATGTGAGTGTCCGTTATGAAAATAGTTTTTCAGGATTCCATGCCAATTTTAAACTGCTATGAGCGCTTGAATACTGACACGATGTTTCCCTTAGCTGTGGACACTCCTGTGCATAGTCTTGTATACTCGAAGGCCACTCTGCCGATTGGATGCGATGATGCTGCAACGCTCGAAGCGCGCACGATGCAAACCAGAGCAGCGTGCAGGAAAGAACACGACCTTCCCGTGTACCCTGGAAGAAGGGGAGGAGGGTGAGGATGTGGACTAAAATGAAGAGCAACAGGCTCCATTGGTGAACGGGAGGCAGAGGGGGGGGAGACACGATCGAGGACGCGCCACCGCGAAGGGAGAGGAGCGTAATTTTAGAGTGCATGCCGAGACGCGCGCCCGCGCAATGGGACGACGACGACGACGCTGCAGGCGCGCGTCTGTATATACGACCTGCTTCACCCAGCGCTTTTGCCCTCCTTGTTTCCCGAGGGACGGCGAGAGCAGTGTGCACAGTGTCGGGGAGGGGCGAGGCTAATTTGAATATATACAGCCGTGCGCGGTCAGGGAGGCGCACGTGCCAAAAGGGGCGCATGTAGGGCGAGTTGCCTTCACGCCGGGTGAGCGGATGCGGCGAACGAGCCCATGGAAGAAGTCATATATACTTCAAACAGCGCGAAAAAAAAAATACGGCGACAACACCGAACACATACACACGTGACCGGCGCTTTTCCCGCGCCCCGACGAGAGAATGAAAATTTTCGAAGGCGAGGCAAAGCCGCTGTCGCACGCCAAGCATTTCTCGGAAAACGCTTTTACTCATTAATTACCGGCGAAGCGGACCGAAACTCTAGCTATTTGCTTACTGGCTTAATTAGTAAGTTTCGCGCTCGAAAATACACCTATACCTAAATGAGAGAGGCAGTATGGACAAGGTGGCTGCAGGGTGGTCGCGGGGGACTTGTCTATAACGTCCGGCGAAATATCAGTACCCTGCAATCAGAACGTTCTTTCCAATCAATACGCTGTAAGGAATGTGTGAATTATCAATTGGCCAATGGTGAACGAGGGAAACGACCCCCGCTTATTATCTCGGCGTCCTCGCCCGAGAAAAGCGAATACAAATCCAGGCCTAAACGGCCGTCAGAAATCGCGACGCACCGCAAAGTAACGTCATACATAGTATAGACCATGGTCAGTTGCACAGCGCTATACGTAGTCGAGAGCCTATCCTTTCTCTTAGAGGCTTGAGAAGCTTGTTGATCATGCACGCGGCTACTTAACCCGCACGGTACCCTAAGCAACGGGAACAGCAAGAACTTCTGTAGTCTTCTCATCAAAAGTTTTCTACATGCGGCCGCATGCACGTCTGTGGGACTTAAAAGAAGACATCTATAGGCTAAGCAGCCCTAAGTCAATAACTGCGCTAAGAACCTGTATACTGCAATGTACCCCTTCGCATAACGGGAAATTAAAAAAAAAAAGGAGGGGGGGGGGGGGGGGTTCAATAGCGACCGCAATAGCAGCATACGCGGATGACAACGAACAAAATGAAAAGCAAATTGAGAAGTGCGCGCGCATAACGCCGAGCTGGGACACGGAGACAAACGAGCAGGACGCGCGCTTATCGCCGACGCAGTTTCACTCTATCGCCACGCCCATAAACTGGCTTATAAAGGGAATCCCTTAGGCACACACCGGGACGAAGTCGTCTCCCGCAGGGCGCCGTTTCCCTCTTTCGGTCAGCCTGCAGGTGCTGTTGCGAACTCGCCGAACGGCGGCACTACGAGCACTATCAGCACGAATTCAAGCGCGAATAAATCGAAAGCGACATATAGGCTGCGTTACTGCGTTTCCTGAGCTTCGCCCGAGTAGCTTAATTCAAGCTCTACATTGCGCGCTTATATAGGCCCACACCATGCTTCACAACGGGCAACGTAATGATTGCACTTAGCACACCCTTGTGTTTACAAGGAACTGGTGTTCCCATTAGCTTTTTCTTGTTCGCGGTTCAATTTATGTTGATAATGCATGCGTACAGCGCGCGCATTTACGCCTTGGCATCGCTGTGAAGCTGCGCAATAGCTTACCTTCGCGTCAGGCTCGGAAGAGCCCGGCGATAAAAATTGATAAAGAAATAATGAAAGAAACGAAAAGCAAAGGGGGGGAGTCGCACGACCGGGTGACGTACATCACGCGTAGCCGCGCGCATTCTTTCACACGTGGGTGCACGGCACAGTTATAACTCTCCGCGGAGCACAATGGACCGCGCGACGACGCTGTCCCGATGCCGCGCGCGCGAGTAATTGCTCGGCTCCCAGGGAGCTCAGTGTCTTTTTCCGGGTCGGCAAGGGGCGAGCGGGCCGTTATTTTCGAGTCGTCGCGTTAAAGTCGTTCAGCGGACGGCACGACGCATTCCTGGCTCCTCGCATGCGCGTGCCATCTATTAAACTTGTTCTACGCGAAGAGACAGAACAAGAAAAGAAAGAGAGAATGGGGCAGATAAAAATGCATAAAAATGAAAGATCACCGCTATACATAATGCAAAGCGAAGCGAAAACGCAGGAAGCGGCGGCGTTTTATAGCTGTGCGACATACATCCGGAACAGAAGAGCCGGACTGCAGGCGGGTTCACGCGACGCACGCACAGGCGTCAGACGTAACGCTCCACGTATACGATGACCTTCCCGTAAAGTGAGCGCCTCCGCCGCTTGCGTGCAGCCGAGACTTCGGCTGTTGTCGTCGCTTCTGCCGGAAGTATCAACGTTTCTGGGATCAACGTGTCCCCTGTCGGCAATTCTACACTCGATTCCCATTCTAACGAGCGTATAAGGAGACTTAGTGCTGGCTAAACAAACGAGTAGGTAAACCGCGAGTAAAACCAACAACGTTCGGCAACTCACTCATATGCCTGTTACCTGCGGTGACCGTAAAGTTGAGAGGCGGCTACTGGTATTTACATTTGCCCGGCATCCTGTCGCGAGTTGACATAACTTGCTCCTTTTACGAATGCCGCGTGCGGATCATTCCAACCCCAAACTTACGTGCACGGTAGACCTTCTTGTATATTATAATGTCACAACTACGCTTAGTACCACGCCAAGGGTTTATGTTTGCGTCGTCAAAATGGAACTGCCGAATATACACAGTAAAAAAGAAAAGTTAATTATCCATGTTTCGCCCTCTATATATATACACTCACTCCCCAATGACGGGTCCAGCGGTTCCACCTCTTGTTCCAACATGTTCAACTTCCAACTCAAGTGCAAATCGAAGTGCAAATCGAAGATTTGCACTTGAGTCTGTCAGTTGTGTCTTTATTATTGTCATCTCTTTTGTATTACCTAAGCCCATAAGAGAGAGCAGTTACAAAATGAAAATAAGCAGTGAACTTATGACAACAAAGTCACTTCCTGCGCGAATCCGTGCATCACATTACCGAGTGTGGTTCAAAAAGGTGCCCGCTGCGAAGTGTTCGGACGCCCGCATGAAAGTCACACACAACCCGCACCATCATTTAGAACAATGGGCACCCAGTGGCAGGACGACCTGACAAAATGATACGGCTTTCACGTCGATCTATACACATGCAGGCGGCGATGACCTCTTTGATCGCACAGATAAAAAGCGCAGCCTCAACTGTACACACGTGGCTGTGGCACCACTGCGTCTCGATGTGAAAGCAAAATGACAGCGAAAGAAATTACTGACAAACGAAGAGCATAAACACGTTTCCCCTCGAGCAACAGGAGCGACGCCGAGCGGTTGATCTAGGACATCTCCAAGCGCATGCACACAGCGGTCACTTTGGGAGGATTGCACCCGGCCATCATTTACGCAAGCCACGTATATATACTCAAACAACCAAGAAAGAAAATGACCAGCTCGAAGAAGAAGTACAGACGCGGTGAAAACGTTCGCCGGCGTGCGCGTCATGTCCACACACTCACGCGAGGCGAAGGACGACGAGGGGCTCGCGCGGTGATCTCGTAAAATTACAGACGCCGACGTCGTCGTCGTCGTCGTCGTCGACTCGGTGGTGGTGGCGGCGGCGGCGCTACAGCGTGACGCCCGACAAGAGGAAACGACGAGGGACCGAAACAACAGAGCCCGCGCATGCACATACATGGGCGACGACACGCTCCAGTCAGCGCGCGGGATGATGCGCCGACGCAACAGATGCAGCGCGAAAGAGACGGGTTGTTAAGCGGCAACCCCGTGGAACGCATTTCCGACGTCGCCCTGCAGTGACGGAGCGTTTATTTCACCGGAAACTAAAGAGTAATGCTAATTTAGTCTACAGTGCTATAGCATTCGGTGAAAACTCTATCACTATTTACTCATTTAGCGGAAAAGGGTTGATTGCTATAACGGACAAAAAGAAGACCGAACTTCGTTATAAAACTTCGCGCCGAAACCTTTTGGCGCTGGCCCACGCCAGGGTGACGAATGTAAATTTTCGTGTTTGAACGGTTTTGACGCGGTAGAAGTGTTCGATAATTGCTAGCTTGAGTCTTTATACTTAAAGTGTTATGTAGTTCTTATCTAGACTGATAGAGAGCAGAGTAGACGTTGACAAAATTCATGACGTCACGGCGAGTTGGTGCGGGAAAGTCGTCAGAGCGGCGTCGCCACCCGTATTTGCGTATTTCCTGGCTTGCCTATAGCATTCTCCCACGGTAGAATTGTAAGCGTTTTGCTATTGCGGAAGTGCAATTTACTAATGCAATTTGCCTTAATTTATATTCCTCTTTAGTGTCCATTTTTTCGCAGCGCTATTATCGCGCTGTAGTTCCGGCCGAATTTAATTCAGCGCATTATTTTAACAGATTTATTTCCAACTTTATTTCTGCACACTTCGTTCCTGCCAACATCTACTAGCATTTATCAAGAATTGAACGAGATCCTGGTTTATATTACCTTCGTTCCCGGATTTGTTGTTCCGTTAATTCAATTCATTATGCTCTTATTTGCGGTCTTATTTCATTTCACTACCCTACAGCTACGCCCCTATAGGTAGGGTACCTAGGGGCCAGTACGGTATATATATTAAATACGTCCCGTGCGGCAAACGGTGAAAAGCAGACAGGTAATACACCGCGGTACTGATTCTTCTGATAACAGTTATCGCTCGACGTAAAGTTAACGCACCGACATCGGTCAACGCCACGTCGAAAATACGTCGTGCATACGCGCCATGTGGCTGTCGCCTTGATAAGCCCACACGTGCGACAAAGCGCAATGTGTCAGAGCCCAGCGGTGCTCCAAGTATAGGGTTCATCGAACTGAGTGCAGTTTATCTCACTGTACTCTGATACCACGACGGAAGGCGATGCCGACATGGACGCACATTACGTAATGTGCACAAATGCAGCGCACAATTAGGTGATTACGCAAGAAGATTACGTGTCGAAAATACTCTTCCAGCCTCAAGGGAAGCGAACTCCGTATGGTGATAACTTTGATAAGGGTGTAACAAAGGTCTCGGTAGTCGAGCTGTGATAATCTGGAAGGTTACGGTCGTAAAAAAAAGAAGGGAAGGCTACCGAGGATAAAAGTTTTATCAAGTATGCTGTTGGAGTACAGAGAAAGAACAAAAGAAAATTAAGAGAAATAAAAACGCGTCTCTTGGTTTCATACACGGCACGACACAAGCTCGCAACGCACAACGCGGCTTCATATCTATAACCATGACAACTCGCGCGCCGTATGTGTCTGGGCATAGCAGCATTGTGTGAAACAAGGTTACTGAACCTTCCGACACTTGATAATGTCTCTACATAAACTTGCAAATGCCCTCCTCTCCTCACAAATACAACCACCAGGTGTCGAAAGCCGGAAATGGAGAGAATCGAGCATATATACACGTTCGCACATCTGAGCGCGCAGGGAAGACATTCGTGCACAACTGAAGACCTTTTCACCATTAAAGAGCAGAAACCGAACTGTACAGCCTTCCGTGCTCGCAAACACAGCGAGCAATGGCTTGTATGTATGGTGAAGTATAGCGCGCGCCCTTTCAGCAGCGCAAATGTCAGAGGAGGCCACGGCGGCATGGGGTACAGTGCGATTCTGACGCATTGCGCGAGTGGTCCCTCCAGGGCACACCCCGACGAATATTCATACGGTCACCATGCTATAGGGAAGAATGGCTATCAGAAACGCCCCAATCAGACACGGCCCAAGAACGGACACGCGTCTGTCACGTGCGTGGCGCCAAATAGCGGTCGGCCGTCACTCCCGTCGGGTGAACGGACAGTTAATTGCGCTGCTTCAGCGCGCTTACAAATGAGAAAACCGGACCTCACGACGAAACGGACAACAGACTGAGGCGCGGTTGTCGTGCTCGCCTTGGTGGTCGACCGCGCCGTCGTCCGCTGTCGTGCGACAGCTGTCCTCGCTTCGGTCACGACGACACGCTGGATGGATGCGTGCACGCAGAGCATGGGCACAATCGCGGCAGCGCGCCATGCACCGTGCCTGAAGACAGGAGGCGAGAGGCCAGCGACACCGTGTCTCCGCGTGTGCGGCTATAGCTCCCTCGGAGGACGCTATATACCACGACTGTGTCGAACACGGTATACATAGCATATACGCGTCCTTTCCCGAGCGGCTACGACAGTTCGCGTACACATCATTCAAAAAAGGTCTGTTGCGTGAGTGCATGCCGTGGACAGACACGTGTGAGACTTATACAGCACAGTCACTGCCACGAAAAAAGTGGGCCATACAAGTGGAGTGGTGCCTATACAGCTGGGCTACAGGGTCATCCACTATACCGACAGAGAGATACATATATAGAATACATTTTATTTGGCGAGTAAAAAACCCTCAGTGCAGGGCTTAATTCTCTGTTGCATCTCGTTGGGGTCTAAGCAGATGTGGCGCCGGCTTCAGTTTATGCTGGCGCCAGACGCATGACGAATTCAGCCCTCCACAATTAATGACGCCAGGAACTGCTAGCGCCGATGTCAGGCAGCTGTAGTCGGCTACGCAGGTTGCGAGGGGAAAGTGAATCGGGTACAAGACACTCATTAATACCGAAGCGTTCACGCGGTAGCATAAATTTGGCATGCATATCTGCATTCAGACAACTATTTAATTAACAGATACGTGTATTTGCCTGAAATGTCATATTAGCCACTTTTTCATTTTCTATGAAGTGGAACAATATTGCTCTCACACTGACTTGAGGCTTAATGACGCGTTTTCCTTACTATGGGAGTATATATACGCCCTTGCAGAGGGGCCACACAAAGTGACTCGATTCGAACACTAAGCTTGGCCTTATATCCTATAGATCAAAGCCAGTTAGCAATTGCACATTTTAGTGAAGGGAAACGAGCACATCCACCCAATATGAAATAACAGGGCACGTAATAAAAAAGCTTGTAATAAATTATGACTTATTCGCACCATAAAGTTCAACGACGCATATGACTTCAATGAACAAACGAGAAAAAGAAAAAAAATTATGGGGTTTTACGTGCGAAAACCACGATCTGATTATGAGGCAGGCCGTAGTGAGGGACTCCGGAAAATTTCGACCACCTGGGGTTCTTTAACGTGCAGCCAATGCAGGGTACACGGGCGTTTTTTCCATTTCGCCCCCATCGAAATGCGGCCGCGTCCGGGATTCGATACGAGAAAAAGAGGGCCCCTGGAAATAAAGCAGGAGTGTTTGCCAGGCAATGTCATCATCATCATCAGCCCATATTTAAGTCCACTAGCTGCAGGACGAAGGCCTCTCCTTGTGATCTCCAATTACCCCTGTGTTGCGCTAGCTGATTCAAACTTGCGCCTGCAAATTTCCTAACTTCATCACCCCATCTAGTTTTCTGACGTCCGCGACTGCGCTTGCCTTCTCTTGGTATCCATTCTGTAACCCTAATGGTCCGCCGGTTATCATTAGAGTTACAGAATGGATACCAAGAGAAGGGCAATGGCAATGTAAAGACCAGTAAATGTCAGGATTCAGAGAGGTCGCAACAAAAAGCGATAACGTTGTAAATATATACGACCAATTAGGACATCGCAAACGCGCTTACAGACGCCAGGGCCCGTGGCTGTCGTAGTTATGTTTTCGGCGTCCTGTATATACTCTTCAATGCTTTGGGAACGTGTTAAGACTTGCTTAATGAATGTGCACTCGAACAGCGCCGATTACATGCCGCGCATAATTACAGCAATAACTGCTATATCTTTTCACGTGAGGGTATACACATCGGCGTTAAATGGCTGCTGGTGATTACGAGGTTATATATAGGTTAAATTACTGCCAATAAAAGCTGCGCTAACGAACTACAGAACTGCGCGCCCTTGTGTATAACGTGATTTGCGTAAGCGCTAAATAGCTCGTTCCATGCTCCCAGGCAATTGCCAGTTCATTTTTTTTTTCTTTTTTTGCTGATTCAGCAGATAGCCCCATTCCCAGGGCGCGTGCACCTGAATCGCGTAAAACAACGCAGCCTAAATCGTTCCCGCACGAATTACAACAAATCAAACTTGCAACACTGCATGCACACATGTGTATACACATATAGTGCCATTGTTATGTTATGCACGGTCAATGACGTCACTATAGTCTAGACACATCACGTATGTTATAGGAACAATAATGGTATACAGGTGTCGTGCGCTAAACGAAAAACGAACAAGAAATAAAACATACATAGAGAAATACGTATACAGATAAATAAGAGAGAGATACATTCGGAGGGAGAAAAGTGCTAAGCGTGCAAGTGTGTAGATAACTCCGGGCAGCTCACAAAAACCCCGATGGGACACATTTATCTACTTGTGTATTGGAAAGATACCACGACATTAATTTTCAGGCTGCGTGTGCATCAGAGAAGTGTGACCAGCAGAGGCCGCGCACGGCCGTTTTATCGGCACTCGCCTGTTTCGCGTCAGCTCGTGGTCTCACTCGCGAGAAGGGAAAAAAAAAAAATTAACAGAGTAAAAGAACTGAAATAAGCGAGACGAAAGAAATACGACCAGGGAAGAGCGTAAAACCTCGCTTTCACTCGCAACCGAAACCCATATGAAAGGCAGCACTCGTCGACAGGAGACAAATGGGACGACGGCGCGCCTCATCCCGCCTCCGATCAGGAGCGGGCAGGGAAACGAAAGGGTGCCGTCAACGGCAATGCGGCCTTCGCTGACGAGCAGCTATAGGCCCCGACGGACAGAGACGAGCCAAATAAGGGAGAGGCGGCATATGCAAGTCTTTTTTTTCGAAAGGGAGACGAAGGCTCCGTTCCGCATCGCACGCGCATCCCAGTGTACGCATCGCGCAGCTCTTGGGAGGATGCTGCCGCTCAGCTGACCGCGGGCGCGCCATTCCGTCAGATCGATCGACGGCTCCCAAGATGGCGGCCGCCGTCTGAGGAGCAGCGGGAGCAGCGCGGCATCGCGCGTCGGAGTCAAAAGAAAAGGCAAGCAGGCAAACACGAGAGGTAGCACGGCTATAGGTGAGGCCTCGCGCGCGTGCGTGCGACACGCAGTTACGAAGGGGGGTTGGACACGGGAAGCCGCAAGCGAGGAAGCCACCGAGCAGGTCGATGGTTGCAGCCTCCGCTCGAAACGCGAAAGAAAAAAGCGGGAACGAGGGAGAGAGATGGAGGGGACGAGTCGTGTCGTCTACACAGCCCTCCGGCGGTCTACGGAGGAACAGGCAAGGCTTGTATATACGTTGCCGCTGCGCGAATCGGGGTCAACCAGACTGATGCCGATGGAAGAGCGAAAAAAAAAAAAAAGAAAAAAAGCCCGGGCAGCCGCTTTTTCGAAAAACCCGGAGGCACAGAAAAAAAAAAAAAAAAAAAAAAACGCGGCTTACAAAAAGAAAACCAGCGCGCGGTGAATGATAAACTGCATCAACCGCGCGCGCCAGCCAAACTATATCGCAGAGACATCAGAGTGAGCGGCCCTAGCTATAGCTGTATACAGCTTTCGCCGATCGCACTGCGTAGACACGTGTGGCCGAGATTTCCCGCAAATCAGACAGTGCGAAAGCGCACAAAGCCGCCCGAGGGCAACACAATAAATAGGGGCACGGGCGGAGGACGTTCAACCGGCTATTATACCGACACTGCAACACCGTTCAGTATAGTTATGTGCCACAGGCATGCTGCCTTACTTACGTAACGGGGATTCACGACTGCAGGTAGACGGAAAACGCGAGATCATTTGTCTTCCAAGCATTTCGGCGCAGTGCGCATGAGGAATACGTGTGGGCGCTTCAACGGAAGTTGGCGTGGCCTGCATATCATCATCATCAGCCTATATTTGTGTGCACTGCAGGACGAAGGCCTCTCCCTGCGATCTCCAATTACCCTACATGTCTTGCACTAGCTAATTCCAACTTGCGCCTGCGAATTTCTTAACTTCATCACCTGCATATAACCTATAGCAATGCGCAAACACAGTTCCACATCAAGGAAAATTAGAACAGCTAGTTTATCTTCATTTCTGGCCAAGGAGAACGCGTTTGTACCAAAAAAAAAAAAAAAGTTATCCGAGTAAGGACTCAACCAGCAACACTCCCCCACATGCTATGGGAGTGCAAACATCACTACCCAGACCTAATTAATCCCGTGACCCTCTCGTCGAGATGGCACGCCGCCCTGCGCAGCTCCCATCTCGACGACCAACTCTGGGCACGGCCGGACTGGACTACGCGTGCAGTCCAGTCCGCGACCGTGCTCTGGGCTGCAGGCCTACGAAGCGGCAAAGAGGCAAGACCTCGACGTCCCATCGTGGGAGGCCTAGGCCCAGCCGACTTAACTGCTGGTTCTCAATAAAGTGCTCTCTCTCTCTCTCTCTCTCTCTGAGTAAGGACTTAATCAGTATATTAATCCATTAATTATTTAACTAATCATTAGTAATTGGTCTTCTGAACTTTCCATAACTGAAGCATCGCTTCCAGCGCATCAAAAACACCACTAGAGGATATGAGTTAAGGTTCCCGTGCTTAAATCAGAACATTGAGCTATAAAATCCAGCGTAACATGAATGATACGTCGAGCATTACAGGTATATATATGAAACCGACCGCCCCCAACAACCCTGCGGAGCAGATGGGCCAGAAAACAGCCTGAAGTGCTTGCGATATAGGTAAAATTCCCACGCACACTGCATGTATGATGTCTTAACACTGAGTGCATATTCCGCTTTTCGCAGTCGTGCCTGCAGGTGACGGGCGCGATATATATAGAAGATGCAGCCACACCGCCC
Organism: Dermacentor silvarum; assembly: GCF_013339745.2. NCBI lineage: Eukaryota > Metazoa > Arthropoda > Arachnida > Ixodida > Ixodidae > Dermacentor > Dermacentor silvarum. The sequence goes on along the minus strand of NC_051155.1, from coordinate 154,415,832 downwards.
TAAGCGTTTCCTCGCTTCAATAAATCCGTCAACAGCGCCCCGCCGAAAAGGCTCGCAAACGATCGCCGCCTTTTCACGACGCGGATCATCCGTTCCATTCACTTAGCTCCAGGGCACGCCGCAGCCCTCTCCGAGGCCGTTGCAGGAGTAGGCGCGGTGCACAAACATATCACGGGAGAAAAAAAGAAATAATAAAAGTAAATATACACAGAGTGCGGCTGGGATATACACGGCACGGGGCAAAAAGCAATACTCCGCGCAACAACGCTTGTCACTTGGTGCAGGCTCTGCAGCTGGGCAAGTTGCCAAGGCGAGAAGACAGAGCGCGTACAAATGAGGCCGACGCCGGCGCCAAGGGTTTTGAGAAGCGGAAGAGAGGCTCCCTTCTTGTTTGCCCGTTCGTCCTCGAGTATAGGTTATATACGCCGCACAAGACACAGAAACACACACACACACACCTCGACGCAACCTCGAAGCAGCACCTGGTATGGTGGTGGTGGTGGTGAGCCCCTTTCACACCGCCCAACCGAGAGAGGCCAAAAAGACGATGATGACAACGCGACGTGTACGGCGGAGCGTGGCGGTAGTGGGGAAAAAAAAAGGTCATTCACCTCCTCCTAGCCGCTCCCCCTACCACCAACGAAAGCTTATCCAGCGAGCCTCTGCTTCTGCTCTGCGGACGCCGCCCGATTCAGCCAACAACCAACGCTCGCGTGCTGCATGCTGCCCTGGGCGGGGAGCCGTGCTTGGCGCCGTCCGACTTTGATGTCACCTCCAAGACAGTGCCGACGATGCCAACTATCTGGGCGCAACAAACTGATCTACTTTCTTTTTTTTGTTTTTCGTTTCTTTTTAACCCTCCTGCCACCTGAACGGGAGCGCCGGTGCGGAAAGATCTATATATATATATATATATATATATATATATATATAAAGGGAAATAAAACGTGTTTACGATATCTATCCGTTTCCTTCCCTGAGCCAAACTCAATCTATTTTTCGCAGAGTCGCTGTCGTCTTTAAAAGTGCAATTAAAACAGGTGTATAATGCCTTTTTTTTTTTTTTTTCAGATTTAAGCATGTGGAACTTGCGCCTCATCTGCGAAACCAAACAATTCTTAGGACTAAGTCTGCAGTTCCGTTTTTTTTTCTTTTTTTTTTTATCATGGATGCTACACTATCGCACCATTTGCGGCGTTTGCCTCGTCAGAATCAGCACGACCGCACGTATTTCGTTCGCGTTGTAGCCCGCTTTCATTTTTACATTTTCCTCGCCTGCATGTGTTCCTCGTATTACACTCGAGTCCGCATATGCGAAAGCCGATACTTCCATCGTAAATTTAGCGACAAAGCACACAACGCTAGGGAAAACATTTTTTTTTACGACCAATAATGGGAATCACCAAACAACGAATGAAAAGCTGGACAGTTTCTCTTTTTCATTTCCCTATTTAAGAGACTTCCTAAATATAACACCACAAACACCACAAGGGACAGGATTATGCATGATCTGATATTGCGCACAGAAGGTATAGGGATATCCCTCTTGCTAGCTATCCTTAGTAAACTTTCACGCATATATACTATAGCTGCTAAACTGCACTAGAAGTCGGCTTTGCCACAGGTGCCTATTTAGTCAGCTCCTGCCGAGGATTCTCGGTGTTTGGCTTCAGAATAGACATGACGACGTTGTCATCGCTCTATGGAGGTACCTTAAGAGACTAATTGGCGCATTCGTATCGTATTCCCAGGGCTGCAGTTCCAATAATGGCCGTGTCATCGAACCGCTCAATACGATCCCGCGGGCGCCAGCAAAGTCCGGGAGGGATTCCCGGACACTCAAGTTACTGCGTCCGAACATATACAATAAAGTGACCTTGCTATGACCTCGATGGCCAATCAACCTTCTTCAACGCAAATGCCGAAACGGCAACCTGATCTTCTTCTTCGTACTAATCAAGTTCACCGGTGGAAAAGTGTCTCCAGTTACACGTGCCCGCATGCCGCTGCTCCCGCTCTATAACTCCCGCTCCCGCTCCTGCTCCCGCTCCATCTTATAGATGGAGGGATGGAATTTCCCATTCCCTCCAACGATGATTCGATGTTTGTTGCTGCGTGGAAGTATAACCTTCGATGGTATTCATTCCGTTACTCTAGCGGACCGCCATTTCCTTGTCCATGCATACTTCCTAAGTTCATGCCTTCGTAACTATGTAGTTCAACCCAAATTGCAAATCGCGTGGACGTGACGGAACTCCTATATCATCTCCCTTTCGTTCACACGTGATTTTTTTTTTCACTTTCTTTCCGACGTTTTATTATTCTTTTCGATATGAGGCGGATATACTATGTCGCATCACCAGTTTGTACATTTGCGAACCTTGATGGAGGTGATGCACGCTAGACTAAGATCTCTACCAGCACACGTTTTCAAATTTCGGGGCGTTAGCAATTTCGATAAATTGGTTTACCCTGCTTCCGCCCCCGCAAGTTTTGACTGAACGACAAATCGCAAATGTTTGCGCATCACAAGTAGGGAGTAGCAGCAGCGGTGCCAATACGTCTCGCCCTATTGCACTGCCATATTTTCCAGTTGATAACCCACCTTGTTAGCAGGAGACGATGTCCAAGAAAAAAAAAAAGAAAAAACAAAGAAAAACTCGCCGGATCAACCGAGTCACGTTTATCGTAAACCACGAAAATCAAATCAGAAGCGCCGCAGAGTCGCGATATCTCTGTAGATATCGGTGCAGAGCCGAACGAGGCCGCCGTTATCGTCGTTAACCATGCAGCTATATAGAATCTCCACCCCGCTGTCCCGGGGCTTTCGATGAATAGAAATACCGCGGGTCTTTACGCTAGGCTAGTCAACCATCGCTCGCCCGCAAGGCTGCAACGGAGGCGTTACTATACTGCCGTACACGAAAGACGGTAAAGCCTACAACAACAACACAACAGCCTTCGCGCGGCTACGCTGAGGTCCCTTATTCTAAAGGGCAGAAAAAGCTGGAGCACACAGAACGGCTTTCACGGGAGCAAATTTCGAGTCTCCCACTGCCTATCTAAACAGTCGGCTCACCGTGCACGCTAACACGCAAGGCATGGTCGCTGCGCGCTTCCACACGCTGCAGAGCCAGCCCGCACCACAAGGCAGCTACCCTCTATCTGGCCAATTCCGTGCAGTGAAGAGGAAGTTGCCAATCGCGTCAGCCAATGAGAAAAGAACGAGAGAGAGAGAGAGAAGAAAAAAAAAGAAAGGGGGGGGGGGGGCGGCCTCCTCCATTGTCCGCCTCTAAGCGACGCCGACTGAATGAGAGCATCACGCCAGGATTAGTAGCGCACAATGGGCGATACCTACTGCCTTCCCCTGGAACACGCAGCCGGCTGTCGTTACGAATGGTTGACACGAGCCCTAGCCTTAGCTTCACTGCACGGAACTTGGGGGACGGGGTTCTCATAAAGGCACGCATATACAGAACTATAGCGTGAACGCGCAGCTCACTCTGAAGCCGGCTCCATTTATTCATCGTATTTTTTTTTTTTTTTTTCACTTTCTCGTTTAAACCGCATCCCCGCGTGAAGACAAGGACAACAACGCCGGCCCTTTCAAGTTGCAATGCAGGCTGTGCAAGCGCGCGCACACGCTATAGCTGGCGGCGGCAGCAGCAGCGGCTTCATCACCGCGCGTATATAGCCTCCTCGTTGACGCGTCGATGAGGAAAAACAAACTGGGCGGAGAAGACCGATGCGCCACTTCTTCGACCGAAGAGAAGGAGATCCGCTGTCTACGAACACGCGGCGCCGGTCGTGCTGTTTCTCTATACGCGTCATCAGGCGCGCACGCCGTGAACGAGCAATAGAGGAGTTATGTCACACGACACACACACACCGGGTCTCCCTTCTTGCCGCCATTTCCAAGAAATGTCCTCCTTTTTTTCTGCAGCTTCAGACGAATGCCGTGAACGAACGCGTTTAACGCTCGGCGCACGAAGCGTTGACTCGGCCACCCGAAGGAGAGCATGCGAAGCACGCGATCGAGAACTGAGAGGCTGTGCGAACCGTAAGCGCGCTGACGGTCAGCAAATGAGTCACTTCGGGAACAAGAAAGAGGACGCGCGATAAAGGCGCTTGCGCAAAGTATCTTACACACGCGAGATGAGTGCCTGCGGTATGCACTGTGAATCACCTATTCCGTTTAATTCTTATACTCTTGCGTGTCAACTCCCAGAGCAGTATACTGCAAGGAAGTCGCGGGTAAATATGCGAGTGGAGTGCGATGGTGGAATCTCCTATACGTCACGAATACCAATATGTGTATATACAGTAGACTACATGCGCTGTGTAAAAATGTTTAGCAGTTAGCGCTACATCAATTTTTTTTTTTTTTCTCCACTTTTCCGCGACTCGCACCGCCAAACCAAGTGGCTGAAGAGAGGGTGTCGAGAAGGAGGGATGGAGTGACAAGGCATAACCAAGTCGGCGGAACAGTTTAACATATACTGCGCATCACAGCTAGGGCGGTTCGGGCGCGCCTCGAAAAAAAAAAAAAAAAAAGAGGAGAGAGAGAGAGAGAGAGAGAGAGAGCTATACATGCATGAACTGGGCAGCGAGGTATGGTCGTCCTTGAAAAAGGTGACAATAGAAAGCTATCAAGAATGGCATGGCTAAACGAATGGATGAATTGTGATGAAGTGCGCATGGACAACGGCCAACCAAATCGTCGGTTCAATGCCTGCAGTGCAGCCACCGAGCAAGCCGGATGGCTGGCCAGTGCGAGCCGCTCGGGCTTCCAGCTGTTCCTGCTCTGCGTCGCTTGACTGCTCGCTTACGCTACCTGCTCAACTGTTGAACGACACCCCTTTACAGAATGAATGAATAAATGAATGTTTTACTCAGTTTAAATATATATCCAACTTCATTTAGCATTTCTCTCCCCCCCCCCCTCCTTTCTGGGGTTTTACGTGCCAAACCAGTTGTGATTATGAGGCACGCCGCAGTGGAAATGCTCCGGATTAATTTTGACCACCTGGGGTTCTTTAACGTGCACTACAACGCAAGCACACGGGCGTTTTTGCATTTTGCCTCCATCGAAATGCGGTCGCCGCGGCCGGGATTCGATCCCGCGACCTCGTGCTCAGCAGCGCAACACCTTAGCTAACTGAGCCACCGCGGCGAGTATTCATTTAGCATTTCACCTACTCAAACATTTCACTAACTCAAGCAGATGTTTTGTAGTAAAAGTCCTAGATTGGATAAAAAAGAAAGAAGAAAACGATAAGGACCAGGTTCAAGAAATGTAGTCGACGGAGGCCACGGCTGATATGGCAAACCAAAGATGTGGCTAACTCAGGATTATTTTGTATGTATCATTAGAGGTAAGTCGCAACACGCTGATGGAGTAAAGTAACGGGAACCCATTTGCGTCACACATTCTCACAATCTTACGCCGACTCATTCTAAGGGAGGTGCCCGCCGGCACTTCATGATGCCCGATTGAATTGAAGAAAAAAAAATAATAAAAAAATCAGCAGGGCGTAAAACGGGAAGTCAGCCCTTCAATGCCATCGTAACGTACTGCGTCTACAGATCCTTTGGCGAGGAAAATATTCTTTAGTTTGTCTTAGTCACGGCTGATGTGATTAACAACAAAATCAATCAACGCACGTTTTCCTCGCGAAATGTTTCGGCCCTCTACAGCAAGCGCATGCGAGTTTCTTTCGCTTTTTTACAACAGTACAACGTTCCTGAGCGGGACAGCTGTACCGAAGCTGTGAGGCAGTCACGCACGGCGATACAGTATTTTATAGGGGAAGTGCACGTCCACCGCTGGCGATGAGTTGCGAGACGCCTGAAAAGAAGCGCGTAGCGGGCACGAAGATGGCTGCCCCACGTTATACTGTTATATAACTTCGCGTCATCATGCCCACAATGCAGGGAACGTGCCCGTCGTAGGAAAAGAAATGAGCGTCGTTCAAGATCTATAGGAAAAGAAAAACGAAAATAAAGGAAATACCCGGATGAGAACTTGCTGTTACTTATATTGCGGGGCACTTCTATGGGTTTTGCAAGTATGCGCTATTTCAGTTAGATCTCTATTGACAGATGTTAGTAGGGCTAGTGAGTTGCACGTAATGTAGAAGCAGCGTAAAACACGAATCACTGTGCTGACGTTACAACAGGGACATATGTAAAATATTTCGCCATTAAATCAATAACTAACCAACCAACCAAACAACCAACTAAGTAATTAATTAACCTATGTAAAAACAACGCTAAGCGCGAAGAAAATACGACAGTCAGTGCGCTTATTAGCTTACTGACGGCCGTATTTTGTTTCGTGCTCAGCGCTGCTCTTTCATGAGGTACCTGTTGCCCGAAAAGAAATGCTTAAAACTCTGAGAGCGATAAGTGGATGCAGTACTGACCCTCGTACTGTGGCTGAATACATCCTCATTATAATAGAAAAATTTGCCGAACGTTCATGGTATGGCTGCAGCACTACTGAGACGAAGACAGAAGGAAGTACAGGAACGGGCCATGCGATACCGTCTCCCGCATATGCAAATCATAATTCACGCCACACTGCTATGAAGCCTATAGATTCACAAAGCAACTGCTTTTTTTTTTTTTTTTCGTGTGAAATAAATGTCAGATGCATAAGCTATTTCGTTAGCATGTCTTCATATAGGCGTTGCTTTCTTCGACAAATGTTTTTATGCCCCCCCCCCCCCTTTTTTTTTTTTTTTTTTTTTTTCTTTGAGCGCAGCTCTCAATGCCCGTTCCTGGGTTGAACGTGGCCGTCCCTCGACGTAACCGCGCGTTCGTCGTCGTCGTCTTCCACAGCTGGCTCTGATGCCGCTCATCGTACCAGCGTTCCCATACCGCCCCTCCCTCTGCGAAGGCACTGACGGCACTGGCCCACTGCCAGTCGGTGCGGTGATTTCAGTCTCAAATTCTTTGCCTCAATATATCGCGAGATGAAAACAAGTATGCAGCTGCGCTCAAATTTCTTATTAGGGAGCATATAGTAATCGTGGGACATTTTTTTTTTTCGCATCAAACGACAGTCGATTCTGCATATGCAAGTTGTTGTTCATTATGATTTATTGGCATCCTCCAAGTGATGAGAAAGCTCTACGCAGTTCAACAATACTCAGAGAGAGAGAGAGAGAGAGTGGGAGAGAGGCAGGAAGGAGAGGGGAATGACTCATAAACAAGCAGGGATAAATAAGTACAGTGCCCAGTATATGAAACAATAAATGTCACGATCAAGCTCCTTTAAAGACGGGCTTTGTAATGTCGCAGTATAGTGGTATTTAATACAGGAGACTCGGGTTACTGCGGAAAGGTCTTGATGCTTTCAAGTGCCACCGAGTCGCGTTCAGCTCCTCGTAACACCATAAACAAGATGACCGCCAGTAAAACCTATGAAGCGAGAATACATTTGCCCGTACACTAAGCTGCGGAATTCAATTTATCCGCTCTATGCAAGGCCGACGACGTTCTCATTGATCTTTACATTACGCCTGCCTACCCGCGAAACTCTGGGAAGGTAGGTGGGATTCCACAAGTAAGTTACATATTCCACAAGGCCAGAAAGCTCGGGAACCTCTGAGCTCTAGTTTAAGTGCGTCGCTTTTTTTTTTTTTTTTTTTTTTTACAGCGAAGATAATGCGACTAGGAACGCCGAAAAACGTTACATGCCCGTTCTCACGGTATGCTGACAAGAAAAAAAAAAAATGAAAACAAGAAAGAAAGAACACGTCACTTAAGAAGTTTATATATGCATAATATATTTTCAAAAAATGTGGGGAGCATCAAGGTCGATATGCCGGCAAATTTTGAAGTGTGTGCGTTAAATAAGATAGGTTAAACGAAAATTGCTAAACCCTCGCTTCAGTCCCAATTAAACGCCTACTGAGTTTCCCCTTTTCCAAGAGAGGGCCAAAAAACAGCAGAGGTTTCATACTTAGAGGAAACAGGGGTCACTCTGTAGGTGACGTGCATATAAAGTGTGTAGGCGAATTATGTGCTTTGAACATTACTGAACATTTGCCTTCACCAAATTTTCTTGCTTTATACGAGGCTTGTATATATATAGACGGTTTTCCAGGTCTCTTCGGTGATAAATGCGAAATTGTGTCTGGATTAATTACTGCCTTTGCAAAACTTTCTCTAAAAGTGCTCAAAAGCGTTATATGCGGGCTGGGTTTCAGACGGGTCAATCGTATACGGGCAACTTTTTTAAAATATGTGTTTTAATTGCAGGCAACTGAAATTCTAATTGCAACTGGTCGAAAGAAGCCGATACTTTCGCTGGAAATTGAGTTCCGATTCTTCAAGGTCGCACAGGTCTGCTGTCTGTCTTGTTTCTTTTTGTGTGTGTCCCTGCTTCTACCTCATTTTAGCTGCACCAATTTTTTTTTTTTAAATTGCCTGTGGCAGATAGCACAATTATGATCTTTGATCTAAACTACTCGATGAGGCGGCCATTACTTCCACCGAGAAATCAAAATGCCTAATTGAATAATTCACATAATTATGATAACTTTTTAAATAATTATTTTACGGCACATCTTTCTATCTACGAATTATAGCCGCTGGGTTCGCAAGGCGTATCCACAAATTCTCAGGACTGAACACGTTTCGAGATACCAATTTTCAAGGTGTCCGACGAAATGCATTGACGTTCCAGTTACTTTTGTGCTGCAATGCATAAAACAGCGTTTTCCTCAAAACGTTAACTGGAACGCCCATGCATTTCGTTGGACACTTAGAAAATTAAAAACTCGAAACTGGTTCAGTCCTGAGAATTCGTTCCAAGTGGATATGCCTTGCGAACTCAGCGGCTATAATTCTTCGATTGAAATATGTGCCGTAAATTAATTAATCAATAAACTTAATTAGCGTAATTATGTTAATTATTCAATCAGGCGTTCTGATTTCTCGTGCAAGTATAATGGTTGCCTCATAGAGTAGTTTAGATCAATGATTATGATTGTGCTATCTGCCACAGGCAATTTTTAAAAATTTGGTGCAGCTAAATTGAAACACCCTGTATAGAGTATAGCAGAAGTTGATTCATACTAGAGGGGGTAGCAAACAGCAGAAACTAATCCTTCCTTGCTACAGTCCCTGCTTTCCTTACTACTGTAACTCTCGCTCTCTCAGTGTACGTAAAATTGCAGGAATAAACACTACACGCACACGAGTTACGTGGACGTCCGTCCTATCTGCGCGCTGGTTCTTGTTTAATGTCCGCGCTCAGCTCCCACGATAAAGCTTTATTGTATCTTATTTTTATTGCAGGAGTACTTACCAAGAGTTCCGCACGGCGAGTGTTATCTTGGGCAAGTATGCGTATCTATACAGAGCGCTTGTTACGTAACGTCGCAGTCGCGCATTTTGTAACTCACGTAGTACGTTGTTCGACCGTGTCCCCGGCACTACCGCCCTCTTAAACCAAAACCGGAATTATGAACGGCATAACCACCGCAAAAGATAACTCTAAAACAGCACACAAGTTTATCGCAGGGGACATCAAGCAAAAATGATAGCGCTAGCGGGGACGGAAAACAGACGGCGGTCGCCCGCTCACAACTTGCGTGTCGCGTACGACAGCAACGCGAATTGTCACTCGTAAATGCCGACTTAAATACTTGGAATATTATCTAAAGATCAAGACAAACAAGTCACGAGGTAATATTAACCTGCTGACACGGAACAATCAAAAGCTTAATCTAACGTTCGCAAACAAGCAGAACAGAAAAAGAGCGCACTCGGCGTTTTGCACGAAACATGCTCAACCGTAAAGTCTGCACCAGTGGATGACATTTGTTGGCAAGCATTATGGCGACAGATATCAATAAGGAATACCAGACACATGAATTCAATGTCATGGTCTATTAAAATAGAAGCAATGTGGACCGACCGGGTTGCAAAAGTTCTTATTCACAAAGTCTTCGTTTGTTTTGATTGCGCACACAGTACCAAACGAATCAAACCAATTCGCCTAAAACCCACAAAGATGCGAAGACGTTCGTGTAGAACATATAAACGACGAAGTACACTGATGCACATACAGGAACAATGGAACCCGCTGCCAAATCACTGCTGATAGGAACGAACATTTATATGCACACGCCCTGGTCTGCCTACAGATAAACCACGACCACCAAGTTTACCGAGAGAGAATTTGTTGTCCAAGACGACTAAATGAAAGCCATTAAACTGTGACTCTCAATGTGGACTGCGCACGCCTGACACCGCGAAGTCGCGAACAACACGCGAAGCTATCTCGGGGCTCCTAATTCAGCATTTGTTATCCCAGAAAACACCACCTTGTGGGTCTGACGGGGAAGGAAGCTAGACCGCCACAATAATAGTAAGTTGTATTTAGTCAATATTCGTCGGATGGGGAGGTCGCTAATATACATCGAACAGCTTCGAAAAGCTACCACCGGCCCAACGCGTAACACAGTAGCACGAGCATAACGGTACTTTACCGACTGCTCACTTGCGCAGCGCGATAGCAGTACAAGTCAGGTGAAACTACAGTTACTATTCTGCAATTGCCGATGTCGGCACTAGAGTGGTATTACGTACACTGCTCAACATAGTCGAGAGCAAACGGAAGCAGTGGAGGCCTTTGGAGGCCGCACATCTCATGCGCAGTGCCGCAAGAGCAAGTGGATCAATGAGACCGCCAGCCGTAGGCAGCGGCGTGACAGGCAGGGAAAAGAAGAGCTGAATATGTTTGAGTGCGTTTACCTAAGTGTTTTGGTATCACAATGTAGCTGAAGAGGGCTCCCACGGCAGCGCTTGCATATGTGGTCGGCGAAACACACGGAAGAGAACTTCACCACATGATACACACGATCAAGAAGTAACGAACCACCGACTGCAGCGGCTGGCAACCAAACGTAAAAACTCGCAATAGCAGACGAAGAAAAAAATTGTGACGCTAGCGACACCGCTGGTTCTGAACGTAACTATGTATAGCTTAAAACTATTTCTTGTTGCTGAATGTAAAACAATACATTTTTTTTACTAAATAAACTACCAAAAGACCTTGTGTTAACTTTTTATTATGATGAAGTTAGTTTTTTGTCAAGTACGTAAAGTCTCACGCGCTAGGTGTTCCGTCACGCGCTTCAGGGGGCGCTTTCCGCGTTACACAATGCATGTGATCTTTTACGCGGTTTTTAAGCTAACCCTAAAAATGCGGCGGTAGGTCTGGAGTTCAAATGTAAATGTGTAGTTATGTCTCGCGTTTCTAGAAGTTCATTTGACGAAACGTGAGTAGTCAAGCAACAGCTGGACATGGCGCAAAGTGAAAGTGACTCGTGTGCGTACTGGAGCAACGTCGCCACGCCGGTGCCCGATAAACAGTCGCGAAGCCGTTTCAGCAACAGGAGTGCATCGTTTTCTCAGCGGCAACAAGAATTCGGCACCCCTGCGTCGACCTACACAAGCACCATCGCTCAGATGAATAGGAATGCAAGTGCCGTTACGGGAGGATCCATCGTAGACTTCGCGACGCCCGGCGGCAGATCTTCGCGGGCCGGCAATGTCAGCGCGAACTTCGAAGCCGCTGACTTGACTGCGTTCAGTGCATCGGCGCTGGCGACTGAACATCCAGCAGTCGTAGCTACGGCCGGTATCTACTCCGATTTTATGGAAGCCTATAAGGCCCATCAAAGTAGTCAAGACGTACTTGTACTACTAGAAAAGTACGAAAATTTGTGTGACAGTTACTTAGCCAAAGTGCGAAAAGTGACGGAGCGCATGGTTTCTCGCAAGGGTGAATCCGTGTGGACCGAAGCCATGGTGTGCCAAACCTTGCTGACCGAAGAGCGCAATACTTGGAAGCTCACAGGTGCCCTCCTGCGCGACCGATTGAAGGCGAACCAGTGCATGGAAGAAGCCAGTGACGACGACGCCATGCTCGTCGATGGAACTCGCGAAGCTAGCGACAAGGAAGTCGTCGACGCGCTCATGGCGAGGGACACGTTCGTGCGCCAGGCGCAACTGGTGGTCGACTGGCTGGAAAGTTGCGCGGCGCTTCAGCGAGGGATGGGCGATGACGACGACAGGCTCGAGTACTTCGCCGACGGAGGCTGCGCATGGGAAAACACGCTGCACCACCTGCTATCGCGTGCTTCCACCGGCAGTGCACCGTTGTCCTACGTAGGCGAACTGGATCCGGATGCGCCTTCGCGGTTGCGCCTGCCGATACACGACTTGGACCGAGACGACGAGTGCCGCCTCTTCCGCAGCGTCTTCTTCCACCTACGAGCCGGCCAGCTGCAGCGGGCTCAGGAGCTGGCGGCAGACAACGGCATGCATTGGTTAGCCGCCGCGGTTGAAGGCTGGCGGCCCCACCACGACCCGAACCATGGGAGCAGCAGCAGCATTATGGGCACCGATTCCTTGCAGCCGGCTGAGGGCGATCTCTACCGGGACCTTTGGAAGCGCGCCTGCTGGGAAGCTGCTTCGAGTCCCACGTGTTCACTATACGAGCGCGCCGTGTACGGTGCCCTGAGTGGCAATGTCCAGGCAGTGCTGCCTGCTTGTACCAGCTGGGAGGATCAGCTGTGGGCGCGCATGCGCGTTCTGGTAGACGTGTGCGTGGAGCAGGAGCTCCGCACCGCTACACAGCAGGCTAGGAGCCTCGAGCCACTGCCATCGGGCTACCCCAGCAACCGTGGCTCCTTTGAAGCCGTTTTCCGCGATCTGCAAGCAGCTACTGGTGCGAGCGACCAGCGCATCCTAGACATTACACATATTCTACAGCGATATGTGGTGCTAAATGACCCAGTTTCCATGGTTGAAGAGATGCACGAGTGGGCAACCAGTCAGCCAACAGAGCCACCACTTCAAACAATGCGGTTTCTGGCTCACATGGTACTTTTGCTGCGACAAGTCTACTGCGAGACCAGCACTGCGGCGTGCGATGCTCTTCTTCGCACCTATGTCGAATTGCTCATCGATGAGGGTCATGTTCCCTTGGTTGCCACGTATGCAGCCACGCTCCCAGCAGCTGATCAGGTCAACAAGTACACGCAGCTGTTGCGCAGCCTCAAAACAAGGGACCCCGAAGAACAGGAGCTGTGCCTTCAGCTAGCACGGGCGGCTGGGCTAAATGTGGCTGCCATTACCCGAACACTGGTCGAGCAGGTGCGTGTTTCTGGTGATGAACCAATAGAGCTTCATGCAACCTCCGCTGTGCCTTCTTTGGAGACCACGGCTGAAGATCGAGAAAAGGTAGCATCGCTGGAGTGGCTTCTCTTTGACTCATCTAACAGGGGTGAGGCACTTAAACAAGCCAATGCACTCATGCGTGGCTTTGTGTGCTTGGGCAAGATAGGCGCCGCGCGTGAGACATTCCGTAAACTGCCTGTTGACTCTGTGAGGGTGGCAATGGAGCAGTGGAGCCGCTCTTCAGTGCGCGACGGGCAGCTACCGGCTGAGGAGGAGAATGCTGTGCGAGAGTTCCTGTGCTTCGAGGCACTACTGAAGGTTCATGCCAGTTTCCAGGAGTGGTTCAATCAGTTTCACAGGAGGAAGCCAACAGCTCCAGAAGAGCTTGGCCCCGGAGCTCGCTTTCCTGAAAAATTGGCTCACGAGCACAAGGTGCGGACCTACACTATGGAGCTAGAACAGTGGCAGAGCTTGGTGACTAGTTTGGCCAAAGAGGTCAAGAGGGACGTCTTTGACGTGCTTCTTTTTGTGGATGGAGGCTGGATGGTGGACCAGAGGGAGACTCAGGCCAGTGGTGACAACCCGCGAAGCCGTCAGATGGCAGCACTGCGCAGGCTGTGCATTCCACAGCTGACTTTTCTTCTCATGGAGGCCTTGGAAGAATCCGGATTGGCCGCAGAGTTCACTGAAGTGGTGGACACCATTGCGTCGGAGAGGCAGGCATTGTACGAGGAGTTTGGTGACGAGGAGCTGAGAACACTTTTGCAAAAGAGCAGGGCAGCATCCATTATCCTGCTGGATGAAGGACTTGACGCCTTAGGATTCCCATTGCAGTAATAATGTGACTTCCTGTGCTCAGACTTAGCAAGAGTGAAAAATATGGGAGAAAGGTTGAAGTGGGCGAGCAAAATGAGTGAGATGTTCCACTCGTTTTCTCTAGCATTGTCACGTGCGACACTGCCACTGTCATACACCTTGTAAATGACATCTAGCTTTTTTGCCTACGCATGACTTGCAGCATAAAATTCCTTGTGTATTACATAATTGCAGAAAGCTCGTTCATAAGTCATTGCCTTTGTTGTTGAAATACTTGGGGGAGCGGTGAGGTGCTGCAATACCATGCTTGTTTGGTTATTTTTCACTGTTGTCTGTTTCTAGTAATTTTAACATTTTTACTTAAATTCCAGCGCCTTATCAATAGTTTGCAAAGTCAACCTCATCACAGCTTGTACAGGATGTGTAAACGACAATAAGTCTGTAAGGTATCAAAAAATTTGAAGTTTTCACCTTGCGCACAAACAAAATAAAAACTGGATCAGCCTTTTTCAGCAGTGTCGCATTTCTTAAAAACATTGACTACACGAAATTACTTTTATTATGAACAGAAACAAGCTTTGTGCAGAGGACAAAATGTTCTGGCCGCTGTCACTTGCAATTAATTCGAGGGGTCTGTTCTTGCAGGGTCCCATGAACTGTTACCATTTAAAGTGCTTGCAGCATATCTAAAATGGTATTACATTGCACATAGTGGCAGTCATTGCCACAGTTTGTGCACAACTGATTTCACAAAGTAAGGATTGGTTGGAGACGTTCCTAAATTCTTAAATTATCCTAACTAGCCAGGTTGTTCTGTCAAAATGTTTAGCTTTTAAAGTAGGAGTTGAGACAGTTTAATTGAATTCCTTTATAGCGATGGCTGTTATGGGGCTCGCTCCCTTGGAAGTTTTGATGACCGCCTTTGTCCATGGCTGGAATTCCAATATTGTTGGCAGGAAAATTACAAAGCTAGGAAAAATGCTTATTGTGTTGCAAGGATTCAAACTTGCGACCCAGAAATTGGCAGTCCAGGATTATGCCTGATGGCTGCACAGTGCAAGGGATGACTGCACAGGGGAAAAAAGGACATGATTATACCTCTCAGCCGACACTACAGCCGTGGAGAATACGATCCTGAGAGCGCAGTCACCCCAGTAGCTGCCATCTGTGTACGTTCATCTGTGTACTGGACAGAGCTGGCATCTGTGCTTCATGTTCTAGCATTAGCCTTCTCCCTTGCGGGGGACGGGTCCTAAATATTCTACATGTAATGGCAGTGGTTTAGAGTGTTAGCTTTGTCTTTATTATTATTTTTTTTTTCTAATGCTTGGCTTCTCATGTTTTCTGGATGGATTTCACGTTTTGTTTTCTTCAAGGATAGTGCGAGGCCTATTAATTGGGTAGCCCAAATATAAATTTGAGAAAAGCTGAACAAATCCAGCTGTAAGAAGCTAAAGGATTGTTTTATTAGAGACCAGCGGCTAAGTCCAGATAAGTAAAAGGGGGAAGAAAATACGAGTCTTTCCACTTCACCACTGGGAGGTGCAACTTTCACTAACGAATACTACTCGAAGTTATTTTACTTGAAAGAGATTTGCTAGCTTGCATCTGTAAATGTTCACTACAACAAACGTTGCACGAAAAAGTCTATGGCTCACTGCGCATAACATTTTGCCAGCTATGGAATTACTTCCAAAACTGATTTTTCCACAACCTTGTAAAAACTGAAACAGCGCAAGCTTAGTAAAAAAACTTTGGTAAACACAACAGAAAATCAACTTGCACATATTTTACATGGCGCGAAATAACAAGCATTATGGAGGGTATTGCTTTGCATTTTCACTACAATGCCTATGGAAATAAAACACCAGATTTGCAAGAGCAAGTGCTGGATTTTGGTACATAATAACAGCCAATGTACTGGCATGTTGAAATGAAGAAGGCTGCTTGTACAGTTGTACCTCAATATTAACAAAATCATATAAAGTAAATTTACAAAGTTTCTTGCTTATATCCCAATGTAACAAATATATGCTTACTAAAAATATTGGATATGACAAAAGTATCTGTGTCAAATGCAACTTCGTTAGGATGAGTTAGGACTGTAATTGATTCGGTTTGCTCAAGTGTCTTGCGACTTTCTAATCAACCAAGCACGTGTACATCGCGCATGATTTTTGGTCATAATCCTTTTCCTGGCACATGGCACACAAGAACTGACCTCCTGCTTGAAATGGTTGAGAATCCCAAGTGGTAGCTCCGAAAAAATGCTAATTTCTATATATTCACAGAAAAAAAAAAAAGCATGCTAAGAAGACAAGGCATGAGTTGGCTGAATTAAGTATGGCAGGCGCAAAGTGGTCAAGCAACTCTGCTGTGGTTTGAAGAGCAACCCCAGCAATGTTTTTTAGGTGTACGGATCTCAACTAAATCTGTATTGTATGTCATGCCGAATACCATGATCGTGTGCGACACACGAACCTATACCCTAAAGTTGTATAGTCTCTCTACGAATTAATTTTTAAAGGACACTGAGGAGCAACACTTAATGAGTTCAAGCTGATTATGTGTTCTAGCAACACAACTTTATTCATTTGGTTTTAAAATGTTTGCTACTAGTACAGAAAATGCAGGCCAGACTTTCCTTTATTGAGTTTTTGTGCGGAAACCTCAGCGTCGGTATGTTGTCATGACATTGTGGATTTCAATGTACTTTCTCGTATCGTGGCTGTTTTGGCACAGGAAATATCCTTGAAACTTGGTAGGTTTTTACTACAAAAGGATTAACTGGGTCTGAGTAGATGCTGTACATGATGTCCCGATAAGCTGGTGCTGAATCTTCAGAACAGTGTCACCATCTGTCTTTCGTGTTCCCGTCCATTCTGGTTTACCAGTCTGCTATGTTTGGCCTTTACAGAGAAGCTATTAAAGGACAGCTGCAACGAAATTTAACTTTGGCTAAATATGTTATAAATAAGTTGTACATGCAGCGACGGTGAAAGCAATCAGTGAAGGCTGGCGTGGTGTGGTGTGGTCAGCATCAAATGCCATTCAAAGAACAGCCAGCAAAGCAGCCTGTGTTGAAGCCCAGAATTTTGACCTTTCAAGGACCTTCGATCTAGTTCCACATTTGCACATTGCTGCGAAAACTTCTGTCATATGATTTTAGCCTGAATTTATGCGCCTACCTTAATGGACTACCTTTCAACACGGTTGAATTGCGTTCGAGTTGGTGGGAAGTTTTTCGCAATTGGCAGAAGCGTAATTTATTTATACAGCTGTACCTAATATTTTCTGTCATCATCATCATCAGCTTATATTTGTGTCCACTGCAGGGCGAAGGCCTCTCCCTGCAATCTCCAATTACCCCTGTCTTGCGCTAGCTGATTCCAATTTCTACCGCAAATATCCTAATTTCATCACCCCACCTAGGTTTCTGCCGCCCTCGACTGCGCTTCCCTTCTCTTGGCACCCATTCTGGAACTCTAATGGTCCATCAGTTATCTACCCTATGCATCACTTGCCTGCCCAGCTTTATTTTTTTCTCTTAATGTCAATTACAATACCGGCTATCCCCGTTTGCTCTCTGATCCACACCGTTCTGTTCCTGTCTTTTAACGTTACACCTAACATTTTTTATTTCATCGCTCTTTGTGCAGTCCTTAACTTGTTCTCGAGCTTCTTTGTTAACCTCCAGTTTCTGCCCCATATGTTAGCACCATTAGAATGCAATGATTATACACTTTTCTTTTCAACAACAGTGGTAAGCTCCCAGTCAGGATTTGGCAATGCCTGCCATATGCACTCCAACCCAATTTTATTCTGTAAATTTCCCTATCATGATCAGAGTCCCCTGTGAGTAACTGACCTAGATAAACATACTCCTGTACAGACATTAGAGGCTGACTGGCCATCCTGAATTCTTGTTCTCTTGCCAGGCTATTGAACATTATCTTTGTCTTCTGCATATTAATCTTCAACCCCACTCTTACACTTTCTCGGTTAAGGTACTCAATCATTTGTTGCAATTCGTCCCCAGTGTTGCCGAACAGCACAATGTCATGTGCACACCGAAGGTTGCCGAGATATTCGCCGTTGATCCTCACTCCTAAGCCTTCCCAGTTTAATGGCTTGAATACTTCTTCTAAGCATGCAGTGAATGGCATTGTAGAGATTGTATCTCCTTGCCTGACACCTTTCTTGATAGGTAACTTTCTACTTTTCTTGCGGACAACCAAGATAGCTGTGGAATCTTTGTAGATATTTGCCAAGATATTCACGTATGCCTTCAGTACTCCTTGATTATGCAATGCCTTTATGACTGCTGGTATCTTTACCTAATCAAATGCCTTTTCATAATCTATGAACGCCATAAAGAGAGGTTGACTGTACCCCGCAGATTTCTCGATTACCTGATTGATGACATGGATGTGATCAACAGTAGAATATCCCTTCCGGAAGCAAGCGTGGCTGATGTCAAGTGTTGCTCTGATTCTATTAGAAATTATCTTGGTGAATATTTTATACAATACTGAAAGCAAGCTAATGGGTATAATATTCTTCAATTCTTTGTCTCCCTTCTTACGGATTAATATAATGTTGGCATTCCAGTTTTCTGGTACACTTGAAGTTGTAAGGCACTGCGTATACAGTGTGGCAAGCTTTTCCAGCATGATATCTCTTCCATCTTTGATTAAATCAACGGTTTTGCCATCTTTTACTGCTGCTTTTCCCCTGGTGATGTCTTGCAAGGCCCTTCTAACTTCGCTAGTTATAGAAGGAGCCTCTGGATCCTGTTCATCACTACTTCGAATGAAGGTAGCATGACTGCTCTGGGTACTGTAGGTCAGTATACAATTCTTCCACTGCTATATCATTTGCTATATCATCAAAATTGCTGATGATATTACCCTGTTTATCTTTCAGTGCATACATCTTGCCTTGTCCTATGCCAAGTTTTCTTTTCACCGATTTCATGCTGCGTCCATTTTTTACTGCTTCCTCATTCTTTCCCACATTATAATTTCGAATATTCGTTACTTTCTCCTTGTTGAGTTTTGACATTTCAGTGAATTCTATCTCATCTCTTGAGTTGGACACTTTCATAATTTGTCATTTCTTTATTAGGTCCTTTGTTACTTGGGAGAGCTTACCTACTGGTTACTTTGGTGCCTTACCTCCCACTTCAACTACTGCTTCTGAAATCAGCCTATCTACGGTTGTTGTTGTTGACTCAAAACATGGCTCGTACCCACGAGGGCGATTGGCCACACTGGATAAAATAAAACATACACCCAACAACGTACAAAAGGGGTAAAGGCGAACAATCAAGATGATTTTGGCAACTAACTCCGAACACAGATTTTGAGAGGGCCTATACATTAACTAAATAAAAAATTAAGAGAAAACTAACTACAAAAATAAAAATAAAATAACATGTCCCACGGTCAGTACCTTAGCAGCGTAACCTTCCGGATGCTTCAATGAATTTGTGCACAGCAGTGATCATCGAACCCTGGCTTGTGCCTAATTGACATGCCCCAAAAGACAAAATGTTTGGTTCATTACCTCTATGTTACCTTCATCTTCTTCTTCTAAAGTGGCATATTTGTTTGTGAGCACCGGCCTGAATTGGTCTGCTTTTACCCTTACGTGTTTCTGCCTGATTAATTTTACTCTTTCTCTCTTCAATCTTAGAGAAATCCTAGACCTCAGTAACGTATGGTCACTGCACTTTACCCTACCTAACACTTCTACATCCTGCACTATGCTGGGATCGGCAGAGAGTATGAAATCTTTTTCATTCCTTGTTTCTCCATTAGGACTTTTCCAGGTCCACTTCCTGTTGCTGCGCTTCCTGAAGAAGATATTTATTATTCGGAGCCTATTCCTTTCCGCGAATTCTACCAACATCTCTCCTCTAGTGATCCTAGAATTGATGCCGTTGTTGCCAATTGCTTGTTCACCAGACTGCCTTATCCCCACTTTTACATTGAAGTTGCCCATGACTACAGTATACTGAGTTTGTGCCTTTCTCATCACTAATTCAACATCTTCATAAAACTGTTCTATTTCTTCATCATTGTGACTGGAGGTTGGAGTGTAGGCTTGTGCTACCTTCATTCTAGACCTCCTAATCAGGTTGATCACGATGACTGCTACCCTCTAATTAATGCTGTAAAATTCATCAATGTTGCCCACTATGTTCCTTATGGATTAGAAATCCTACCCCGAATTTTCTCTTATCTGGAAGACCTCTTTAGCAGAGGATGTGGCTGTTAGTCAACACTGCATAAGCCTCACCAGTTCTTTTTACTTCACTAAGGCCAACAATATCCCAGGCAATGCCTGATAATTTCTAAAACAGCCCTGCTAAGCTAGCCTCATACGAGAGGGTGTGCATGTTGAACTGTTGCCAGATTCAGTTTCCAGTGCCGGCCTGTTCGGATCCAGAGATTTTTAGCACCCTCTGCCGCGTCGCAGGTCTGAACGCCGCCTTGGTCAGCAGCCGCTGGGGACTGAGGGCTACAGGTTAATTGCAAGAGTGATGAGGGAGGTAGTGGCCGAATACTGCACCAGAGAGGCCAATTCCTGTTCTGGTGAGGGAGTGCCTTTGTTGAAGCTTAGTGGGTCTAATTTGGTGGCACCTGGACTAGTGTAGCCCCACTAGCTCTCAGCAATTTTATTTCATGTTTTTTTTTCTTTTTGCTGGTGTCAGACGCCACTCCATGCCTGCAAATGTAGTAGACTGGAGGAGGATTCGAACTTATGACCTTCAGATTAGAAGCCCGGTGTTCTACCTCTGCTCTACGCCACCACACCACCAGCATCCTTCACTATGCTGGGAGCAGCAGAGAGTATAAAATCTATTTCATTTCTTGTTTCTCCATTAGAGATTTTCCAAGTCCACTTCCTGTTACTGCACTTCCTGAGGAAGGTATTCATTATTCGGAGTCTATTCCTACCTGAACATACACATTCGCAAGGATGCTGCACAGCATGACAGCTGCCGTTCTAAATTAGTTTCCTGCCAAATTCAAGAGCTTGAAGCTGGGTTGCCTGTTACAGCATGTCTCGATCAATAAAGTAAATGGTAAATGGTTTCAGAAAAGATATTGAATTTCAGTGGGTGTTACCGAGTAAAAAAAGTAATATAGAAAGATTACATAATTAGCAAATAATTTAATTGATTTCAAGTAATTATTTACATGTAATTCCTTACATACAAGTCTCGTCATTACACGACTTTGAGTTCACCCCCCAGCATGCGAGTTGGTGCTTCTGTCTTGGTGTGGATTGTACACTGCACCATACACTGATCAAGGTGTTGTCATTGAGAAGAGAGGTGCCACATCTTGTTGACAGCAGCGGAAAGCCCCCCCCCCCCCCCCCCCATGGAGGACCGAAAGAAACTAGGAGGGAGCTCTATGTGACAAAACTGAAGTCGAAGGAAGTGGGACCAGTGTGGATCATCATTAAATATGCTTTAGCGTATGCTGTCGCCACACTCATTGTGTGGCTTTCCAAAAAGACAATGGATGCAACATTAACGTGTGGCTGCTGCTCTCGCACAATACAACAAAGTTAAATGTGCGCATTACAAGAAATATCAAAATTGCAGAAGCATATCAAGAGAAAATGTGCACAGAGCGGTTGGCAGAGCACCCGAACAATGTACGCATTTACTATAACCTACTGGAAACCAAATATACAGGGTTGAGTCCACTGAGCACAGCTGAGAGTCGGAGGTCATGTGATGAGCTGACTTTTTGAGGTGAGGGAGAGAGAAAAAGCAAAAAGGACAGACAGCTTCATGGAGAAAAGGCTTGCGATGGTTGGCTGTGCAATTCCCTCCAAGTTTCCTTCCTTCATGGAAAAACCCAGAAGAGGAAATAGAGGAAGATGACACCTTGGCATAGGCTGACTTGACTGCTGGAACACTCCAGCACCTCGAGTGGTACAAAGTGAAATCGAGGAGAAAGGAAGACTTTTTCCATAGTTTCACTGGCTACTGCTGTCACTGCTGTGCACTTTGCTCAAGATGTTTTATTAGAAAATACCCGAGTGTGCCTATTTCCTGCTTTGTGTAGCTTCAAATGCCTACTTTTTGATGGAGCAACCACCCAGTCTTGATTATGAGGTTTTCAATATTGTGAAACGATACGTGAACCTCATTGCAATGAAGTCCCATCTGGCACAAAAATATGTTCGTTATGTTCAATACCCGCTCTGCTGTAAGCATACATAGTATTCGTTACTCGTTGAAATCGGCGAGAAACATTTTATATTTATTTCATTATATCCAAAAATTTGTCCATATTTATCATATTTAAATTGAGGTTAAACACAGGTAGAAGTGCAGGCCAGTTGATGTAGTAGCACTACCAAGGATAAAATGGGGCAATATAGAGGACGAACGATCCGAAACAGGAGCACTATAGCACTCCTGCCGTTTCGTTTAGTTCCCCATCCTGCAAGTTGTGTTGCTTTATCCTTGACAATGATAGGGATCACTGGGCTGCTTACAAATGGGCAGCCATGGGCAACTCCCCATTTATGTCTTTTCTGGCTCTCCAAGGGCATTTACTAAAATTAGCACGCAAGAATTAGAATGGCGCGGTTGCAACAGTTTGCCAATGTGTGGTGCACCGTCTGTGCAGGTGCAGATTTAAGATTCAGTCTATGCAAGGCATGAGGGTGTGTCAGGAGCTTTCTTTTGTTTGTTCGTTTATCACCACCAACCACCATGCCATTTGCATTTTTTTTTTTTGAAATCCAAGGTAAAACGAATTTTTTTCTAATATGCATATCAATGTTAAACATATAAAGTACTGCGTACATTTGCTTGATATATCAAGAACGTATTTCTCATGCGATATAAATATAGCAGCTCGTAAAAAACTTAAACTTTTTTTCTACTGTTATTAGATAACATTGAAGCTAAGCATGTCATACTATGCATTGCAGTTTTTATCAATATTAGATGCCCCAGATCTTTCACTGTGATACACTTACCTGGGGCGGAAGTATGCAATGAAGTATTTGAAACTACAATCCTTCATACAGCCAAGAACATTTACAATGAGCACAGGTGAACAATGCTCAGGGGTGGACAAAATCTGAAAAAAGTGATGGAAAGAGTGCTTCAAGCTTAAAATGGCACCACACATGGTTCAGAGAGAAACACTGTTACTTGTCACACATCACAGGTCAGTCGAGGAGGGAGGGAAGAGCAGCCGTCTCCCCTTTAACCCTCTTACGAGTAAATTTTTTGTACACAGCGCAGAGGTCTACTTACGTAGTTTTTGTACAATACATGGTAGCAAACATTTCCTGTAAAATTTCAGATTTTTTGAAGTAATGTTTGTGGATCTGCTCCGGTTTGAAGTACTCTTCCCACTGCTTAATGGGTACAAGGAAGAAACAAATGTCTTTTGTATGACTCAAGAAGCAACATAAACATCTGGATAACTTTCTAGGCTCAAAAAGAAAGGAAAATAAGCAGTTTTTCACTTCCTGCAGCTGCCTAAAGCAGGGGTCTGCACAAAGTGGCACAGCACAGCTCTAGCAAATGTAATTAATCTGCCCATTTCCCTGCTGCTTTCATGTTGCAGTGCCGACAAAACAGACTCGCAGCAAATTCTGGGTGAATTATGTTTTAATGTTGCTAACAAGATTATTTCAAAGCTTTTACCACCATCTGATGTCGCAACTCACAAGAAACGATTAGGCAGACAGCATCGCTGAGATCTGCTTAAAGCATGGGAAAGGCTGTCGCAACAGGGGGCATCATTTCACTTTTAATTTTGCAATGTTTCTGCTACATGGCAACGCATTCCTGTGGTAGGAATAATGCTTCACGCAGCTCACGAAAGGGTTAATTCCAAGCCTGTATCTGTCCATACTCTTCTGCTCTGCAGCCAACGAAAACGAGATAATTTTGCTGGAGAGTTTACATAAAATCCTCCACACGAGCTTGAGGCACGAGTGTTGTTTTATTTTAAAACATCACAAAATACCTCTTTAACTTAACCCTTAAGAGCTTTAGACGAGCCTCAAAGACGAGCTAAAAGGAGGCACTTATTTCGTCTTTGTGTTCTGCTACATAGATGGCAGCACTTTGTCAGCACTCCGAGACATTTTTGAAATCGCATTCTTTGGGCGCAGTCTTACTGACAGCTTGTACACAGTGGCGCACCGACGGGGGGGGGATTCGGGGGTTGTAACCCCCCCCCTGAGGCCGACTTAACCCCCCCTTTTGTTTAACCCATTTTCTTTCCTTACGCATTTGAGTGCTGCAACTAAGATGTAAGACGCGCAATCGTCTGCACACTCGCAAAAAGCGCACTTTTTTGACAATTTCCCGTGAAGAAATCGAAATTAGTGCTGTTTAGATGGTATTGGCAAACTGTCAACCCCCCCCTGGCAGAGATCCTGGGTGCGCTACTGCTTGTACAGATGTCAACACACGTCTAGAACACACTCGGCAGGGCCAAAGCCGCTGCAGAAGCTTAAGCTGACCACCAGGTCGAGAGAATCAATGGAAATTGTAAATGTAGTCACGCAACCTTAGATACAGCAGATTTTGTGCCACATGTCATCTTCAGATATCGCCAGTGCTGTCCCGAGAATGTGGTTTGCGCATTCTAGAGAAGTGTGTTGACCTCTGTATGCGACACGCGCAGGACCCGACGCGGGCCCTGTGGCAAAGCTTTGTGCGTGTTTTCATGCTTCATGAAATTTCACACACTTCGTGACCTGCCTTCAGTGGAAGAATTAGTGAAAAAATTTCGTTCGTGCCAAGCTTTGCTTCGCAGAATAGTTGGATGGTGAAGCACTGCCTGTACCATTTATGGCAATAACTACACATATATTGCTTGGTGAAAAGGTAAAAGGAAGTTTGCACGCGTAAAATATGTTGTAAATTGGGTCAAAACGCTTTAGAAGTGTTTTCGAAAGAGACAGTTAGAAATTACACCAGAGAAAACAAACATAATAAGGTCACTTTGAGTCAGAATAATAAAGTGCTTAAGGCCATCTGCTACAAAATTTAATTTGGGTAAACTTGTTATGAGTAGTATATATCGCTGACCCAATCTTAGCAAAGTCCCAGAAGTGGTAATCGTATAGTTTTTTGTTAGTAGCCTTTAAACAGCACCTAATCAGACGAAGTGTGAACGTGGTGGTGTCACTATGACAGAAGTCCCAGCACGCCACAGCTGAGATTTCTTTGCGCGTTGCGAGTAGTGGGCGCTCAGGCTGGCTTGTGTAACCCAAGGAGGTTTTCTTGGCATAGCCACACATTAAGAGCCACAGAAACCAATTGAAGCACATGCTAGTGCGAGCGTATCACATGGGGAGATGGCTCGTCGCAACACCCTGTGGTGGCCACGGTATCGACGCTACGCAGTGGCATGGTCTCCAAGGTTGCGGAGGTCATGCCGAAAAGCCACGCATTAGATCACACCTCACTTCCAGCACGCCGCAATGTTTTTTTCCAGTTTCAGTATCGAAAACAGTTATTTTTAAAGCTTTTTGTGATTGTGTCGCTCAAATATGGCTAAATATTATAAATATATGTGCTATTGAAGAAATATTGGCAAAGCAGGGCTGCCAGTTGTAAATTCTTTATTTGCAGCTTTTAAATGGCACCTAAGCAGATAAAACGGGCACTTTGTTGTTGATATTATGCATATCCCTAAGGTGGCCTCCAAGATTCTCAGCACATTGCTGGCCATGCCCAAGCCCCACACTGGTTCTCAAATGTAATGGGTTCTGCTTCACTTCCGGCATGCTTTAAGGGTGGCGTTCTTTTTACATTGTCGGTATCAAAAATGTCTTTATTTTAGCTAGCTTTTCGTGATGAACTTGCACTTTTTTAAGTTGTGCATAATTTTGTTGCAGTTGGCCTTTAAAAAAGGCATACACAATAAGCCGCTGAAACTCTGCTCACATTTCACACCACTTACCAGTGTACGGAGCACCCAGCCCAGGCAGTATCCAGGCTGGTGAGCTCATCAGAGACACTCACAACGTGGTCTTGGGAGGCACGGCTTTTCGACCTGGCACTGGGAAGTCAACTGGCGACCCTGGACTAGGTCCGGCGAGCCACCGTGGCCAGTGGGGCTCTACAAGAGGGCTCCACGCGAGATTAACCACACCACTCTTCGTACAATAAAGTTTATTCATGATTCACCGTCACTGGTTTGATGAAGTATTCTGCCTGCTTCAGTGATGGTGCTCCACAACTGCAGTGCCAGTGCAAGAATTTGACACTTTGTTCAGACTCAAAAGATAATTTGCTTTCTTCTACAAAAAAAGTCTTACAGTGCCTTAAATAAGAACCACGTAACTTTCCCGTTTTTTGCATGAGGGCATAATTTTTTGCTTGATGTAATGTGGCTAGCCTTTATCACGTACCACGAGACCATCTTATCCGATTTCATTCACACATCATGCAAATCCCTGGCTAGTCAATTCCTCCACCTGCACTTCGGCTGTCCTACTAAATGAGCAGCTGCTGCCTTTTCCTTACAACTGTAAGATGTTTATGGAAGCTACTGCATATTTTATTGTAATTGACACTGGACGTGCCATCTCTTTTGCTTTTTGAAGTCCCATTTGAAGCTTGCGACGTATAAAAAGCTGCTGGCTTTCGTATGTCAAAACCACTCCGAAGAAAAGGCTTGATGATAACGATGTTATTTAGCACAAGTTCACATATTCTGCACTGTGCCTAGCAATGCCTAGCAACAAAAAAAGCTTTGTTGCATGCAATAATTTCAATGAAAGCATGTTTGCATAAAAGTCACTGAAAGCATTAAAAATATGCATGCACACACACACAAAAAAAGAGAGAAAACTATCACCAAGTAATACACGCAGCCATGTAGCAGCAGAGGTTTTAATGTATGAACGTGCATGAACTTGTATGCTTGCAGGAAAAAGAAAATGCAAACTAAGATAAAATGTCATGGCAACATCCAATGCTTTTGCACTAACTATTCGCACTAACAGTGCTTTTGACTAGGAACAATGAGATACATAGGCAGAAGGCATAACCTCCGACATCAAAAACAAGCTATTAAAGGTGCATATGCATACTTTGCCGCATAACTCTGAACTGATGAAATTAATAAATGCAGTAGAAACTGTGCACGCCAAATGTAGTACACTAATGCGAGCGGCAATGAATAAACTATCAAGACAGTGGAGCAGATCCATTAAAGAATCCAAGTTTGTCCATTACATTTTATACAAATCATTATAGCGTTCTGCACTAAAGCTTTCACCACTGGTTTTAACGAACAAAAAGAAACGGGTAGCCAGTGGCCACATTTCCCTGAAGACAGACTTGAGGGAAGAAAATAAATAATTTTGTCACTTTCAAGCGACACTTCTATACAAAGCATTCTCACTGCTTCGAGTTTTTGCATCCTCTCTCTGGTTTCTTGTCACCTTTGGCAGCACTAGCCGACTTCAATGCCTGCAACTTTTTTCTTGACACCAATCGCTTTTTCGCACGCTTTGAAGCGGGGCTGGTGCTTTCTGCAAACTCTACAATGCTTTCTTCATCGCATCCGCTTGTGGATGAGTCGTCGTGCACGAGTTCTTCGAAGCGCTTTCCCTTGCGAGTTTTGGTCACTGTGCTGAACTGCTGTGTTCGTAGTCTTTGACGCCTTGCAGCCATGCTTTCCCCCTTGATGGAGCTTTTTCGGGCCTCCTCATTTGCATCTTCAGCCTTGGTAAAGGATAGAGCAACAGAGGTCAATGCATCTGTTACACACAAACTAGAGGCTCAGGCTGCTTTTATTCAAGAAGAAACAAGTACACATACTAATACATGTACTATCATGGACAAATGAATCCACACCTGCCAACCTCTGAACATTAAAATTCATAGAAATCCCAGGGTCACAAAACCAGGGGAGGGAGGGGAAGGAAGCATGCATTATAAGTAAGGTTTGCCCTGAGCTCACAAGCAGCAGTAAACCCCAGTGACTTTTTCAGTGAATTTGCTGTTGCTGATTTCACCTACTTCTGTAACTTGGCTGAATAAACTTGCTCGAAGCAGGTACCTTTCTGGTGTCCTTTCAGAATCTAGGTACAGTAAAAGCTCGATGATACGAATCTCACGGGGTCACGAAAAATATTCGTATTAGCCGAAATTCGTATCATCAAACCACAATTAAAACTACTGTAGAATCTCGATAATTCGAACTCGAAGGGGCCCGAAAATTTGTTCGAATTAAAAGGACGTATTTTTGAAGTATTCGTGCACCATAGCACGATGCACGAACGGTGCAAGTCGTGAAATATCGCGGCGCGCAAGCGCATAGCAAGCGCGGGCCACGAAACTGCCCACGCCGGCTAACGGTCGCTTCCCGATAACGACAGAAAACGAAGCTTCAGGGAGCGAGCGGGCGGCGCCGGGCGCGGAGACCGTCGAAGGTGAGGGAGGAGGGCGGCAGAGAAGCGGATTTGGCCGCTTCGGTGGCTCCCCTCGCCCTCCATCTCAACTCCCTCGTAGCTCTCTCACCTTCGACTCCGTGCGCGCCCGCCGCCGTGCTGGCGCCAGCTTATTTTAGCCGCCCCATGAAGTTTCGTTTTCTGCCGTTATCGGGAAGCGAGCGTTTGCGGGCGTGGCAGTTTCGTTGGCCCGACTGTGCCTCCGCCGCTGCTTCCCTCTGCGCTGCTGCCGCAGCGTGCAAGGTCAACATGTGACTAGAAAATAGAGGAGAAGGGTTCACTGCCATTTTATCCGCGTGGCTGAGACGTCGGCACTAGTGTGTGCTAGAATACGGTTGTCTAGAACACTCTAGTCGGCACGTACACGCTTGTTCCGGCGCGATGCAGAAACGGCGACCTTGTAATTTGAGAGAGAAGGAAATTTCCGCCGCGGGTTCTTTTTTTCCCCCCCGTTCCTTCCCGCGCGGCATTGAGGGGTCTCTCCTGAGCTTTTGCTCTATGGTGGTGTCGGAGCAATGCCGGTCGGAGGCGCCGCCGCGTGATTTGGCGCGCTGCTAAGAGCATTGTCGGTGCGCGGTATGTTCGAAATAAGCGTGTTCGAATTCGCTTGCTTCGCGTTGACGTTGAACGAAAGCACGTTTTTCATGATAGTCTCGCTGTGCAACAATTGTGCTCAGTGTTGACGTTGCGAGGCCTAGCTCCTTAGCCAACTCCGTCCGTTTCCTCTTGGGATCCTCATCGACCTTTCGAAGAATGTCTAATTTCTCTTTAAAGGAGAGTGCTTTCCGCTTGCGAGACATAGCTCGCTGCGACTAGGCAAAATGGCGCAAACACGAAGAACGCGGCCCGAAGCGCAGCAGCCACTCCATCTGACGGCTCGCAGAAAAGGAGGAAAAGTACAAAAGCACCAAAAGCGCCACCGCTTCAAACTCTTCGCGCCCAGTCGCGGAGTCCGCGCGGTCCGGCGCTGCGCCTCCGCACCAAAAGAGAAGGAGAGAAAGCGCGTGACTGCGCGCTTTCGCGGCCGTCGGTGAGGCGGCGTTTATTCGTATCAACCGACGCAGGCTGAAAATCGATTCGTAACAACCGTTCTCTAGCACGTTGCAAAGTAATGGGGCTCGGCCAGGACCACAAAAAAATTCGTATCATCCGGAAATTCGTATTAGCCGTGATCGTATCATCGAGCTTTTACCGTATTTCTACTCTGACCGAATCCACATATATACGGATGGCTCTTCCACTCAGACTAGCTCCACCAGCGCAGTGGTTATACCATCACGATCAATGAGCATCACATACAATACTTCTCACGTGAGATCATCGACCGCTTCGGAGCTTGTTGCCCTCCGAGGTGCCTTTGATTATATTAACAACCAACCGGCTAATCGCTGGGCTATATTATGTGATTCAAAGGCGGCCCTACAATGTCTTTTGTCAGCTCTTCGTTGCGGTTCCTGCGAACAACTCGTCTCAGAGATACGAGAAATGCACCACCATACGATCGCAAAAGGACACGACGTCGTGTTTCAGTGGCTGCCGGGTCATTGCGGTATTTCCGGCAACGACATTGCCGACGAAGCTGCTAGGAAAGCACACGAAGGAGCAAATCTTGTTTCTGTGCCTTTATCGAGGACTGACGCAGCCCAACACCTAAGCAAGCTAGCCCACAGTATGACATTGGAGAAGTGGCATACAACTGAATTCACCCAGCATCGGTTGCATTCTCTCGACCCATCTATGCAGGTGCGGCTGTTACCTGGATTTCCGCGAAATGAGGAAACAATGCTGTGCCGCTTACGCTTGGGTGTTGCGTTCACCAATGCTTACACGTGCTTGATTGGAATGGCTGATAGCGCCGAGTGTAATGCCTGCGGTGTCGATGAGACTATAGAACACCTACTATGCTACTGCCCATCTTTTCAAAACGAAAAACATGACCTCTGCAACGTTCTCAATAGGCTAGATAGAAGACCGTTCACCTTGAGCAAGATCTTGGGACCATGGCCTCAAATATCACAGCTGCAAAAGGCCACAAAAGCGCTGCTGCGATTTTTGAAAACTACAGGACTGAGTGACCGTCTATGATCCGCACTGATTGATCATCAGTGATAGAACAGAGACCTGTTGCTACGTCGGCGATATCAACAGCGGACTTTCTATTCTTCTCTTAATCTCTCTCTCCCCTTTTCCCTTCCCCCAGTATAGGGTAGCAAACCGGGCTCAGTCCTGGTTAACCTCCCTGCCTTTCATTAAATAATTTTCTCTCTCTCTCTCTACAATGGCAGGGTCGGAAACCAACAACCAAAACTTTCTTGTGAGAAGAACTTATTTTTTGTAAGACTTGATAGTGCAGTTATGCGAGTGTGAACAGGTTAGGGCTCACAAGAACTGCACACCACCTTGTGTGATGCTGGCACGATATCAGCTTGCACGCTTAGTTTGAGGCATACGCCAACATTCAGAACCGGAATAAAATCACGCTTTCGAGTTGGTGTTCTACTTTATAAACTTTTCAAACATTCACCTTTCCCTTCTCTAACATAGTACACACGCACAATGTGGAGTGATGTATATGGGATTCCCAGAACTTTGGCTAGAAATGCACCCGAAGCTTGAAGCACTAATGACAAACTGCTAAATGTGCACAAAAGCACTGCTAAGGACAGGAAACAGAGGCAGTATTGATATGCACCTAAAGAAGATAATAAAGAAAATGCATAATCGTAGTCATATGGAGGTTCTACTGCATTGCATTTAGATTAATGTCACTAGTGAGGCGTACAGATCTTGAAACATAAGTGCACAGAGGTTTTCGTAGCAGGGAAGACGTGTGGGCACACAGCAATGATGCAAAACTGTTGTATACCATATACAGGGTGTTTCAGCGAACACTTTAAAAAATTCTTAAAGGTTGCCTGTGGTAGATAGCACAATTCTAGTTCATGAGCTAGTCTACTCGAAGAGGCGGACATTACTTGCATAAGAAATTGAAATGCATAATCGAATAATTAACAGAAATTCACTAATAAAGTTTTTAACTAATTACTTGATGGCCCATATTGAAATTTACAAATTGTAGCCGTGGAGTTCGCAAGGCGGATCCACTTGGAATGAATTTTCGGGATGACACTAGTTTTGAGATATTAATTCCCGAACTTTGTGGAGAAATGCATTGGCGTTCCGGTTAGGTTCTTAACAAAACGTCGCTTTATGCATTGAAGCACAAAATTAACTGGAATGCCAATGCATTTCTCCGCAAAGTTCGGGAATTAATATCTCGAAGCACTACCAAGGATACACTTCACAGAGTATACATTAGGCTCCGTTTTGCAAAAAAGAAAAAAAAAAATCGTTCAATCTGTTCTTGGTGATGAGATACAGAGGCCTGAATATTGGATGGAGCCCAA
The DNA here is from genome assembly GCF_013339745.2 of Dermacentor silvarum. Taxonomy (NCBI): domain Eukaryota; kingdom Metazoa; phylum Arthropoda; class Arachnida; order Ixodida; family Ixodidae; genus Dermacentor; species Dermacentor silvarum. The sequence goes on along the minus strand of NC_051155.1, from coordinate 154,383,937 downwards.
AATTTCCATTTTGAGAAAAGTACAAAAAACAAACAGCATTAAATGTGAAGGGACATGGCATCCAGCACAAACATCTTTGTTATTCGCTCTAACACATGAAACTTTCACAACACATCCAATCTTGTGTGCTGATTACAAATATGTGATTAGTCTTTTTTTTGAAGTAAATAAAAAAAAGTAGTTACAATTCTTCTTGTATGAAAAGTTGGGACGCTACTTGCAAAAAATGTACTGCAACAAGATAGCTAAAAGTAAGCAGGTATATTTCTGGATGTTCAAAGACTGCAAGTTATCATTTTGATGTTTGTATCTGTACTTTAGCCAAAGTTATGAAATTCTAATTTGCAACTTGCCAAATGTGAATTCGTGTTGGTTGTGATCTCTATAGGATTTCAAAATATTGCAGTGTCCTAAGACACTATATCATAGTTTTTGTGCACTCATTGACTCGCCAGCATTCAAGTAAAAAAAAAGAATGACGAGAATTGAATGAGTAGAAGGAATACAGTGCCGATGTTGACATTAGGCGCAGGTATAGGCTCGTAACAGGATCTAGAATGCACCAACACGAACCCGCGTATGCACGAGAGGCGTGGGAATAGAGGCATCGGCACATCGTCTGCGGTCTCTGAAAACTACACGCGAGGACAAGGGGTAACGGTTAGCTTCGCTGTTGCATTTTTGCCGATGCAGTACGAGATTGCACGACGCAGTGACTTATCTCCGGTGCGATCTTATCATTGGAAGATCGGCTCGTCTGAACCTTGCTACAACCGCCTCCTCTTTCTTGCCGTAGAAAGCAGAGACGGCTTGCGCTTCGCTTTCTGTCGACGCGGGACCGTTTCAAATGTTTTTTTTGTCTTGAGAGGGTTGATTTACCGCTTCTGTTTGCAATATGACCGACAAAGAAACGACGGATCAACAGTTTTCGAAGCAGGCTCACTGGCAGGCCTAGCAGACGAGTGCTGTGCTGGCAGCATCAGGGCACTAGTTGCCATAGCAACTGCCAATTGGAACGCGCCTCTCAGCGTGCTGGCGCACTGAGCCAATAGGAGGGCTGCGTGCATTGCGAGCTTCGTCAGACTGGTGCTTTTTGTATGCGGCCCTCATCGGCGAGGATGTGGGGAAAAGAAGGCAGAACTTTGAGCTTTCGAATGGTACCAAGATGGCTGCGCTCAGCGGCGGGAAAGACAAGAGAGAGCTCTGTGAACTCCGTTATTTCTGCACGATTTTGAGCTGCTTTCTTGCTGTGCGCGCCGACAAAATACTTTTTTTTTACACTTAGGGTGCGTTTTTGGACAAATCGTTTTCATACGGTGTAGATTAGGCATTAGAGATGCCGAAACAAGTAGTTCCCAAAAATTGCCTTTTTTTTCGCGATTTTCGGTTTTTAAGAACCGTGTCCCCCCTTAGCAACTCCTTAAGCGGAATTTTGATGCAGATTACCCTGATACTGAAACCTGCTAGCGCATGCAAACTTTGATAATAGTGCCTGTATATTTTTAATTAGTGGTAACAATCACAAAAAACATGCATTCTGCAACAGAGTCCGAAATTTCGAAAAGTAGCACAAGGCATTTTTTATAAATTCATTTTTCTTTAATGCCTTGCCAGTGCGGGTGAAGTTCTTGGAAATGCGCTTCACCAACAGACCGTATGGAGAAGCCAAAGTTACGAACTACTATGGTTTAGTGAAAGCCACTTCTACACAATAGACCAGGGCGATTCAAAAGCACCTAATTCTGGTGTAACGTAAGACTATTCCAATGTTTATTTATTCCAAATCTGCCATTAGCCCTCCGTGATAAGTGAAAATGGCTCAGGCCTTGCCCATATGGGTATAAAAACAGATTGGAATAGTTTTACGTAATGCCGGCCCTGGGGACAGAGACACCAGCCCACTGAACCTGCTGAAGTGCACGCCTTTCTAATATCTAGTTCGCTCGCAGCACTCTCAGCCTACATTTCGTTGTTTTGCGCCTTAGCTGGGGAGTCTCGGCCCACTCAACCATGTCCTAGTACACTCTAAATACAGCCGTCCTGTCCATTCCGACAGCAGCAACAACAGCTGGGAGCCACTTGCCAGAAGTGCCAAAAAGTCCAGTGTTATAAGCGCGAAAATTGTGAGAAACTGTGTGGGAGGCATCGTCGCGCGGTGTGTGGAATGTGAACAGCTGCACTTTTTTTTTAAGAACGAATCCGCTCGCTGTTCGCGGCCACTCCTGGAGCACACATGCCGATGCCGTTCTGGTGCAGTGTGGTGTAATTTCGGTCAATTTTTTGTGTCCGGCGCAGTTTGGAGCAGTAATTTGCATTTGTATCAAAATGGCACAATTGGCGCAGGCATCCCGCAGCTAGATATAACAAAAACATACATATATTTTTGTCAGATGAGACTTTGGTGTGTTACACCAAACCAACAAGATAAGCCTTTTTCTTTTTTACAAGTTTTCATAATACAAAACGGAATAAAAATGAATCGAAGCACAGTGGCACACACTGCCCGTTTTGTCTGTTTAATTTTGTTAATTCTGATGAATTTTGTTGTTTTGTAACTATGCAATGCCTAGTGTTTGCCCCCCTGTTCTGATATTCATTTTGTATCTTGTAAACCCCCTTACACAATGCCATTTGGCCCTGTAAGGTTCAATCAATCAATCAATAAATAAATGCTCCAGCTCTATCTAAAATGTGTGACTCAATCATCAGCCAGGCATTTTGCTGAAGAAAGGAAGCGAGAAGAAATTGGCTGCTCTCCTCGTACTTAAGCTAGAGTAGTTACGAGACTGCAAACCAGAGCACCACGGTAAGCTCTACCAAGAACAAACTCCACTGCCACAGTGCAGAGGGTACGTACACAGCGCTCAGTCATGCATGTGCCACTAGAATGCAGAGCACAATGAACGTCACAGCTGTCCGCATAGCGTCCGACTTGCGATATTGCAGGCAAAACGTCACTTAGTTTGTGCTCCAGTGACTACGAGATATACATTCTTTTATGCTGTGCTATCGACGATACAATCAAGTTTCTTGTACTGTGGCAATCAGCAGAGCTCAACAACACTAATAAACAAATCATGTTCAACAACACAGCTGCTCTCTGAAGGGAAATGTGACACAGTAAGCTGATGTGTCGGGTCCCCTTGAGTCAACTGCTTACTGCACTCAAGTGTGCACTAAGAGGCATCACCTACAAATAGATAAACAGCAGGTCCCTTACCTGCTTTTCCAAATCTCGATACTTGGCTTGAAGCAAAGCAATTTCCCTGCAAAGCAACGAAGTAGTAAATAAGTAAATACGTAAGTGATGGAAACGGCATGACTGTGGCATTTGCTCATAATTGGGATTTTGTGAGCTAGCAAAGTTTTCTTTAAAATCATGCTTTAGTAAAATATTGTTAGATCAAAGGATTTAACTGAAGAACAACTATTTCCAGATCGCTCATCTGTACTCAACTGCCACTATACACACACGCACATACATAAAAACAAAACAGGAACTAAACCAATGTCACATTTCCTTTGTATGGGAGAGGAACTAAAAACTTGATCTCCAACATCAACTTTTATGCAGATTACTTTATGTCTCTCCCGATGAGGTTCCTTATTTGTTTTTGTGACCTGAGGTCGGTATCATCATAGGTGTGAGGACAAATTATGAGAATATAGAAGTGTGTAATGCAGAGCTCGCATGGCCAACAAAGAGGGGCGTGCGAACATTGGAAAATGTTAATACCACCCCAAACAGAATTCTCTCGTTTCAGAAATCGAAGTATTCGATTTGAGAACAGACCATTTAGAAAAATGTTGCTGCACGTGTGTGAGAAAGGCATTTTCTTACTAAAATTGTCTTGACCACAGACTAGTAGAATGAAGTACTGCTTCCATTCTACAGCATTGCCTTTACCATTGCCGAACCCTGATTACCCCTCTACTAAGGGAGGGTATGGCAGTGGCGAGGGCTATTGAATGGCGACAAGACATTCCTTCTAGGGTGTGGGGGAACTATGACAACACTAAATTATCAGAGTGGTTCTCAGAAAGCCAATGTGCTTGCGCTTGCCCCTGGGAGAGACTGCAATGAAAGGGAGAAATGTAGTTTGTTGACGAGTTTTTGGCTGAAAAACGACCTTGTAGTGCAGCCAACTCACAAATTTTTGCAAACAAATTTGCTTGATATGCGGCACTGTGAAAAGACAGTACTACATCCCATTCATAAAAAACGGTATGGGGATAGCCTTCCTTAATCACGGACCACAGAAGTTCCATTAGCAAGCAAACATGCTGCAACAACACTTTAAATGCAACAGCTGTCTTGGTGTTGCTTAGCACACACACTACCTGGAACATTTGTTATTTTCCAATCACACGACAAGGCACAAGCTTTCCGATTCTGGCACTAGAGTTCACTGCGAAACTTTAAAGTAGTCCATTTGATACGCAACAACTTCCAATTTTCATGGCTGAATATGCCAAGCTACTACAATTATCTCAGTTGCATGCCATAGCAAAGGGCACAAGCTAACAGTGCACCAAGTTCTTCAAGTGGCCCTTCCTCGTCCTCCATCCCTGTTTTTTACTTCCGTTCAAAATTCACTCTCTACTGGCTGCTGTTCAGGTTTGTTCAATTTTCCTTCCTACCTTTCATTTTTAATGAAGCGACCAATTTATACTGCTACGTTTTTGGTGTGCTTTAGCATTTACGTTGCTGCTATCACCCCCCTACTGTCATGCCTTCAGGCGAAAGTAGGAATATGAATGAATGAATGAATGAATGAATGAATGAATGAATGAATGAATAGCACTGTGTGTACCAATGAAAAAATTACGGCAGAATACCCCTCACAATGACTGTCGATGGCAATACAATTAGCATTAAAAAAATGTGGCGACACCGTATTGCTGAAGTCACATTTATTTGAAATCTGTAATGGTCATTCTGAGACTTTCGATGCTTGAGCTATATGCCACATAGACTGTCTCCGGTATCGGCCCACTTTGCTATGGCACTCTCTTGCCAAGGTCACCCATACAGCATGACGATGACTGTATGACGATGAAGCAGCGACGACAACGAAATGACAAAGAAGGAATGACATTGATGGAATGAGAAAGGCGATATGACGACGCATGACAACAATGAGGCGACAATTCTGAAATGCTGACGATGGTAAGATGACGACAGCGTGAGGACAAGGCATGACGATGAGTGTATGAAGACGACGGCATGAAGATGATGGTATGATAATGGATGCTTTACAGCGACTGTCTGACAATGACGCAATGACGATAATGTAATGACAATGACACCATAATGACGATTCGATGATGACAGTACAATTACGACAACATAAAGAAGAAGGTAATACAATGACCATGGGACGAGGTTTCTGAAGTGATGACGATGGTAAAAGGGGAGCGTGACAGTGACGGCATAGTGACAATGGTATGACGATGATGGCACGACAAGACATGGATGACGAAGCTGAAGGCTGGAGTGACGACAATGGAACAACCACAATGGCATCACAACAATGGTATGACAATGATTGCATGATGATGATGGTGCGATGAAGACGGTACGACGAGAGTAAGATGAAAACAATGGAACGACGATGAAGCAATGACCATGACGGCATCATGGCCCCAATGCATACTTAGTGGCTCAAGGTAGTAGACTGGTCACTGGGTTGACTTGAAGGTGTGACGGCAATGGCAAGACAAGACATGGATGACGAAGCTGAAGGCTGGAGTGACGACAACGGAACAACCACAATGGCATCACAACAATGGTATGACAATGATTGCATGATGATGATGGTGCGATGAAGACGGTACGACGAGAGTAAGATGAAAACAATGGAACGACGATGAAGCAATGACCATGACGGCATCATGGCCACAATGCATACTTAGTGGCTCAAGGTAGTAGACTGGTCACTGGGTTGGCTTAAAGGTGTGACGGCAATGACAAGACAAGAGGCGGATGATGAAGCTGCAATGAAGTTGCAACTTCCACGATGGCTTCACAACGACTGGTATGACAACGAATGCATGATGACTGTATGACGACGACCACATGAAGAGTCAGATGACAAAGCTGAAGATGCAACAACCATGATGGCATCATGGCCACAAGGACATACATAGTGGCCCAAGCTGTTAGACAACTTGGCCTACTGGGTCAGTGCAGAAGGCATGACGACAACAGCATAACGAGAGTCGGATGATGAAGGTAGAATGACGATGATGGTGACCACGACAGCATCATGACCAGGAGCACATATTATGTCTACCTAGCAGGTAGACAACTTGAGCCACTGATTTGGCGTAAGAGGCTAGATAGATAGATAGGCTCATAACTCTTAACTAGGAGATGCTAATCACGTTAAAATAGATTAGATTATTTTTTTATACATTTCCATTTCACATCTTTCTACTTCCAAAAGCAGGACAAAAACAGGATTTGGTATTCGAAGCCCATATTCTAAATATACAGTAGCACCTTGGTGATACATTCCTGTTTGTTATGCTTTTCTGGAATTTACACACTGAAGCAGCAGTCCTGTTCAATTTTCATAGGGACATGTGTATTAACTTCCTGTACATTACATTTCTCTTCCAGGTTGCTATGTCAAAACTGTGGCAGCGCACCACCTAAGCAGCATCTGTTTGTTGACAGCATGTTGACCGCTGCATGCCACTACCGAAAACGATCGCTTCACAGAACCTGCTGGGTGGCACAAAATGATCACCATATTGTGACGTGTGGAAGGCAACGTGAGCAGAGGATTTGAGGGCAGGGTCGACAACGCATGCTTCACCTCCAGAAACTGCAGTGCCTAGTTTTCCTGCGGCATCCGGGAAGCGATAGACCGCGAAGAAAATCGACGGGGTTGGGGCGAACGAGACTGGTGGCGTCGAGCTGAGGGCGAGCGGCTGTAGCGAAGGTTTGGAGCAGGGGTATCAGCGGCAGTGGGTTCATGGTGGGTGGCATAGAGAACAGAAGGTCCAAAGGTGCGGGAATAAGCGGCGGCGTATGTCCGAGGAGGAGGTGGCCATCGGTTGCGGCAGTGATGAGCGATATGGCCAATGCGACAGCAGTAGAAGCAGATCGGCCTGTCATCAGGGATACGCCATTCGGACGGGTTGCAGCGAGATGTGGCAGAAAAGAACTGCCGAGGGCAAGAAGGGCAGCTAGAGAACTGGCGAATGCTAGGTTGAGACGTTGAACACACGGAGTTCAGACCCATTTTCTCAAATTCCTGTCTGACGATGGCCTGAATCATCGCAATCGTGGTAGCTGGCGGATCGGGAGGTGTCGCGGGGAAAGCTGGGGAACAGGCGGCCTCGAGCTCGTGGTGAACAATACAGGCGTCACAGGTGGTGGCTTGACGCGGTCGACTCTCACATGTCGACGTAGCAGCAGTTTTGGGTAGCCACGTGATGTGGGGTGTGATACGGCGGCTCTTAGTGAGTTCAAGGCGACGGCATTCTTTTATGATGGCGTCGATAGTCAAGACGTTGCCGAAAACAAGCAAATTGAAAGCGTCGTCGGCAATGCCTTTTAGCACATGGGCCACTTTATCTGCTTCAGACATAGTATCGTCAGCTTTGCGGCATAGAGCTAAGACGTCGAGGATGTATGAAACGTACGGCTCTGTAGAGGTCTGAACACGAGACACAAGAGCCTTTCTCGCGGCAACCTTGCACCCAGTAGGGTTGCTGAACAGTTCCTGTAGCTTTTATTCGAAACTGTCCCAACTGGTTATCTCGTCGTCATGCGTTTGGTGCCACACGTGTGGGGTGCCGCTGAGATAAAAGATGACATTGGCGAGCATAATCGTTGGGTCCCACCTGTTATTAGCACTGGCATGTTCATAGAGCTTGATCCATTCGTCAACGTCCTGTCCCTCCAGGCCAGAGAACACACCAGGGTCGCAATGTTGGGCAACCGTGATGATAGGAGTAGTCGGACGAGCCGAATCCGTTGCAGAGGCGGTCGCGTCACTGGGGGGCATCGACCACTTCGGAGTTGCGTGGTGAGGACGGGGATCGCTAACTTCTACCAGAATGTTACGTGTGGAAGGACACAGACACAAGAGCCTATTTACAGGCTATTTACATTGGAGCCAGACAGCCAAGCCCACACTCGCTCGCACCAAGAGCACAGACACATTCGTCTTTCTCGCGGCGGCTCATCTCATGAACATCTTTCGATGATATTGTAATAATATCAACATATACAGTCGCCGACGGATTTTTCGGACTTGTTGGATATTCCGGACTTCATAAATGCACCGGCAGGGTTCCCATAGAGCTAATGCATTTTCGTGACTGATTGTTCGGATGAATTTAAGCCCCACAGTTAGATTTTTCCGGACTAAATCACTCGATCCGAGCCACGCTACCCACTCTTAGAGGCCGCCATGTTCGATTTTCTGCTGGCTTGCCCATGCTTGGCTTCCAGTGGCCCACTCCATAGCCTCAAAGATTGGGAAATGCACGCCATTCTCCAGTCTCGGAGGCCATGTCTACTCTTATTTAGCTGACGGAACGCTCTAGGGGACGACACTTCTTTTTTCGGTCAGCACTATTGTCTTCAATCACTTTGGGAAATCTGTTCTTTATTATTCATTTTTTAAAGTTCCATTGCTATGTGGCAGGTCGTGTGTGTGCCTTGGAGTCGTGTGCGGCTTCGCATTTGTGTGATCGGCGTGCCATCGCGAGAGCCAAGTGGTGCGAAGCATGGCCTCCGCGATCAGCTCCGGCAGCCGTTGCTGACCTGTTACAGAGCATTGCGGAGTTAGCAAGATTACATTTCTCCTCTGGATTACGTGCCAAATGGGAAGGCCGGAGCAAACAGCGCGTTGTCAGAGCTGATCACGGACGCCACGTGTGAAGTAACGGGGCTCGTTTCTTCAATCTCCATGACGATCTCCGCTAACAGAGATTGCCAACGCGGTGACGCTCTTGTTGACTGTACGCGGAGGCTTGCGCAAATCCAAGCAAATCTGATCGCCTCCAAGCATAGCATGAGGCAGGGCATTATTAAAGATTTTTTTTTTATGCCACCCTAAGCCTAATAAATTTTCTTTTTTAGGATGAACGGGTTTTTCGGACTGTTCGATTTTTCGGACTGCTTTTCGGTCGCCACGAAGTCTGGAAAATCGGTCGGCAACTGTATAAGGCTGTGTAAAACTGCAAAGTGCTGCGAGTGCTAGCAAAAAAAAAAAGGGTTGTTATTATTGAAGATTCAACCTAAGAGCTGGATGGAAATTACAGGTTCATTTCGTGTGATTCATGACTACAATCGTTCTAAAAAAGTTCAATCTAACCACCACACAGTGATCATGAGCTTTAGTAAACATAAGTAGGGTGGTTTTCTGGTCCAGTTGGTGCATGATAGTGTGATAGCTCCAGTAGGAATAGACGCGAGCACATAGAAAAAAAAAAATGTACAGGACAACCAATGCTGTGAACCAGAAAACACACCAGAAAACGAGACACATGCCAACGGTATTAACCCCCACGACGCTATCAGCTGTGGGGGCAGAGTGGATGTGAAAGCATGGTTAGCTTCGCTTAATTCGTACCGCCGATGTGATGATATTGTCGACGTGGCATGAAACCGTACCATTCGTCGGCGACTCCCAAATTCAACAAAATGAATTGATTTCTCATTCGAATTTGCTTTTTCGAATGCCTGTTAATTCAAAAATTTTGCTGCTCCTTCTTGTGTAAGAAAAGTCGATCGGCGACTGTACTTATTTGCATAAATGTTCGAATTTCAATACAACGAAATTTCGATATAATGAAGCAAATTGCCAATTTTACCAATTTTGTTATCGGTAGCAGGAATGAATTTGGATCGAAACAGGTGGCTTGAGCACTGCCACGTTGTTATGCAATCACACACGATGACCTGCAGTGGTAGCTGCTGCTACCATCGCAAGTCACTACAGTTCATAGCATGGGTTGACAGCATGCATGCAGTCCACTAGCACGCCAGTGCACTTACCCTGCTTTTTGCAATCCAAGCTCTAATCAGCCGCACTCGCTCAGTGCTCCACAATTTCCGAGACAACACTTTGAAAAATGATAGTCACCGACTGAAAAATCAGACATGCTCGACCACTCAGACAGCTTTGCAGCACTGTGTTCCACAGACGCAATGTACGAGGATGACCTAAAATTCAAACAACTTACAGTGCAATGTTCGATAATTCGGATCCCACTCTGCTTTGCCTGCATAACAATGTGCCAATTTGGCTACCTACCAAGTCGAGTGAGTCAAGCAGAGAAAGTGATATATAGTGGAACCTTGTTGATACAATTCTGCGTAATACGTTTTTTGGATATGATTTTCAGACGATACACTTCATTTTCCGGTTCCCGTGAAGAGTGTATCAACGAGATTCTGCTGTATTTGTTTTGACATGTTACCAGCGTCTCCTTGAAGCTGAAACTAAGAAAAGCCTCGTTGGACAGTGGAGCCAGTCGTAGCCAAATCTACCCAAATCACAGCATCAGTCAAGTCAAGCCGCTAAGTTGTAAAGGCTGCATTGCTGCATTTGCGGTTTGTAATGCGAGTTCTGTGCATTCAGCGTTTGTTTCTTTACGTGTGACATGATCCTGGGCGATTTCTTAGATTGCTAATCGACTGCTATTAATTCAACCCGGACGGCACTGACGAAATTGGTCGAATTATCTGGCGGGTCAAATTGGAAAAGAGACAGAAAAAGCACCGAAACACACAGCAGATTCATTTGGCAGTACAGTAAAAGCTCGTTAATTTGAACTCGAAGGGGACCATAAAATTGTTCGAATTAAGCAGAGTTCGAAATAACGGGCAGGTGCTAGAATGAATGGCCATCGCACCACGGTGTGCAGGCAGAACCCAAGAAAGCCACCTTAGGACTCGTTATCACAAATTAGGTGCTACTACACGTTTGTGGCAGGTGATCTTGTAAATGAAGTTCATGGAGCTCGAACAGCGAACGAAATTAATTGATCAGTCAGTTATACGCCAGAAATAAGCAACAATATGCATTCAAGTGAGCAGCGAGCCTTAATGTCGATATATACGTCGCTATTTATGCTCCAAAACACGTTTATTTACAGGGCAGAGTTAACGGAATCACAATTAAAAGTAATTGGTAATATGTATTTGCTTGCGTTTCTTCCATCTTGACTCCATGAGCATCGCTTGCAGCTTGCCCAAGAGCTCCAGTGCAGCGTCCGAATTCTCATTTGCTGAGAAATAACATGCTGCAACATCCAGTGCCGACGCTGCTTCGCATGCGATTGGGGGTGGCACTTACTCGTTGCCTTCGTTGGACTCATCTCCACTTACAACCGTGTTCGGCGCACATGAGCCTTGCGACATCTCTTCTTAATGTCGTACTTCTTTGCAATTTCAGTCTTGGGTATGAGACCACGTTCCACTTTCTCTAAAATCTTCATCTTCATTTTTAAGTGCTTTGTATTTTCTCCGACTCGCCATGACTGGCACAGAGGAGGAGGTGCCGCTGACGAAACGCCGAGGCAACGAAAGAGGTGACACGAAGAACTGGCTACTTGCCACGGCACAAACAAAAGCAGGACTACGATGACCAATGCACTCTACAGCTGAGCTCGACGACTGCAGTGCCTTGTCTCCTCAGTTACCTTGGATGCTTGTTGTGCAAGCCACATGATCGCAGGCCCAGTCAAGCGACCACGGCGCAATGAAAACTTGCAATGGCTTGAGCCGGAGAATTGGCGCCGCCGGCGCCCGCTGTGGAAGCGAAAGAGCTGTCGCAGCAGCGTGCGCGCTACCCGAGTAGCGCAGGCACATGCAAGACAGAGAGCGCACATAGCGTTGGTAGCGCGCCGGCTTCGCCTCCTGCACGCTGGCTTGTTTTTCTGTTTCGTTGTTTTGCATTTCTAAAAAATTTGGTTTGGTTTGGTTTTGCAACGCATTGTAATCCCTCTCGGCCGACTTCTGTGAGGAGCGATGTAAGTCAGGGGCTCCCAGTTCGAATTAACCGTTGTGGATACCGACACGTTCAAATTATTGGCAGTTTTCCCCCATTGAAATACGCAGGGCTGTGCCGGGACCAGGGCGTCAGTTCGAATTAACTGTAAGTTCGAATTAACGAGCTTTTACTGTATTTACCCCCGATTCTAACACGGCCCTGAACTGAACACGCACCTGCTTTTTAGGGGTTCAAAGTGGAAGACTAACATAGAAATTACATTAGATCTTGTTAACAAAGTAGAAATTCAATGTGCACCCACTTTATTTAAGTAAGCAATATGTAGCATGCCTGATTCTGGCAATAGGAAAAAGACGAAACCAGCAAACTTTACCTTCAAAGAATGGAGATTTATTTACTTAATGTCCATTGTCCCCACTCTCAGACAGCACTTTATTGCTGTTTACGAAAAACCACAATACCGTCCTTCGTATGGTCCAGAGCACATCTCGTATTCTGCATTTATTAAATGCAGAATACGAGATGTGCAGATGTGAATACGAGCCTAGACCAACCACTTCACAAGTTTGTCCTGAGACGAATACAATTTTCCGAATGTCAAGAACATGTGACTTGTTGCCGCTAGCTTAATGTGTAAAATAACTTATCGTTTGAAAGCACTTTCGTGACCAGACTAAAAGTGGCGCGTCATCATGCTAAACAAGAACTCTATGCTGTTGGCATCCATGGTTGCTATCTTGTAATGGCAAAAGCAATGATGCTGACTCTCATGGTATGCTGTTGGGAACGTGATTTTGGTTTAGTACCAGACTGCACTGCCCAAGCAATTTTCAGATGAAAATCTTTTGGAAGAAAGGCACGTGTTAGAATATGGCAAATATTTCAATAATTAATCATGAGCTACCATTGTCACATTAAAATTTTCCTGGGGCAGGCCGAAAATAGGTGTTTTTGACAGGAGATGACATATGTTCAAAGCATTCAGTGTACTGTAAGCGCGGCCAAGGCGAACACTGCTGTTATTGGAGTCACCACTGCTGTCACCATTGGGATCAGATGCATGCGTGATGACCAGCCAAGTTTGAATTATCCGCCGAAGGCTAGTTTTAGGAATTCAAGTTTTCTCCCATAGAAATGCATGGCCGCCGGCTGCGACCTTCAGTCGGGATCGAGTTAACTGGATTCGAATTAATGGAAGTCTACTGTATAGTGAATTTTTTTCAGGTTACAATTTTCAAGCAACTTCCAACCGCGCCAACTCCACTTTTGATGTCTCTGCTGAAGAGGGCGGCAATTAGGTGAGGGAAGTGCTGGCAATGACTGTTGTAAAAAAACTCGTGATCATATATATGGCTCTAAGAGCGTAGTTGACTTCGGTTCATGTTGCAGGGGGAGAATATTTGGTGCATGCATTCACTGCGCTTTCGTCTCACTGTAGCAACAGCGTGACAGCAAAGAGTTTTTTAGGGGTCCCAACAAAGAAATTGCGTCAACACTGCACATGCGCATGACGCAAACATAATTTGAGGTTTGCTTCCGGCATGCTATTTTTCGGATGTAGACGGGTGCCCCAAAACATGTCCCAAAAGCTTTGCGTCAATGAACATGGTGGCAGTCAATAAACATGGGACAGCTCTCACTTTGCGCCAAGTTCGACTTTATTCTTCGTAACTTGTAAAATTCATAAGTTACGAGTGGTGATTTAGGCCATCTCTATGTCTTAGTTCCCATAAGTGGCAAAGATTAATCGATAAAATTGCGCTGTCTTCGAGTTCGGTTGTCCATTTCAGAGCTTGTAGGCCTAAAACGGAAATGCTTCGGCTACACACAGAGAAGTGGCCAAATCCTTTGGCCAAGCCCAAGTTGTGGCCCAACGCTGAAGCGTGTTGTAGACAAAGATGACGCCTTTTCAATTACTATTTACGAAATGGCGACATCAAAGACGGCAGAAACGTGGATGCGAAAAGCGTGAGATTGACTAATCTTCGGCATGACTAATGATGAATAACGTGAAGCTATGAAATTTGCTTTGCGAGAAAAAAACACATGCAGAAGAATCTACTAACACTAAGGCTACCGATGCACAAAATTATTCTAGTACACTGTAGCAAAACTAGTTACTGGATTGCCTTGAATGATGAAAGTAAGAAAGCTGGTCACTCAGCACTCAATATAATAAATTATGCTCTCAATCATTTATTTTAATGCAAGGCATTCTTATTAAACAACAAAATATGTATGCCAAAGCAGTTTGTTTGTAATTTTTTTATTTATAATTTGTTTTAGTTTTGCTATCTAGCAGTAGTGGTGCAAGCTAAAGGCTAACCAGGTCACATGCAAGCATAGTTTGTGCTGCAACGCGTTGACCAGCTTTCCTGATTGCTCGTGGAATTAAGGCACTTATTTTCTGGTGAATTCAATATTTAGGACTTCCGTTTGCTTGGACTTTTAGGCGGGCCCCATTAAGTCTGAATGGTTGGTCAATGACTGTATTGGGCGGAGTACCGCGCATGTTATTGAATGCCATATTAAATGGGGTTCTTTTCAGTTCAAACATGTATTAGTCGCATAATTTTCTAGTTTCCTAGGAATTCGATTTAGTGAGGCTCCTATGCCGTATGTTAGTTTACTATTCAATTTCAAAAAGGTTTTTTGTGAGAGCAGCTTTTTGTCTCATCAGCAGTGTTACAGCAAGTGTTATTGTATGTTATGTTTTTCCGGATTACATGTTCCTTTTCTATGGTCTCCTAAAAAACATGAATGGGGTTCTACTGTACTGGCATTTCAACAGAACTTCTTGGACAAGTAGGTGGTGTCTGTTAAACGTTTCTGGGTGCAAAAGATGACATATAAACGAAGGAAATGCACAAAGTTCCACTACCTACTGACTTAAATATTCAAAGGACAGAAAATAGGGCACAATTTTCGTGCACGCACAACACAAGATGCAGATGTCGTGACAGTGCTACCATATTAATAATGCAACCGATTAGCCTCAAACATGTGCACCTCAGCTAAGGCAATCGACGTATCACTGACACAGGCAGAACATTTCTTTATGATAAAATATGCCTCCCCGAGTTCATGTGCTGTTTTATAGCTGCTCCTACCAAGAAACTTTATATGCAGAAAGTACTGTTGACATGAGCAGGTTTTGCAATGTGCGCTAATGTGTGCACCACCCAATTTGTACATGTGTGTCTTTTGTTTGTATGTCTCCATTTAATGCAATAGCTTTAAGTGCCCAGTGTCGCAGGAAATCCGGTGTCGGCACCGGCCTCCCGTGAGCAAAAATTCCCGTATATATTTAGGTATATCTATAAATGCCATGGCATGCTATATGACATGCAGTATATGGGGGTTATATTGTCATACCATTCTATCACTAAAGTTGCTCATACCTTGTCTTACATTCTTGACAAAGTTATTCCTTGGAATTTTGACAGCCCACAAACAAATGTCATGAAACAAAACACCGACAGCGCATGCCTTTTATGTTAAATCTTCTCAGACTAAAATGTTAAAAGAGCGAAACAATACCAGAAACCAGAAAATGATTTAATTTTTATGGCGCGGCTGTGCACTACCTCCTGGATTGGCCCCCGCAAGAGGCCGCGTTTCTAATAGAAAGATTGCCTTCGTGCACAGTGTTAGCCGCCAGCATTTCCCTGTAAACATTATGGTTACATAAGCTGTAGTTGCCTGGAAGTGTGAGAAGCAGCCAGGGATCTTCGAATGCTAGTGAGTTCCACTCTTAAAGGTGAAGCTTAAGCGTCCTCCAATTTTTATACCCCAAAACAATTTTGACATCGAGATAAGAACATTTTAATATTTATGCACTTCTAAAACACAAACGAGAATGATGTGCCTCACAGAAGCTGCAGTGGACAGCAAGTGGCCATCAAGCGATAAAACAAAGATGACAAGGAACATGGCTATCAATAATTAGCAATCTACACCACACAGAGCACACAATGCGGCATGGTTTCGAGGAACCCACTAAATGTGGAAAGGCTTACATAGGCTGAGCTGGAGACTCTTTCACTTAAGCATAAGTAAACATATGAAATGCATATCCTAAACCCAGAGAAGCATTGTCCAAAGTAGCAAACATGCTCTAGGTGCATTCTCAGTATGGCATTACCCAGTGTAGATGCGCCGATTTCATGCCAAGTCATATGCGCAGTGTTTCTCTAGTCAAAATGTTTATCATTCCATACCCACTTTAGTTAGTGTGGCTGTCGTCGCACAGTAGGTAATGGATGCCCTGCTGCCGGGTGACATCGCACTAAGAATACACCAAACATTTTCCATTTGCTTGACGCTTAATGGTAAGGTGCCCTGCCTCCTAGCTTATCTCATTTGTAGCAATAAAGTCTAAAGAGGAAGGTATGTTCTGTACTAAGACTCGTTAACAGAAATAAATGTGCCGCTATTACTGAAATTTCACCTAGTTGAGTACTCTCTTATTTAATAAAAGCACTCTACAAAAATCGGTTTCAGATTTTATGACTACTTTATGTCTGAATATTAGTATTCCTGTGCTTACTTTTTAACTTGCAACAACCATAAATTATGATGTTTTACGTGCCAAAACCATGATCTGATTATGAGGCGTGCCGTAGTGGAGGACTCTGGAATAATTTGGACCACTTGGGTTGCTATAACGCGCACCTAAATCTAAGTACACGGCTGTTTTTGCATTTTGCCCCCACTGAAATGCGGCCGCCGTGGCCGGGATTTGATCCCGCGACCTCGTGCTTAGCTGTGACATCCTTGATGGCTGCAGCAGATTCAGCAGGAAATCGCAAAGGAGGCAAACACTCATAGTAACGACTCTCACCACAACCATGGCTGTGCTGGAAACACTCCATTCTCACAAAACCTCAAATTCAAACAGCATATGCACTTTTAAACTTGCAAAAGCGCACTATAGAAAGGACAGAAGGAAAGGGGACATGTCCCACATAAAGGGCACTACACTGCAAGTGCTGATTGCACCACTCCTTTATTCGCAAGTGGGGGGAGTTCAGCCTCATTTTGACAGGATGAAATTCACAAACACGCTTGCATCAGTCAGGATGATAGCTCCGCGACTGTCTTGATTTCCAGCCCGCCTAGCTCAACCCCAGAGAGATGCTCCCAGTACAGCAATAAAGAGGAATGGAAATGTCATGGTTCAACTCTTTTGCATTTCTGACAAGTCACGAAGAAACAGAATGATAACAGAAATTATAAACTCACTTGCACACGCCTTCATAGATATTTTCTTTGACGAGGGCCATATTTTTCACTTCAGGGTTTTCTTGAAGGGATTTCATTGCTATGTACTGCCGATGAATCAGCGACAGTTGCTGCAGAGACAGATATATGGTAGCACATTGAGTGCCGGTGACTACTGAAGAGCCTGAATGCACACATTCACTACTTTGCACTGGATACCTCTGTCTTGCCCTAATGAGCAAAGACTGCATCAAAATTCTGTAGGAATGTAAAAGTGTGAGGACCTCATCCAGCGGAACAAAAGAAGATATAGTCAACTTAAGATGCAGAGATTGCTACACAGCTACAACCACACGGTTTCATATAGGGTTGCTAGAGTTTTTCCTGCGACTAACAAGCACAGTAACGTGATGAAAAAAAAAAAAAAAAACTATAAGTCATTCCAATAACTAATAACAAAAGGATACCATGTTAGAGGCAGCAAATTAAAGTCAACTCAAATGCTTATCTTCAATGTCATTGGAGGAGCAATGGAAGTGCTGCTATGAACACTTTTGTTTTGAAACGTCAGTCTCTGCTCGTATATTTGCAGATTAGAAAAATAAATCGCACAATAACATTAGGCCTAAGTGTAACCACGGCCGGTCACTCCTGAGCGAGCCTGTACTTGATCAGCCTGAACATACTCCTGACTATGTCTAACAGCCCCCCCCCCCCCCCCCAATATGTACCACTATGTTCAAGCATACTCAACTCCAGTGCAGCTGTATTCAGCTGCACTTGGTGATTTGATTGTGCTTGAAAAACTAAGACTTAGAGATTGACTCCAACCAAATAAGGAAATTTACTAGCCCGACGTTCCGGAACCGATTCGGCTCCTTTTTCAGGGGGTATTCTTCGGAGGTGGCACGGTGTGCCGCTTTTAAAAGGTCCGTCGTAACAAAGGAGAGGAAGGGGGAGAGAGCGTAAGGTGCGGAGACATTTACCGGGCACCTGTTCTAGACAGACAAAATAGGCGGTGGGGTGGGGTGGGGGCTTCGGCGTCGCTAGTCGGCTGGGTTGACCGATGCTGGGCGCCCTTTAGTCGCGGGAATGCGTTGACGAAGGACAGAGGAATGGGGGGGGGAGGGGGGGGGGTAAATTCTTTAT
This sequence comes from Dermacentor silvarum, assembly GCF_013339745.2. NCBI lineage: Eukaryota > Metazoa > Arthropoda > Arachnida > Ixodida > Ixodidae > Dermacentor > Dermacentor silvarum. The sequence continues at coordinate 154,365,584 of NC_051155.1, read as the reverse complement.
TGAAAAGAGTCGAAACTCATTACACATTCGAATCAGATCAAAAGAAAGAAAGGAGAACGGTTCTCAACGAACTCAAAAGGAACGGCTATACAATGGAATTCATTCGAAAAACAACCCGACAACAAAAAAGAAAAAACAAACTAGAGACTTCCAACCGTTGACTCCCCCTCGACCACAGAAACGAGTGTCCATCCCATATGTCAAAGGTACCAGCGAAGCTCTCAGCCGAATATTGAAAAAAGAAGGCCTCAAAGTCGCGCATAAACCGATGAACACTTTGAATATCCTCATTCCTAAACCAAAAGAAAAAGCTCAAGGCGTCGTCTATAAAATCAGCTGTGCCGACTGTCCGGTGTCGTACATCGGGGAAACCAAAAATCCAAAAGAAAGAATCAGACAACATGAAAACGACGTCAGAACATTCAACCGAATACGCAGCGCCGTCGCCGAACATTCCGAAGATGCCGACCACAAGATTTCTTTCCAAGAAACCCAAATCCTGCAAACAGAGACAAACTGGCGAAAAAGGCTACTACTGGAGTCTTGGCACATTCAGAACACGGCGGGTAATATAAACCGCGTGAAGGGCATCCTTCCTTCTTTGTATGTTCATGGCCTTGCAGAGGCGACAAAGGGAAGAAAGGACCCCCCCGCTCTAGGTCAGCAACACCAAAACAACTCGTCCCCCCCTGTCCTTTGTCAACGCATTCCCGCGACTAAAGGGCGCCCAGCATCGGTCAACCCAGCCGACCAGCGACGCCGAAGCCCCCCCCCACCCCACCACCTATTTTGTCTGTCTAGAACAGGTGCCCTGCCAAGTGTCTCCGCACCTTATGCTCTCTCCCTCCTTCCTCTCCTTTGTTACGACGGACCTTTTAAAAGGGGCACACCGCCACCTCCGAAGAATACCCCCTGAAGAAGGAACCGAATCGGTTCCGAAACGTCGGGCTAGTAAATTTCCTTATTCGGTTGGAGTCAATCTCTAGTCTTAATCAATTTTCCCAACCAGACAGGTAATTCTGTCGAAATGTTTAGCTTCATGCTTGAAAAACTCCTCACAGATTGACTCTGATAAAAACAACAAATGTGTGTTTGACAGAGATGCAATTCTTGGCTAGGGTTTGAATACAAAGATTTACACACATGCGCATGTACCTACAGATGCACACACACAAGAAAATGAAAGAGAAAGAAAAAATAGCAAACACTAGGGATACAGTGAGATTTCCTTCCCACCTATCAACTCGCATCAACCTCTTCTATTTATTTATTTATTTGTAAAATATGTTACAAGGCCCCTCCCTACATGGGGCCCTTACCACCTCTTTTTTCCTTAAGATTTTGGAGTTAAGCCACTGTGAACAAAGATGCAGTACTCACCCAAATGTGTATGTGCATGCAGTGCATGAGTGTTTGTAAGAGACTAAAGTGTCTCAATATATTTAATAAAAATATATGCTGACATGAATACTTGTAAAGTGAGCTTCATAAAGTTCCATAGGTGGTTGCGATAGCTGCAAGGATTTTTGTGTCAGAGATGACATCATAGAGTGCAATTATGACTATCGGACAAAAATAGTACTATACTGTGTTTTGCACTTGTGCACCAGTCATGAAGGCTGTGTAAAAATAATGAAGTGATGTTTTACAGTCATTTAATGACCATCAGAAAATAAATGGTGAAAGACAAAAGTTTAGTGTAATCCAGCGCTTAAAGCACTTTTACCTCAGTCACTTATACAGCGAAGCAGTTAAGGGGAGTTCTACAATGATTTTCGTGTGCCGAAGGCAAGCATGCGGCGCCCTGAATTTGCTTTGAAAGGAAACCAATAACCCCTTAAGTGCTTTATTATTCTGACCAAAAGTGACCTTATATTGCTTTTTTAAGGCTTATTTTCAAACTTTACTCCATTGGAAACTCTTCTAAAGCTTTTTCAACCAATTTGTTTCCTGTTATAAGCATGAAAACCCCATTTTGCCTCCTCACTGTGCCGTACATATGTACCTGTCATTGCTGTAAAGGGTACAGACGGCATTGTTCCAAATATGCCAAAAGCTGCACGAAGCGGTTGATTCCAGAATGTGGTCTTTCGGGCGCCTACAGTGCTACCTTTATGTAGTAGAAATCAAGGACCACAATAAACGCACCCCCACCAGCACTAACTAAATGATTACCATATATGTTGTAGAACATGAAGACTGAATCAACACAGTTCTTCAAAGCCCTGACATTTAGGGGAAAAAAAAAAAAGAGTGAAATAACCGCAGATTTCAAACACTGCCACTGCAGCTGTCTATGTAGAAGAACTAAGTGGACATGCTGAGTTCGCACAAACAACCTTTGAAACGAGATTATTCCCATGGAAGAGCTGAGCTCGTCCAAAGCAAAATTAACCAGGATCGCGTTGACGAGCTGAGCTCCTCCAAAACACTTAAGGGGTCAATGATTTTAAAATATATGTTATCTTTCGCGTAGCTCATTCAGATAAACAACAACTTATACAGTTATACCTCGATATAACAAACATCAATATGTAATGAAACTGTTTATATAATAACGTATTCACCTTTTTATAGCTTCTTGTCCATAGAACACCATGTATCTTGAATCTCAATATAATGAAGTGTGTTTATACACGATTTCAATATAATAATATTTCACTGGTGCCATGAAGGCAATACAGTCGCCAATCGATTTTTTGGACTGCAAAAATTCGGACTTGTTGGATATTCCGGACTTCATAAATGCACCGTCAAGGTTCCGATAGAGCTAATGCATTTTCGTGGCTGATTTTTTCGGACGAATTTAGGCTCCCAAGTTCGATTTTCCGGACTAAAAATAGCTTGTTTTGGACTAAAAATCGCTCATTTTGAGCCACGCTAACCGTTCTTGGAGGCCGCCATGTGGAATTTTCCGCTGGCTCGCCCAGGCTTGGCTTCTAGTGGCCCGCTGTATAGCCTCCAAGATTGGAAGACGCACGAGAGCGTGCCCCATCCTCCCTTCTCGGAAGCCATACCCGCTTTTTCCTTAGCTGACAAAGCGCTCTAGGGGACGGCACTTTTTTTATTTTATTCGGTCAGCACTATCGTCATAATCACTTCCTGCGAAATCCGTTTTTTCTTCTTATTTTTAAAGTTCGGTTGCTATTTTGCACGTGGTGCGATTGGTGCCACCTCTTGTGCCTTCGCGAGAGCCAAATGGTGCGAAGCGTAGCCTCCACGATCAGCTCCGGCAGCGCGCCGTTACTGAGCCGTTACAAAGTTAGCAAGGTTACACTTCTCCGCTGGGCTACGCATGGAATGGGAATGAATGAATGAAATCAACTTTATTCAAGGTCCTGCCGAATGGGAAGACCGGAGCGAATGACGCGCTGCCGGAGCTGATCACGGAGGTCACTTGCCAAGTAACGGGGCTCGTTTCTTCGGTCTCGGTGGTGATCTCTGCTAGCAGAGATCGCCAATGCGGTGACACTCTTGTCGACTGTATGCAGAGACGACGTCAGTCATGCACAAATCCGAGCAAATCACCTGTAAGCTTAGTACGAGGCAGGACATTATTAAAGATTTTTTATGCCATTCTAAGCCTAATAAATTTTCTTTTTTAGGGTGAACGAGTTTTTCAGGAATGTTCGATTTTTCTGACTATTTTTTGGTCCCCGCGAAGTCCGGAAAATCGGTCGGCGACTGTAAACGGAAATTGCCATGGACGCAGATTGTCAAATGGATGAATTACATGCACTTGTTACATGCGCGTTGAAGTGAGAGGCAGATGCAGCATCCGCTCCCCTGTGCCTGCGCTCTTCATGATGGCGCGTCCCACCCTAGCAGCAGAGTGAATGAGCGTCGCAGGCTTTGCTTTGTACCACCAATGTGAAGATATCGCTGACATGGCACAACTCGTAACTTTGGTTGCCAACTGTCAAATTCAATGAGATAATTTTTTTCTCATTCAAATTAGCCTCTTCCCATTGCCCAGTAATTTGGAAAATTTTATGACCCCTTCCATGGGTAAGAAATATTTGTCAGTGACTGCACTTATTTGCATAGACGGTCGAATTTCAACATAACAAAATTTCGTTAAAACAAAGTAAAGTGCTGATTTTACCAACTTCATTATATCGAGGTTTAACTGTATAAGCACTTTTCTAACTAATACATAATTTTTGTTTCTCACGTTGCGTTATACTGGCTTCATGTTGGAGGTCGCTAGGCATTTGTGTGGCTGCAGAAGTCAGTAATTAGAGAGAGCCCCGACCGCACTCGAACTGAGCAGCAACTGTTGCTCCATTCGAGTAAGGCTGTGAGCCAGCAAACAGACTTCAAGCTAGTGCTTCTGAAGGGTGTGAGAACTCGCCTATAGAGCTTCGTTGTCTTTGATGTATCAGTTGTCAGATTGGCATATATCTGTGAAGGCTTTGCCTTTTTAACTATTTATCAACATTCAACATCATGCAAAGCCCGTTTCACAGCTTGTTTATGCTGTAAAGCACAGTCAGACAGCATCCTCACTAACTTGGCAGGCGCAGAGCCATGTTTCATAACTGTTCTTTGCTCAAGAACAAACATGCATATTCTGGTAAAAATCCTTGAGTGTTTATGTTGCATACCTGGAGTGTGCCACATCTAGTCATCCTCTCCAGTGGAGAAAACACGTTGGCGCTCGCGGCTGCAAGTGTACTGACATCTTCCTCTTGACCATAGTACATCACAGGGCTCCTCTGCATAAAAATGTAGATATGATATTCAACCGCTAGCACAGATACAACACCAGCCCAAGTGTGAACTAGCAATCTGAGGAAGCTGAAGATTGCAGTATTATTTTGAGTAGTTAGCACGTGACAGCTCGAGAACATCACAGACGTGCGACATTTCCTTTCAGTGGCCTGCTTAAGATGATTAAAGCAACTGTCAAATCCCTTGCCCCGCCACGACGTTCGCAATTGAGTGATGGGCAATACACTGTGATAGAAATAGACAGTTATAGTATAGCGTATAAAACTAAAGCGCACGTTTATTACAGTTTTAGTTGGCCTGCGAGATCTTCTGATCTCGGAGTCCATATGCCGCCGTCGTGCCTATCTCCCGACTTTACCGATAGGTGGCATTGACATCTCGAAGGTTTTTCTCACTTTAGGCTTCGACTCATTCGAAACAATAAGCGCTCTCGAAAACTCCACTAGGTTATCGATAATACATTGTCGTCGAAGTGGCCTGAGACTAGGCGAAAGCCGTTTATGCAGTCATTTCCCACGAACGAAGTGAATTCTACAACAGCAACGCCAAATTCAATTTAAAGCGGGCAGCCGGGACTGACCCCATGTTTTACGTAAGCTACGAAAACCACGCAAAGACGGTAAAGCTAAATCTGAGAAATAGTGCGCGTACGCTATACACTATGGGTCGTTTAGCATTCTGCACATGCGCAGTGATGACCTGGTAATTTATAGCGCATGCAATGGTATAGCAAGTGCTAAACTAAAACTGTCTAATAAGAGGTCAAGCTATCAACATTACTCAAAAAATGCACCTCAAAGGTAAATATGAAAACAACGACGCAAACTATGGTGTTGATGTAATTAATTGAAAGCCTCACATTTCTGTTCCCCCCACCACACACACAAATATGTGCCTGATCTATGGCCTCTAACCATAAAAGATTTATGGGTGTTGTGAATAAAAAACAATCGAACAAACAATGTATTCAAAGCAACATAGGATGTCATTCATACTTAATCTAGTTCACAGAATCCCTTCAGAATCTCAAAGTGATCAGTGACATCTGAAATGCCATCAGCAAAAAAAAAAAAAAAATGTCTGGCCTAATCCATTCATGAAAGTAAGCAGAATGCCTGCAAGCACAAAATGCTCCTTTATTTGGACATCATCAGTTTACATGCTCTATTTCATGTTTCCTGCTAGGTGATGGCTGCCATGCATGTGCACAATGCTGTTTTAACACGGGAAATGGGCAGACCTGCAGCCATTAAGCATCCTGTCAGAATCATGTAGTCACAGGAAGGCATCCTTACTCAGATATTTTTCATTGATAAAATTGGAATAAAGAGACCGCTTTCCATATTGCAAATTACTAAAGACAGTCATACAGAAAGCAAATACAGCCCACAGTAAGTGACAGGTCAAGAGTGCAGCAGCAAAAAAGTGTTTTAAAGGAAATTAGAGCTAGCCACTTGTCATTGCTTGCTGCCATCTCCTACCATGTGCTTGTGTTCTCTCATTGCCTTCATTGACTTGTCACAAATCTATGAACGCATGCATTTGCGAAGAGCTTTCAGACACAGACCACGGCACTTCTGACTCACAAAGTCAGCCATCGTGCAATGCTGTTGTTTGTATGCATATTCATGTAACCTACTAAGTTCCAAGAACCACTGCTATTCTGGCAGCAGATCTAGGCATGGATCTCTCTTCACTGGCTCTACCCACTGCTGTAATGGTACTCCTAACTCACTGGTACATCTGTTGCTGCTTATAATATTGCCAATCAAGAGAACAAGCTGGCTTCAGGAAGGGATATTCTACGATGGACTATATCCATGTCATAAATCAGGTAATTGACAAATCTGCAGAATACAATCAACCTCTCCATATGGCTTTCATAGATTATGAAAAAGCATTTGATTCAGGAGAGATACCAGCAGTCATAGAGGCATTGCATAATCAAGGAGTACTGGAGGCATACGTGAATATCTTGGCAAATATCTACAAGGATTCCACAGCTACCTTGGTTTTCCACAAGAAAAGTAGAAAGTTACCTATCAAGAAAGGGGTCAGGCAAGAAGACAATCTTTCCAATGAGGATCAACGGCGAATATCTCAGCAACCTTTGGTTTGCAGATGACATTGTCCTCGTCAGCACAATGGGGATGAATTACAACAAACGACTGAGGACCTTAACCGAGCAAGTGTAAGAGTGGGGTTGAAGATTAATACGCAGAAGACAAAGACAATGTTCAACAGCCTGGCAAGGGAACAAGAATTCAGGATCGCCAGTAAGCCTCTAGAGTCTGTAAAGGAGTATGTTTATCTGGGTCAATTACACACAGGGGACCCCGATCATGAGAAAGAAATTTACAGAAGAATAAAATTGGGTTGGAGTGGATACGGCAGGCATTGCCAAATCCTGACTGGGAGCTCACCACTGTCGTTGAAAAGAAAAGTTTACAATCATTGCATTCTACCGGTGCTAACATATGGGGCAGAAACTTGAAGGTTAACACAGAAGCTCGAGAACAAGTTAAGGACTGCACAAAGAGAGATGGAACAAAAAACGTTAGGCGTTTCATTACGGGCTTCTCATTAAGAGACAGGAAGAGAGTGGTGTGGATCAGAGAGCAAACGGGGATAGCCGATATTCTAGTTGACAATAAGAGAAATAAAAAATGGAGCTGAGCAGTACATGTAATGCGTAGAGTAGATAACCGGTGGACCATTAGAGTTACAGAATGGATACCAAGGGAAGCGCAGTCGAGGATGGCAGAAAACTAGGTGGGGTGATGAAGTTCGGAAATTTGCAGGCGCAAGTTGGAATCAGCTAGCGCAAGATAGGGGTAACTGGAGATCACAGGGAGAGGCCTTCGTCCTGCAGTGGACATAAATATTGGTTGATGATGATAATATTGCCATTCCTGTGAATTCTTGCATTGCAAGGCGACCACAGCACGTTTATTTACTGCTGAAGCAAAATGGCACCTTTGCTGAGTGTCTGTGCAACATCAGGGAGCCCTTTTCAAACAAGGGGCATGCGTTACGCATTTGTATGAGGAGCTTCCCCTGCACTCTTGATTTGTCACTGATTACAAGATGACAAAGATACCTGTCCAACTTCCCAAAAATCTACAAAATGCAGCCCTTGCTATTCTAACACAGGTGAAATAAGAAAATTCCAGTGAGACAACCTTTGAACCAAATAGTCTGTTGAGGCTAAATCGAAAATTCATGTTCTAGTGACATGGTTGCAGAATTTGGGTTGAAGTGGCAAGTTTACAATTTCATATCTCGGCTATGATAATGCATGTACAATTTCTGTAAGTGTCACTGGGAGAAAGTGAAAAAAAAAAAAAAAAAAAACAGTTGAAGTCAAGATCATACATTACAGTTCATTTCTATTTGTTACCTCTTAGGTTCACAAACTTTGTACGTACGAGGTCTGTTAGAAAAGTATCCGACCTCCGGCCGAAGAAGAAGAAAAAAAAAAAAAAGACTGACATAACTGGAGCGTCAGAAACCTAATCACCCTCAAAGTAGTCTCCATGGGACTCCACACACTTCTCCCAGAGATGCTGCCATTGTTGGACGCATTCCGAGAAGGCCGCTTTCGGAATGGAGTTTAGCTCAGCTGTCGTTGCAGCCATAATGTCCTCTCTTGTCTGAAATCGCGCTCCTTTCAATAGACTCTTGATTTTGGGAAACAGCCAGAAGTCGCAGGGGGCCATATCAGGAGAATAACGAGCCTGTTAAACTACAGGAGTCTGGTTTTTCGCCAAAAAAGTCTGAACCAAGTGTGAGGAATGTGCAGGAGCATTATGGTGATGGATGCGCCGATTTCCTGTTGACCACAACTCCGGTCTCTTGCACCGCAAAGCATCACGTAGGCGACGGAGGACATCCCTATAGTACTCTTTGGCGATTGTTTGACCCTGTGGTGCGTACTCGTGGTGTACCACACCGCAGGAGTCAAAGAAAGCAGTCAGCATCACTTTGACGTTGCTGTGCACTTGGCGGGCCTTCTTTGGTCCTAGTGACGTGGAATGCTTCCATTGTGTTAACTGGGATTTGGGTTCCGAGTCGTACCCGTACACCCAATACTCGTCACCACAGCGTGGCTCGCTCTCCACCGATGCGCGGCCGTCTTTAAACCGGTTGTACCACTCCTTAATCTGTATGTTGCTCATAGCATCGTCACCGAAAGCTGTCTGAATGTTCCGAATGGTTTCCACTTGGCTGTCGTCCAGTTTCTGGCAAGCTTTGATGCAGTAGCGCTGCTCCAGTTACTTCGTCATTTTCCTTGCAATAAAAAAACCGACGAGAGCACTGTGCACTACCTCACTCAAACGCTGCATCCCAGCGACTGACGCTATTGGCAGGCGGCAAAAAATTTGCGCATGCGCATGAAGGTTCAAGGTCGGCTGATGCAAGCATGCTTGTTTCATGTCCATCAGGTGTTCGCAGAAAAAAAAAAAAAAAGTCAGATACTTTTCTAACAGACCTCGTATTTAAAAATGATCTACATTATTCAAAACCATGTGTGATAAATAAAAATTTTCCATATTGTAATGGTTAGGTCATTAGTCACATCTTGTTTGGATGCACATGGGTGAAAAGAAGGACGGCAAGAAGTTGGGGGTCACACACACAGTTTGTTTTATGTCAGAAAATGCTAAAGACAGAAAAAAAAAAGACAGAAAACACTAAAAACTTAAGGACACTGACACTAATTTACTGCACAGCAGGCAATCCAAATAAACGAGTTGTATGGTTCACTAGCATTGTCTTTGGGTGCCTGAGCCCTTCTCGTGTGGTTCATGCTCTAGCAATTATGGAAAGAAAGGTGAACAAGTGTCTCACAGTTTGTCGACAGTGGTCCAGAGACGAGACGGAATTAAAGAGACAGTCCAATAGGAGGACAAGTTGAGAGATATATCAAGCAAAGATTACAGATTTGCCAAATTCGCTTCCATTATGGAATTGTGAGGCGTAATCTTGTTGCTACTAACACTTGTGATCACCTGTGTTGTGACGGTAATCTGAGGAGTAGCTTGATGCCATGTGAAGAAATAGCTTCCACAGTTAGTGATAGTTGAGGATATGCTTTGGTGGCCTACATAATTTGTTTCCCAGATCAACTTGCCTGTACTATTATGGTTAGTGTGTCCTTAACTTCACTGTAGTACAGTTGTATTATATACACAATGGATGTGTACATTCACTCCCACCAGTTGCCATTAGTCCATTAGCTTGGAGTTGCCTGTTGGTGCCCGTTTGGTGTTGATTTATTGAGACAGTACTGCCCATGATGTCAAATGCAGGGCAATGCCTTCGCGCTAATGGCAGTATTATGCTGAAGGTATTAGTCTGATATAAGAAAGATCCTTGCACTAGTGTTCTTTACTGCAACTGTTAGCACTTGTTAATGAATGTTAAAAGTGTTGAATAGGCATTTAGACAACCTACAGTGAGATACCAAAGGAAACTATGGAGGTTGTGCAATGCAGTTATTTTGGCACCTACACATCAAGTGTTTTGAAGGAACTCACGAATTAGAGAAACATATCAGCTAAAAACAAAAGGCAGCACTGACCCCTCCTTCATTTGCAAGGCGAGCACTCCAATGTGCCACTTCCATGGACAGTTTCACGCTTCCGGGAATGAAGGGGGTAAAAAAGGTAAAAAAAAGAAAGGACAAAAGAACACACAACAACTGGACGTTTGCCAACAACCAACTAATTTTCTTCCTAGAAAGATAGAAAGAGAAACACTTATAACCAGTCTTACATGATAAAGTTTGTGTCTTAGAACACAGAAAAGTACCTGCAGCTTTTGAAGTGCAGAGCCACAAGACTGTTGTGGATATTTTCTAGGTTAGTTTGATGTTTTCGCGCCTGATGATTGAAAAATTGAACGTTTCTGACCACATATCATATTCTTAGCTGAGCATAATGACAGACAGGATGCCAGGAACGCAGTATATGACCTCCGATACGTGTTTATTGTGTGTTCTTTTGTCCTCATCAATTATTAACCTTTGCCTTAGTCTTCGAACCAGCATGCCCGACTTTCACTAAAGCGAGTTTCTGCTCCACGCTGCAGCCAGCTTCGTGGTTCAGTGTCACTACTTTTGGAATGTTTTCACCTTTGCTTGTTGTCTTACTTTGTTTTCTTTTGACAGTAAGCAGTTTGCCAGGCTGAATGAATTTACCTTATCGCGAGTAGAATTTGTATATAAAGGTTGTGTATTGCCACTCCACTCTAGCAAATTTGAGCCATAATAGTTTAAGCTATAGCTCAGGCCAACGTTTCTGCCTTTCTTTAAATAATGACCTCCAGTTAAAATTGGTCGAGCAGGCGCACCTGGTGGCTGGAGCTCACAGGATCCTTGATTGAGGACTTGGTCCATGACCGTCAACCCTACAGGGTGCCGGTGATTTTATTTCAATAAACGTTTATTTTTCCGTATCCTCCTCTCTCTTTCTCACTGAGAAAGGAGGAGGAGGAATCCCATTTTGATACCAGGTGCTGCACCTGCAGACAGTGGCAGCAAGGAAATTGTCATACTGACGTATAGTCTCCAACCTTACGACCTTCCCGAATGAACATATTTAGCGGGTAGAGCGCACATATGAAAACACCTGAGCAAAGTTGTAGAGCATCTTGTGTGACATCTTACTGTGTGCCACCATTTTGGATTTCGTTGACAGGTGGCTTATGTGTGTATGCACATCTGCCACTGGCTAGTCAAAACAGTCTGAAGAGCAATACAAAGACATCAAAATTTGAACGCAGTCCATAGCAGACAGCACAGAGCATGGTTGATAGAGAACCAACAAAGGAAAGCAGTGAGCTGCTTGGTCAAGCAGCCAAAAGTAGAGAGCGAAATAAATATATATTTTCAGTGAAGTGACACAGGCAGAATCGCTGCCATATTGCTCCTAGTATCACCCTATGTAAGGAAAAAAGAAAAAAAGAGGAAGAGTTGAGGGGGAATGCAGAATGTAAATTATGTGCTAATAGTTGCTCTGCTGATATTCAGTTTTTCTGAAGGAATTCCTCCTGGAACTGGTTCCTTGCTGGGTGCCATACTCATTGTAATGTTTTATGCAAAATTTAGAAACTGGTACTACAGGGCCTCTTAAGAACAACATAAACACACCATGTACCTGTCTCAAGAGAGCAACGAAGTGAAAGCACTTCTCCAGGCGCATTCTGTAGAGGAGATAGCAAGCATCCAAGTGCTGCTCTCTGCTGGCTATCCGCAAGAGCACCTCCGATTGCTCCCAGTCCATCAGCCTGAGTCTTATCTGCGCATACATTGCACCAAAGTAAAACACTGGTCTTTTGCTTACTGCCTATGCAATGACTAAAACATTCATTTCCCAAGCTTGCACAACAATAAATGTTCATTCAATAAAACATAGTTTATTAATCAGGTTCAGACCACAAACTGGGATGACTTATGTATGGAAAGTTGTCCTGAGAAGGCATTTTCCACGTTCCTTTTTAGAATGACTAAATGCATTGATAAGTGTATTACTTACTTATTCACAAGTCACACAGTGGTACTCTACTACTACAAGAAATCCTTGGAACACACCTGCCACGTTGCGTTCCCTTAAAAACAAAACTGAACAAAAAAAGTAAAATCACAGCCCTAACATAAATTTTAAAAATCACTTTCGTACATAAACATTTTTTCCATAGTTCACGGGCGCGAAAAACGAGACTACTATGCAAACAACATATCTGAAAATGGAAATGCTACCGGGTGTAACTGGAAACTAATTAGACAGTTTCTTAATATGAAAGAGCCTGATCCGGCATCAGAAAAATGATCCTCAATGATCCCAAATATATCACAGATACTGATGTTGCTAACACATTTAGTGATCACTTTGCTGCTTCTGGTAATAATCTTCCACGTAGCTCATGCTCATTTTATCCTCGTCATGTTTCACCATGAGAAGGTTACAATGCTATTTCTTGCCTGAAATCAACTGGGCCTGGCCTTGACTCTATCAGACCAGCACATACGAAGCTTGTATTTACTGTTGTCTCATCTGTCCATGATGATATTATTAACAAAATGTTTGTGCTGGGGTATTTCCTAACTGACTTCAATTTGGTAAAATAATACCAGCCTTCAAAAGAAGCAGTCGTGAAAATATTAACAATTACCGTCCCATTTGTATCTTAGCATTTTATAGCAAGGTTATTGAAAAACTTATCTATACTTGCCTCAATAACAATGTGAATAAGTTTAGGCTGACTGCTCCCCTCCAGTTTGGGTTCTGACATAGCTATCCAACTGAATCTGCGCTAGTTCACTGACAAAATTAAGCAAGCCACAGGTTGGGGAATAATTGTACGGGCTATATTTATCGATCTGGCAAAAGGTGTTTGACACACTAAATCATTGCATTATATTACATAAGGCTAGAGCAATTCCGCATTACTGGTCCACCTCTTGAACTTTGTCGCTGCTACCTGTTTATTTGTTCCATAGTTGGCAGTGTTAATTGAGAGTTTCAGTGTGTCCGCTATTTGGGTAAACACAAGTGGACTGGGCATTTTACTGGATGAGCAGAGGCACAAACAAACACAGAGCTGATATTGCAGTAACCAAGTGTATTCTACTTCGCTGCTGGTGTTAATTTTCGGCAGTGGTGTAATCACATTGCTGCCAAGAGTTTGCACCAGCAGCAAAGTAAAATACACTTGGTTACAGCAATATTACTTGTTTGTCTGGCTGAGTTCTGTGCCACCAGGTGGCTGCACCGTGCAGGCCATTCACATTTGCGTCTCCGATCGTACGGTAAAACACCCACTCCGCTTGCCCAGTCTCTATAGCTGCCATTCTTGTTGCATTTGGCTCTCCAACCATCAATCTACACAACCCCCGAACAATAAACAGTGGCTTGAAAAGTTATGGAGGGCCCCTTTACGAACTTTACCCAGAATACACCCCCCCCCCCCCCTGCCTTACGTATTATTTATTGAAGACGAAGCTCACAAGCAGTAGCAAATTTGGAAAAGCAGACTGACAAGCAACACATTGTCTTTAGATCCCACTTCCTTTTTCGGTGACATTGCTTTTCGCCGATTTTGCATACTTCCGAAACTATACTGAATAAACTTGCTCAAGGCAAGCACCCAACTAATATAAGATGCCTTGCACTGCCTCAAAAAGGCTGTGCAAGCACCACAAAATGCTGTTTTTGTAGGCATTGTTTTAAAATCTTGCATTACCCCATCCATTAACACCCCTTAGAACATTTTCAACAGAAATTATTTCATAAAACATGACGCAATATTCGAGACATGGTAGAAGGAACCCAAGTCCGTAAACATCATGAAATATTCGGGTGAGTTGGCCCAGGTATGATAGCGTGAATTTACTTACAAAAGTGATTGTGCGCATATTTTAGTTGAGGATGAAGATGAAAGTTACGGGATGCGTTGGTCACCAAAAAATTTCTAGCATGTCTGTCATCGTATCACTGGCACTGTGGCATGTTTCTACAAGGTCAAGCACGTCACGTCTTGTAATTCAACATGTTTTAATGCTGAATAAAAGTTCAGCTTGCTCTGGAAAATGGTGGCTGAAGGATGCATTCATCACTAAAATCTGCAGCACATTTCTTGTCATAATGCGTCAGTTCGCCTTCAGCTTATGAAAACTTCGCTTAACCTAGCTCCCACAGTGTGCAGGATCTGCACCTTTTTGTTTCTTTTTATTTGCGTTGTACATAACAAGCACAGTCGAAGGCCAGTGAGCAATCTTGCCAAATACGTTTTATCAATCTTTTTATTATTTTTTCGTAACTGATTCCCTTACATAGAAAAAAATTGAGCAGTAATCATAGGACAATGAGAGCCAATGTCGAGTAAGTGATAGCTTTCTGGTGGATCTATTGAGATATGTTACTGGGACACTAGTTAGTTTAACCGGTTAATGATTTGAAGTGTGTGATTGCTGTAATGTATAGATATGTTGGAGTGCAATTGGCAAGTAATTTGCAGCCTCACCATGCGAAATGGCAGGAAACACACTGATGTAACAATTATTCCTGCTCTATCTGGTTATACCATTAGATATGCTGTGGCCAGCATCCTCTAAAGCATTGCTCACACTGCAACAGGGCGATTTTTGAATTCTGCACTCATATGCCAGTGCTTTAGTATAAATTATGTTTGACAGAAGAATTCTGTGTATGAGGAACGCCGGTTCTGCATTCTTTTTCGCCACCTGAAGCAAGATATATATGCACAGACGCACCACAATATGTATTTGCACTAAAGCAATAAACATTGCAGACTTGTTTCCTTTTGAAACGGCTGGCACGAGTCATGTTGTGCTTGAAATATATATACTCACAATTCATTAAGACGCGTCCGTAATGCTTGACCTGGCTGGATGAAATGGACGTATCACGCAGGCAAGTACATACATGCAAAACTCGAATTCATTCAGCGCACTTGCCCAGTACAAGCTTGCGCTTTACGGTGAACAATAAACGAATATGAATTGCGAGAAACAATATGCAATGTGCTAGCGCAACAGTCAGCGCTATGTTCACGAACCTTCAATTTCGGCACCGTCGGCTGCATGGTGTAGACCGCATAAAGCATGTAAAGACCAAACACTCTCTCTCGGAATGAGCAAGTGGGAAGCCATAACTGCAGTATGATGGGAACTATTTCTTCGAAGAACTGCAAAAGCAAAAGCGAACAATGAAACAACGCGGCACTGTCACCGACAGCTGCAATAATATTTTTGTAACGGCAACAGGCTAATGCAAGGATCATTCTTTAAGCATTTGCTCGATCGAATAAAAGAAGGCGTGTGACAAACATACAATAGCATGTCTGAGCCACACGTCGCGTCCCAACCATAAGCAAGAACGCACATCGCGCGTGCACAAGAATGTTTGCTACTCACGAGACGAAGTTCCCGGTCCTTCCGGCCACTGAAAGAAAACAGGTACATTGTTTACGTGCAAATTGCTTACCGACGAGCTTACCAAAACACCAAGGAGAACTTCGCCTCCCGCCAGACTTTGGAGAACGTATTGTATCGTAGACTTTCCTCTGACATAAAATTTCGTAAGAGCATATTAAGGTCAGTGTGAAATCCAGCGGATACTTTCTTTGGAAATTTTACAATACCCATTCTAGGTTCGTCTCACTTTGCCTTAGCTTAACGAGCAAAGTTCTGCACTTGAAGGACTAGAATGAACCGTAATTGCCGCAAACCCGTGCACCACGTGATTAGCAAGGCGTGTTCTCCCTCTCTTGTTCGCTCACAGTCCCACGACCACGACCTACTCAAATACTGACCTGCTCAGCTGGCGGAGCCGCCTGCGCCGGTTCTCGTTCCAGACTTCGCCGCTAAGGGGGCGCTCTAGTTACCCTCCCTCCGAGCGCGATTTACCGCCAAATTAAGTGAGTAGCCATTTCGATTCTCAATGTTACTAGGAGTCGCGGTGGATCCCTGCATTCTTTTTGTCACGCTATGATGTACCCATTTTGGCACGCGATCTAATAAATTTCTTTAATTTAGTTTTGCAGCAATGCGCACATGAAACCTACATACATCTTTAATATACTAGTTGCCTGTTCCTTTTATTTTACCACATCGAACTTATTTTTTTTTAATAGCATACAAAGCAACAAGTTATAAGGAACGGTGGCGTGCTCGTGTATTTTCTGACGCCAAGAATGGGAACTGCATTAAACATTGTCGTTGCCTTCCCCTTGTACACACTATATAAAGGGTGTTTTTCGAAGTGTGCTGTAATAAAAACTGTGCTTACAAGCCTCTTTAACTAAAACGTAGACGTGCCATGCACTGCTCTCAGACACACTGCGGGTCTCTGGCTGCTGAGGCCAAAGTTTATTTTTAAAATGAATTAGTTTCGCAGCACCAACGGGTGCGGGAAACGTGGTCTGTCGGCTATGAGGTTGTAACCCGAACCAAGCTCATGTTGGAGAGGGTTCTCTTTCGGTTTGTTTGGAAGAGGACAACTGGTTGCGTAGCTAGGCAGGTTAGAGTGACCGACCTAGAATATGGGAGAGTGTCCAAAGCGCCGCGCGAATGCATGGGAGGAGCGAGGACCTTTTTGTGTGAACTCCCGCGCCGTGGCGCTGCAGTACCGGACCCGTCAGGGATTATGATCTTTAATGAACCCACGAGTAACTTCGTGGTGTCAATTCAATAGCAAGTAATACCCATAGTGAAGCAATATAAGTACCTCGGCGTACACATAAACGAAGGAAAGAATTACTCAAGCAACCACCAAGATAATCTGAAAATAAAGGGGAAGCGGAATGCAGCATTAATGAAACACAGAGCACTGTGGGGCCACAATAAGTATGAGGTGGTGCGTGGAATCTGGAAAGGAGTAATGGTGCCAGCGCTAACATTCGCAAATGCCATTATATGCTTAAAATCGGATATATTGGCGGGTTTGGAAGTTAACCAAAGATCAGCAGGCCGGTTGGCTTTGGGAGCACACGGTAATACGACAAATGAGGCAGTGCATGGAGACATGGGTTGGGCCTCTTTTGAAGTCAGAGAAGCACAAAGCAAAATTAGTTTTGAAGAAAGGCTCAGGAACATGGATGAAAATAAATGGGCGGCTAAAGTGCACAAGTATCTCTACATGAAAAGCGTGGACACAGAATGGAGGAAGAGGTCAAGGAAGTTGGCAACCAAGTACAGGATAATCGAAACTGTAAATAGACAACCAGGGGTCATCAGAAAGAAAGTGAGAGAAATAGAGACCGTGAATTGGATGCAAAGAATGGAAACGAAAAGGACAATGGAGATTTACAAGAATGAGAAGAAAGAAATTGGAAGGGAAAATCTGTACGATAACACAAAGGGCAGTGCCTTGCTATTTGAGGCTCGAGCCGGTTGCCTAAGGACGAAAACATATCGGAACAAATATTCGGAACTAGATGAGACATGTGTATGCTGCAGTAAAGATCCAGAGACCACTCAGCACATCCTAATGGAATGCGACGGGATCCACCCAGCGAGAACCGTAGGTAACGTGCAACTCCCAGAAGCGCTTGGGTTTAAAGTGGAAGGAAACATAAACAGATCAGCCGTAGAGATCAGCAAGAGACGATTAGAGTACTGGTGGAAAAAAAGCAGGGAAAAGATACGACCTGATCTCTTAAAATCATAGGCAGCGGTACAAGCTAAATTTTTGAAAAAGGTATACAAAAATGCTAGATAAAGAACATGTGTAGTATACCTGATTAAATCAAGCAGGCTAGGTGACTATTTGTCGCCACCCCGTTTCAAAGGGGATGCCAATAAATCATCATCATCATTATCATCATCGTGCCGGTACAGCAGCGCCGAAAGTCAAACTAGGGACCATCACCTCTTTCCAAATCCCTCAGACCAAATCTCTCAATCCTTAACAGGCTCTTAGGAAGCGTAATGTGTCCGTTGGTGGGGCCGCGGTACCAATAAAAATACAAACCGCGTAACTCTCGCGTCTCGTTCACTTGGTATATATTCCAGATGGACATCTGTGGTAAAGAGGGAGATAGCTTAGGTTTGAAGTTTAGTAAAGAAAAATCGGCAGTCATGACTTTTAATGATAATCAGGGCAGCGAGCATAGGATACAGGAGGTTACGCTGGAGGTGGTGGATAAGTACAAATATCTTGGAGTGTGGATAAACAATGGGGCTGAGTACATATATAACGGAACATGAAAAATATGTGACGGCTAAAGGTAGCAGAAATGCAGCTGTGATGAAAAATAGGGCACTGTGGAATTACAATAGGTACGAAGTGGTGAGAGGGATTTGGAAAGGGGTGATGGTCCCTAGTTTGACTTTCGGCAATGCGGTCCTGTGCATGAGATCAGAGGTTCGAGCAAGGTTGGAAGTTAAGCAGCGAGGGGTAGGTTGACTGGCTCTGGGAGCACACGGAAATACACCAAATCATGGGGGAAAAGGGTGACATGGGATGGACGTCATTCGAGGGCAGGGAAGCCAGCAGCAAGATAGAATTTGAGGAGCGATTGAGAGAAAAGGCAGAAAAGCGGTGGGCAAGGAGAGTTTTCAGTTATTTGTACATGAGGAATGTTGATACAAAATGGAGGAAGCTGACCAGAAAACTGTCAATCAAATATTTGGACTGCAGGAGGGGTGCAAACCAGGAAACAGCGGTTAAGAAAAAGGTTAAGGAAACAGAGAGGGGTCTGTGGAAAACAGGGATGCAGACGAAATCAGCACTGGGAACATACCGGACTTTCAAGCAAGAAATTGCCAAAGAAAATATCTACGATAATTCTAGGGGAAGCTCTTTGTTGTTTGAAGCCAGGACGGGAGTTTTGGGGACTAAGATGTACCGAGTCAAGTACCAAGGTATAGATAGACACGTTGTGCTGTGCGTGTGGATAAGAAGAGGAAACGGCCGAACACCTCATACTTTTCTGTAAAGGGCTTAACCCTACAGTGCAAAGCAACGGGGCTGATTTTTTCAAAGCATTGGGGTTTAGGGACAGTGAAGGCAAAATAGACTTTAAGCGGGTAGAAATAACCAAACAGAGGTTATCTGATTGGTGGATAACATCAAGGCAGGGGTGAAATTGCACCCACCACAAAGTACAAAATATGTTAATAGTCATGGCTAGGTGGCGTATGCCACCGCCCGATTTAAAGGGTTCAGCCTCATCCATCCATCCATCCATCCGTGGGCTTTCTCCGCTGCGGAAGCCGCGCCAAGGCGGCGGGCGTCTGCTACGAGCCTGATATTTTGGTTGCCATTAGCCAACATCGCAATAATTTGGGATATATTAAGTACCACATCACCGCAAGGTAATACCGCAGTGACTCAGCGCACAGAGAACGCGTTTGCCGTCTGTTAATACGGGTATTTTGTCTGTTTCCTTCTAGCTCGCTTGGTCCGCGCTTACGCGGCTGTTTGAGTAATGACACGTACTTACACACTAGCGGCAAAACGCGCGCGGCGCGCCGCCGGCGGCAAGACGCGCGCCGCGAAAGCAGCCGCGAAACGGGTTTTTCTTGCCGCGGCATGGATCGCTCCTGGACCGATTTTTTTGCGGTTTGCCGCGTGCCGCGGATGAAGGAGACCAATGAGAGCGGCCCGCTTCCGTGACGTGCGCGCGGGAAACTGGTGCCATGCAGACCCGCCCGACCGCTTCTTTCTAGTTTCGCACTATCATCTGCACGCGTCAGCTCCCGGATAGTTCGAGAAGGGGATAGGAGTCTAGCCTGTCACGTGATTGCCGCAGCGGCGCGCCGCCGGTTGGTGTGGCCGCCCTGCCGCTGCTGCGTTTTGCCGCCGGCGGAGCGCCGCTCGCGTTTTGCCGCTAATGTGTACGTGCCATAACGCATTCCGCGCGTTTACTTCATTTAGTTATGCGTGGAATGAGCAACGTGAACGTGCTGCAGAAGAAAATAAGCTGGAGATCGCGATGACAACCAGGAGAACTTGGAAGACATGGCTAGCTCATGCTAACGCTTTTACACCATATATCGTTCCCTTTCTTTTATTTCATTCATTCGATTTGTTTTATAAGACTGCCTCCCGCGCTCTGCTGTTTCTTTATTAAGGCGAAATCCTTAACAGGCTCTTAGGAAGCGTAATGTGTCCGTTGGTGGGGCCGCGGTACCAATAAAAATACAAACCGCGTAACTCTCGTGTCTCGTTCACTTGGTATATATTCCAAAGTATAGCGTGGAAAGGCACAAATGTGTGACTAAGATGACTGATGGGTCATGGCATTAGTAACTTGACATACTTGCATTCACGTCGCGATTGGCGACAATATCACGTGTGGTGCAAACCCGCATTTTCGGCCAGAAATTTCACTGATGGTGTGGGTGTGACGGAAAGGACGTGTTGAATGCCAATCTCGATCTCAGCGTGTCGAACTTGCTCATATATCATGACGAACTGAGAGCACAGGTAAAGGGTAATAATAGTAATGATAATTTCTAGGGTTTACATTCAAAAATCACAATATGGCTATGAGAAACGCCGTATTGGAGGGCTCCGGTAATTTCGACCGCCTGGGGTTCTTGAACGTGCACCTATATCTATGGACACGGGTGTTTTATGCATTTCGCCTCCATCGAAATGTAAGCCGCCGTGGCCGGGAATCGAACCCGCGTCCTCGAGTTTAGCAGTGCAACCTACCAAAGCCACTAAGCTGCCACGGCGTGTAGGTAAAGGGTACGCGAGAAATATACGGCGGCAAAAAACAAGACAAACCAAAATAAATGAAACGCTAACAGTGCAACATTGTGTACGTACGCCTCATTTCATAATTACGAGCGAACGTCAGAAAACGAACGTGATTGATTACGGATGTGCAACTCGTCTTTCGCCTTGTATTGCAAGAGCGCAAACACTAAGCGAATTTTAACATGAAAGTAACTTTAGGAATATTTATTGCGTATGCTCGCTGGTTCGTACACAGCAAATATACTTACTGATAAATAATTACGTACTTGTAGTTACGTAATGAAAGAGGCACCAGAACATATACTTCTCATGTTTTACTTATTGAAGCTTGTAACTATTTTAGGGATATGTAAAATCAATAGCGATATTTGTAGTGCATCAAAGATTGTAATTTTCAAGACGATTTTCCACTCAATATAATGCAAGCACAAACATCATCACGCGCCATGAATGCTTGTTAGTTCATGTAAAAAATCACGTTAAGCAATAACTATATATATCATGAGACGTTATATTGTCGCGTATACTCTGCTATAGAAAACACGCTGAATAAGAATCCAGGCAAGCGTAAGCGTCGACGCGCGATGCCGAGACGAACCTCGTTCTCTTCTTTTCTCAGTCCCCTCGCTGTGCCACACCATGTGGCAATATGTTGGTAATTTCAGAGAGGATTCACAAGGCTATTGCTGCAATAACTTTTGCATAAGAAATGAGTCAACAGCTAGGCCAGTAGTAGCTATCTATTCATTTCAATGTAGAAAAATATATACTTGCTCACCTTTTTTTATGTTTGTTTACCTATTGGCTGGAATGGCTTTTCTTTCGAATGTCTGAATTTGAAACCAGCTTCGCTCACGGTGAACCTTAAGGTACATCGTGCGCGAAGTTTGTATTGAAGAGATAGCGTACAGCAAGAATTGTTCGTGTACGCTATCTCTGAAGTGAAATAGGACAACAATATTGCAGCGTTGAGGCCGTCTCTGCTCCTTCTCTTGCTTCCCTTACAACTTCTCACGGCGCTCTGTGCATAATAAAGTATTGTCGAGGCTAAAAAATATGAATAAATACATATGCATATGGCTCTAAACTATTACTGACCGTGATCGAAATGCGCGTAGTGGTGAGCGAAGCGGTCACTGCACGCGCGTAAGTATTTCACTTGACTTCTCGAGTAATTTACTTTTTTCGTTGCTCTTATTCTTGCAAGCATGGTGCTATTGCTCGCGTACCCATGCGAATAACGTTTCTTTTTTTTTTTTTTTTTACGTTCTTTCCTTGCGCGGGCTCATTTAGCGCGTTTCTACGCACGTACAGTTACCGTAATACCGTTCCCGAACTCTAGCACCGGAGCTAGGCCGCGCTGATGAGTTTGATACGTTAGTATTTGCATTATCTTGCTGCCCAAGCACAAAGAAACGCTCAAAGAAACGCTCAAAGATGGGTAAGCTCCATGCAGCACCGCACTGTTGAAGTTAAATAGACTTTAAGTGCTTTCCCGCGCGTTGTGGGGAGAGCGTCAGCACCTCTCTTGCGAACAGGAGAGAGAGAACACGACAGTACTCATGATGCTCTCTCTCTCTTTTATGGCCTCCGAGAGCATGATCTAAGAAGCCAAGAGCGTGGCGCGGGCACAGGTCCGGCCTCTGAGATTGTGCGGCAAGCGAGAGTTTGTTGTGGGCATAGTTTCCTTCGGGGCGTAGCAATATCATTACCCAGGCAAAACAAATTGTGAACGAGAAGTTGCATTCGCGGCGGAGAGGAACGCCCACGGTGGTGGAACGCCACAGCAGCACTTTGCAGTAATTTATTATATCGAAGGCCATAAACAAATTGCTTACGCATTAGTTGTTCATGTTAGGCACGAGATGGCGACACCCATCTTAGCGACCGGAGGGTGCGAGATTATTATGCTAGGAGACATGGACTGGTACACAGACTCAACAGGCAATATGATGCTGGATATATGTGTGAAAGGCATGACTTAATTATATGCAACAGTACTGAGAAGTGTGAAGAGCACATAACATGGGAGGTAGGGAGCCTGCAGTCGACGATAGATTATGGCACATAGGATGCATGATAGGCTAAAGGCAGGGGCGTAGCCAAGGGGGGGGGGGGGAGCTGATGGGGCTTCAGCCCCCCCCCCCCCCCCCCCCCCCCCAAAAAAAAAATTTTTTTCCCGGCGCCCACCAAAACAACCACCGGCGCCGGGATTCATTAGCGATTTTTTTGTCTACAATGTCTTTTTCACGCTAGAAAAGACATTTCGGCACGAACATTGCGAAATCGGGCTGGATTTCGTGGCCACGCTTCTGCGCTTGGAGTCTCATAACGCAAGGAGCCCCATCCGAGCACAAAGTTTCATGGGCTTTTCGATAGCGAGCGGGTGCGTCGCGCCATCTCGCAGCGGCCGTGGAATCTACGGAGCGCATGGATTTTAATTCCGAACTTTGTGGGTATAAAATTCTCATAAACTTTTGACGCGAAAAGTGCACTGACATTTACACCCCAGTGGAAGGGCTGACAGTTTTTAATTTTAATTATAATTCTGGGGTTTTACGTGCCAAAACCACGATTTGATGAGGCACGCCGTATAGTGGGGGACTCCGGAATAATTTCGACCACCTGGGCTTCTTTAACGTACACTGGTGTTTTCGAATTTCGCCCCCGTCGAAATGCGGCCGCCGTCGCCGGGATTCAATCCCGCGACCTCGTGCTTAGCAGCCCAACACCATAGTCACTAAAGGGACTGACAACCTATTTTTAAGCACCCAGTTCTCAACGGCGCAACGCAAAGCTCACCCTCGGTGGTGTTACACCTGCAACGGTTACATAAAAAAAAACCCGACAGATCCCACGCCCTGCGGGAATCGACGTTATGCGAAGCAGTGTAGGGGGAACCTACCAAGTTAACGAAACGACCATGAGAGCACCAAGACGTAGGCTGGCTCTTTCATGACCTACATGACACGCATGTCATGACATTCATGTCATGAGTCCTCAGGAGTCCCTTTAGCTACACCTAAGAGACCTTAAGGCGAAAGCCTTAGTCATGCTCATGACTATGACTTCGACCATCAACCTTTAGCCTTTTCCTTCACTTAGTACCACATCCGAACCCATTGCATTGGTTTTTGAGTGTTAATCTTTTTTTCGCTGAGTCCTTTTCATTTTTGCTGAGTTATGGTCATGACTATGACTTCTACCACAATATTTTAGTGTTTCCTTTCACGTCCGAACCCGTTTCAGTGATTTTTGAGTATTAATCTTTTTTTCGCTGAGTAATTGTCCTTCTTGCTCAGTCGTGGTTATGAGTATGACTTCTACCATCACCCTTTAGTGTTTCCTTCACATAGTACCCACGTCAGAACCCATTTCAGTGGCTTGTGAGTGTTAACTTCTTTGCTGAGTCATTTACGTTTTTGCTGGGTAATGCTCATGACTATGACTTCTACTATCATTTGATATTTGGTATTTGCTTTATTTCACCATTATGTCACATCAATACAGACAAAAGTGTACATAAATGGTGAGGATAGCCGGTGTTTCCTTTAATTCACTTAGTAAACACGTCAGAAGCCATTTCAGTAGACTTTGAGAATTAATCTTTTTTCGCCGAGTCATTGACTTTATGCTGAGTCATGGTCATGACTATGACTTCTACTATCATCCTTTAGTGTTTCCTTCACTTAGTACACACGTCAGAACTCATTTCAGTGGCTACTATCATCCTTTAGTGTTTCCTTCACTTAGTACACACGTCAGAACTCATTTCAGTGGCTACTAGCATCCTTCGATGTTTCCTTCACTTAGTATCCACGTCTGAACCCATTTCTGTGGTTTTTGAGTGTTAATCTTTTTCTCTGGGTCATTGTCATGACCTACATGACACGCATGTCATGACATTCATGTCATGGCATATCATTTATGCTCGCATATACTCTTGTCATAGTATGCCAATTTTGGTACATACCAAGTTATTCGAAACGACCATGAGACTACAAAGACGTAGGCGGCTAGATAGATAGATAGATAGATAGATAGATATATAGACAGATAGATAGATAGATAGATAGATAGATAGATAGATACTGTCAAAGTAGCAAATGGTCACCAAGAAATGCCAAGAGCAAACGCACGGCGGAGATGATAAGTGGTTCTTGAGGGAAAGGGAAAGGTTGGCGCTTTTCCCTTTCCCTCAAAAACCACTTATCATCTCCGCCGTGCGTTTGCTCTTGGCATTTCTTGGTGACCATTTGCTACTTTGACAGTATCTATCTATCTATCTATCTATCTATCTATCTATCTATCTATCTATCTATCTATCTATCTATCTATCTATCTATCTATCTATCTATCTATCTATCTATCTATCTATCTATCTATCTATCTATCTATCTATCTATCTATCTATCTATCAAACGCGTCTTATGTGCGAGTGAAAGCGCGCGAGGGCGAGGGACGCGCGCTTTCACGGGGAGCGAACACACGGCGGAGAGTAAGCGCACCTTCCCAGTCGAAGCACGGCCGGACTCGACTCCACCCTCCGCGCTCCCTCCCCGGAGAGTCGAGTCCGGCCGTGGTCGAAGGGGAGCGTTGGGCGAGGAGGGCATCGAGGCACCCTAAACAGTGCGTGTGCGTGCCAGCTCTCCCACTGCGGCACATGCGCGCAGCCCTGCCGGCCTCTGCCGCCTGTGCTGCCGACTCTTTCTGGGCTCTCTCCCGCCTCTCCCTTAACCAACGTTTATAGATACGTTGCCCCTAACAGTGTCGACAATGGTGTTCGGCCGTTCCGTCACGTAGCCAGCGTTTTGACAGCGGTTGTGTGCGAACCCACAAACAACGGGGACAATTGTTGTCGACGGCGGCGGCGTTTTGCCCGCGTTCGCACCGAACGCGCGCGGCGTTGTTGACGTGTTTATGAAGAACGTGCCAACCTTTGCCGTACACCCCATGGCGGTGTACCGTAGCGACCATAAGGCCGTGGTCCCTGTGGTCACTAAATAAATGAAAACCACCGGATCATATAGATTTCTCATTCTTTAATAGTTCAAATAACCAATTACACCATCACATCTGAATAGTCATAATTGGAAATACATAATTCCCCACCATAGTACATCTTCGCTGGTCTTCCATCTCCACCCCAGTGGACGGGCTGACAGTTTTTTCTACATTCGGACGCGACCATCGAAGAGTGAACCCAGCTTCGCTGTAAAAACCCTGCTCTTCGTGAACTAGTTCCCGGCAGTTCAGTGCCAATTCTTGCTCGTGCGGGACCGGCAAGGCACCTGCTGCACGAACGCAGACGCGTCGGGTATTTATGCTAGCAATAGTGTTATCGAAAATGAGCTATCGGATGGCACCTTTAGAAGAATGAGTAATGACGTTTTTTCTCAACAGCGTGCAATTTACGGATGCATTGCGCAGAATCAGCAATCAGCAATTTTTATGCATGAATCAAAGACAGAGTTAATTAGTGAGGATGTCTGCGTCTGCATGGTGGGTGCCTATGTCTGCAATGCGCACTAAGAAAGTTACATAATTCATTAGTTACTTAAGTGTTATTCTGACTTAACTTCCGC
Source organism: Dermacentor silvarum (assembly GCF_013339745.2). Classification (NCBI taxonomy): domain Eukaryota; kingdom Metazoa; phylum Arthropoda; class Arachnida; order Ixodida; family Ixodidae; genus Dermacentor; species Dermacentor silvarum. The sequence goes on along the minus strand of NC_051155.1, from coordinate 154,339,030 downwards.
GCCTTGACAGCAGCATAGTCAGCTAATTTTTGTTCTGCTTCAAGTAACTACTACTGAACTGGTGGTGAGCGAACTATGTCGTATGATACAGCACAAAATCGCATTGTATTGCATAAATTACAACTCCAAACTTCTTGTCTGTGTCAAAGAGAGGAACCATGCAAGTGACTTATTGCTAATTTTTTTGATACGCAACGAAATCGAATTTCCCGTGCCGTCTAAAGGCGTTCTTACCGCGCACTAAGAAGGTGACGGCATTCATTGGTGACTTCAGTGTTATTCTGTTATTCTTTCTTAGAAGAAGCCATGCTGATGAACTAGTTGGTTTTACCATTTTCCCTTCTCGGGGAGACCGTCTTTCCCGCTCTCCGTGTGTCCGGGCATGTGCGTTTTACGGTTCATTTAGTAATAGTAGCGAGCTGGCGTAATGGCCGAAGTGGGAACTTCTACATAAACGCTGATTCTGTGGTACGTGCTCCTGAAAGTGGAGAAATGCAACTGGCACGGCCGAGGTGATACGTTGAAGCATTTCAGCCGAGGTGTCCGCGTATAGTTACCAGCACGTATATCTATCGTCTACCCCCATTCTTGCACATAACTATGAACCATAACGATGTTATTGTGGGGTGCGCCGACTGAAAGGTAAGTATACAGCAGACTCCCTTTAAGACGAACTCGAAGGGACCATGAAAATTTGTTCGTATTAGCAGACGAATACCTTACTTTAAACGGTAAATGAAGTAGGCTTACAACGGGGAGAAAATGACATAGAAGTATTTATTTAGCTGAACTTCAAGTGGTATACTCTTGCTTGGTTTCATCCAGTCCGTGATGGGTGTTTGTCGCTTCTGTGCAAATCGGCGAGCAGCCACAAATGACGTCATCTCATCTAATAACCTTAAAAATCATTCTGTGCCTCCTTGCTCATGGAAAAAGTTCACAGGTCATCGGTGCAGGCTCCGAGCTAGCGTCCTCGTCATCGTCGGAATTATCCTCTACAGGCACCTCAAGGACCTCTTCAACGAAAGTGGTAGCGGCAGCGGTGGAGGTCACTCCGAATGTTCGTCTTAAGCGAAGAGTACGTCTGAGGCGGTTCGTCTCAAGCGGATTTTTTTTTCATAATGAGTCTATGGAAAACCAAACAAACGTTTCCATTTTGTTCTTATATGCGAGAATTCGGCTTAAGCGAATTCGTCTTAACGAGAGTTCACTGTATTTCGAAGAATGACTTATGTATTGCGCACCCGTTTGTATACTCGTGCCGATCCGGTAACCCTTATTATTTTTTTTTCGGTTAAGGGTCGGTTTGGGTTCTGGCACCTTCTAAAAATATCGGTTCGGATTCGGGTTCAGTTTTGGCTAGAATTTCGGTTCGGATTTCGTTCGACACCCTGGTTATGAGCTGTTCTTTAGTGCATTTCGGCACCTGACTTCCAAGTCTTACTTTTTCGCTCTTGTTACCTTTCTTTTGCTCTGTGCCGGCTTGTTACTTCCTTTTTAATATACGTTCGTTCGATGTGAAAAGTAGTAGCCGGTGCCGCTTAACCCCCAAACGCCTCCTAGATATCACGTAATATTATATTTAAAATTCATAACTACTTGATGTGAGAAGGGATCTGGCTGTGCCACTGGCTGCAGGTCGGTGGTGCAACAACCACGGTGGTTGGACCAAAGCCGCACAAGATGCGCGCTTTGACCGAGTTCCCTGTTGCGCAACTCACAGGTGTCTGCAGGCTTCGCGCAGCTGCTGATCTTTCCTTGATCGTTTCCTCGCTCCTTTGGTCAACTTCCTGAAAAGGCCGCGCCTCGCTGTGGCTATATACGTCTAGAAGTAAACAGTTCACGCCTGTTGGCCGCTTTCATGGATTTGGCCGCAGCAGAGTGAAAACAGACAGCACTTCTTTGTGTGCACACATGCATACAACGCCGTTTGTATATGTACAGTGTCGGGGCTAGTTTCAATGTTATGACGTTCCTTGTCGCGTGCAGATTCAACGCGAAATAGCGCCACCACCGAGAGGCGTGTTTACTGTTCTTTTTTTTTTTTTCCTCAGCGAGCAGACACGGATAAGAAACGCAGTGTTGTAATATGATGAACGTGCTGTACAAACACAAGGAAAGTACACAAACGTGGTGTCACTATAACGTATACGTATATTATAGTTGAATTCAGAGAACGTGATACACTGCTTCATCTTATCCGGGGGTTAACGGAGTAAAGTTCTGAACGCACTGACTTCTCAAGACTGCATGCTTGCGTGGGGTTTTAGGCGGAAGCCCAAATGAGACGCAGCCTCGGAAGCTTTACCATGCATGCATCAGTTGATCGTCAAACACAGAGTTCACAGAGACACAGAGAACACAGAGACACAGAGTTCAACAACGAAGAGGTCTGGGAGGAAGCCCTTAAAAGCGGCGACCTCTCGGTTCAACTTCGGGCTGTCCAGAGGGTCTGCGAGAGGGCGGAGGGCCATGGTCTTCCGGTCCCTGCGTGCATGGGAGCGGCCCGCGACTGCTACCGACTCCCCCTGAAAGGGGGCGTCCAAACGCAGTTCCTCAGGACCTGAATAAAAGTTCTTTGTCTGTCTCTCTATTCGGGAGACCGACCGGTCATTATCAACGCCTTAGCTGTTTCTCGTATACGAGCCGCTGCATGCACGCGCCGTGATCAGTGACGTAGTTGCAGTACGTGGCAAAACGTCAGCAGTGACAACGAGTAAATTGTTCTTGCACTTCTCTTTTCATTTTATTTTGCGACTGCAGTTCACAGTAAGGAATAATAAAGCCCTGCGGGCATCAGCTTTCATGCATTATTCCCTGTATTATTGCGGAATATATATATATATATATATATATATATATATATATATATATATATATATATATATATATATATATATATATATCTGGCGCTCCATTAGTAGCTTTAGTATTGGACTGCTAATAAGCACGAGGTCGCGGGATCGAATCCCGGCCACGGAGGCCACATATCGATGGGGCGAATTGCGACAACACCTGTGTACTTAGATTTAGGTGCACGTTGAAGAACCCCAGTCCCCCACTACAGCGCGCCTCATAATCATATCACTGTTTTGGCACGTAAAACGCCATAATTTTTTTCTGGCGTTCCAGTTATACTTTGTCCTTCAATGCATAAAACGACGTTTTAAGAAAGTAACTGGAACGCCAATGCATTTCTCCGCAAAGTTCGGGAATTAATATCTCAAAACTGGTGTCATCTTTAGAATTCGTTCCAAGCGGATCCGCCTTGCTAGCTCCACGGCTAGAATTTGTAAATTGCAATATGGACCGTAAGGTAATTAGTTAAAAACTTAATTAATGAATGTTCGTAAGGTAATTGGTTAAAAACTTAATTAATGAATGTTTGTGGATTAGTCGATTATGCATTTCAATTTTTTTGTGCAAGTAATGTCCGCCTCTTCGAGTAGACCAGCTCAAGAACTAGAATTGTGCTATCTGCTACAGGCAATGTTTAAAAAATTTCGAAAATGTTTCGCTGAAACACCCTGTATATGTATGGGTTGCGCAGAAATGGTGCGGCCTCCTCAGTTGCGATTTTTATGACACCAAGTTATCATAAAACAAACGTTTTGGCGTTTTTTGGAGAATCCAATCTAGATTTATTAAATGTTTTTTTTCTTTAATGTCACCTTGAGAATGCGCCATGTTGCCACGATAAAATGAAATATTCCGAGCGCCGTTTACTTTTGACATGAAGAGGCGGTCTGCAGACCAGCTCTATATTTAATAGGTATGCTTATCACTGCTTGTTGCTGGGCTAGTTCGTTTATACTTGTCATGGTGTAAAAGACGCGAAACGATATGAAGGAAAGACCGGACAGGAACGATAAATTCCGGTTCGCATGAAATGCGAGGGAGAGAGAGAGAGAGAGAGAGAGAGAGAGAGAGAGAGAGAGAGAGAGACGGTTCAGCAGTCTCGCATTGTCAACGACACTTGTCGATTTTTTAGCAAAATGAAATGTCAGTGCAGTGACGCGGGTACAGAGTGTGTGTGGCTGCGCTGTAGCTGTGCCTTGAGAGAACACCGCGCTTCAAATTTTACAAGCCTATTCGTGGTTTAAAATTGTTTTGCGATTCTTAAACAACGCGTTCATAGACACCTAAGCAGGAAACGCACCTCCAAATAAATATACTCTGCACTCGTGGTACAATGCATATGACGTCCTAAGGAAACGACATATTATAGCTGTGGATCTGTAATAACATTTCGCCTGCTTTTCGAGCATTGTTTTGTTCGATCACATTTGGTGCACCGTGCAGTCTACATCCACGGAGCGACGCCAACTCGGTTTGGCAATGAACACTGATCACTTAGCAATGATCGCAGGCTCTCAAGGCTACGTCGTTACGTTACGATGATTCTTGCTTTGGCGGCCACATCCGCTGTCCTCAGTCCACACGGCATGGCTTTTACGATAGTGCAGCGAGCACAGCGTCTAGTAAATTGTCGTTGCCGTGGATTTAATCGAGGGTACTTCGAGATAACATCGCTTACGGAAACAGGCCGCCCCGCGTGGCTATCGCGCGTATCTGCTGATGCACGATCGATTGAAGTATAGGCGCTCCGTCTCTAAAGAGCGGCGCCGGCTTAGGGGCTTCCGAGTAGAGATGGGTCGCTCAGGAGTGAGCCGGATCTTGTGAGCGGCTCTTTTTAAAGAGCGAGTGAGCGGTGGTTCAGTAAAAATGAGCCGCGGTTCTTTTGGAGAAAGGGAGCCGGTTCTCTCGCGTTCAGAAAGCCGTGCCGATGCGTTCCGTCAGAGCCGTGTCTTCTGCTGGGCGCGACTTCCGCGCCATCTATTAGCGGTACGAAAAAGCAACTGCCCTCCCACCCTTCCTCTCAAGAGTCGCCTTCACCCCCTCGCCTTCGGCTGAAGAACGAAAGAACCGCCGCTCACTTACTGAACTACCGCTCCCTCGCTCTTCAAAAGAGCGGCTCAAAAGATCCGGCTCGCTCCTGAGCGCTCACCGCTCTTTTCGCCACGGCTAGAGTGACCTAGAATATGGGAGAGTGTCCAAAGCGCCGGCTCCGGCGAGGGCCTTTTTCTGTGAACTGCCGCGCCGCGCCGCTGCTGTTCCGGACCCGTGGGCTTTTCGCGCTCGCGAAGCGCGCGGGAAGCGAGGGTCGTCTGCTACGCGCTGTAGTTTTTTGCGTTCATTTTCCACGTAAAGCACTTAAACTCTATTTCACTTCAACAGTGTGGCGCTGCATGGAGCTTACCCATCTTTGAGCGTTTCTTTGTGCTTGGGCAGCAAGACAATGCAAAAACTAACGTATCAAACTCATCAGCGCGGCCCAGCTCCGGTGCTAGAGTTCGGGAATGGTATTACGGTAACTGTGCGTGCGTAGAAACGCGCTAAATGAGCCCGCGCAAGGAAAGAACGTAAAAAAAGAAACGTTACTCGCATGGGTACGCAGGCAATAGCACCTTGCTTGCAAGAATAAGAGCAACGAAAAAAGTAATTTACTGGCGCAGTCAAGTGAAATACTTACGTGCATGCAATGACCGCTTCGCTCACCATTACGCGCTTTTCGTTCACGGACAGTAGTGGTTTACAGTTATATGCATATGTATTTATTGGCATATTTTTTAGCCACGACAATATTTTGTTATGAACAGAGCGGAGTGAGAAGGTGTAAGGGAAGCAAGAGAAAGAGCAAGGACGGCCCTAACGCCGCAATATTGTTGGCTTATTTCGCTTCAGAGATTGCGTACACGAACAATTCTTGCTGTACGCTATCTCTTCAATACAAACTTCGCGCATGATGTACCTTAAGGTTAACCGTGAGCGAAGCTTTTTTTTTTTTTTCAAATTCAGACATTCGAAAGAAAAGCCATTCGATCTAGCCAATAGCTAAACAAATATTTTTTTTCTCCATTGAAATGAATAGACAGCTACTACTGGCCTAGCCATTGAGTAATTTGTTATGTAAAGGTTATTAATACAATAGCCTTGTTTTAATAATCCGTGAATCCTCTCTGAAATTAACATGTAACTTCTCATTATATCATAGTTATTGCTTAACGTGTGATTTTTTACGTAAACTAACAAGCATTCATGGCGCATGGCGATGTTTGTGCTTGCATTATATTGAGTGGAAAATCATCTTGAAAATTACTGTCTTTGATACACTACAAATGTCGCTATTGATTCTACATATTCCTAAAATAGTTACCTTCAATAACAGCAAAAAATTAAAAGTTTATATTTTGGTGATTTGTTGCCTCTTTCATTACGTAACTACAAGTACGTGTAGTTATTGATCAGTAAGTATATCTGTTGTGTACGAACCAGCGAGCATACGCAATAAATATTCCTAAAGTTACTTTCATGTTCAAATTCGCTAAGTGTTTGCGCTCTTGCAACACAAGAAGGCGAAAGACGAGTTGCACATACGTAATCCATCATGTTCGTTTTCTGACGCTTGCTCGTAATTATGAAATGAGGCATACGTATACAATGTTGCACTGTTAGCGTTTCATTTATTTTGGTTTGTCTTGTTTTTTGCCGCGTATATATCTCGCGTACTCTTTACCTATACACGCCGTGCTATAGCTTAGTGGCTTTGGTAGGTTGTACTGGAAAGCTCGAGGACGCGGGTTAGATTCCCGGCCACGGCGGCTTACATTTCGATGGAGGCGAAATGCATCAAACACCCGAGTACATAGATTTAGGTGAACGTTAAAGAACCCCAGGTGGTCGAAATTAACGAAGCCCTCCACTGCGACGTCTCTCATAGCCGTATTGTGATTTTTGGGTGTAAAACTCCAGAAATTATCAATACTACTATTACCCTTTACCTGTGTTCTCAGTTCTTCATAATATATGGGTAAGTTCGACATGTTGAGATCGAGATTGGCATTCAACACGTTTTTACCGTCACACCCACCGTATCAGAGGGATTTATAGCCGTCGTCTCATGACCACACGTCATATTGTTATCGTTAATCGTGACGTTAGTGCAAGTATGTCAAGTTACTAATGCCATGACCCATCAGTGATCTTAGTCACACATTTGTGCCTTTCCACACTATACTTTGGTATATATACCAATTGAACGAGCCGTGAGAGTGACGCGGTTTGTACTTATTCTTGGTATACCGCGGCATCGGCCAACAGACACATTCCGCTTCCCAAGAGCCCAGTTAAGGATTTCGCTTTAATAAAGAAACAACAGAGCACGGGATGCAGTCTTGTAAAGCAAATCGAATGCATGAAATAAAAGAAAGGAAACGATAGGGTATAAAAAGCATTAGCATGAGCTAGCCATATCTGCTACGTTCTCTTGGTGATTATCGCGGTCTCCAGCTTATTTTCTTCTGCAGCACGTTCACGTTGCTCATTCCACGCATAACTAATGAAGTAAGTGCGCGGAATGCGTTACTCAAACAGCCGCGTAAGCGCGGACCAAGCGAGCTAGAAGGAAATGGACAAAATACCCGTATTCACAGCCGGCAAACGCGTTCTCTGTGCGGTGAGTCACTGCGGTATTACCTTGCGGTGACGTGGTACTTAATATATCCTAAATTATGGCGATGTTGGCTAATAGCATCCAAAATAACAGGCTCGTAGCAGACGCCCGCCGCCTTGGCGCGGCTTCCGCAGCGGAGTAAGCCCACGGGTCCGGTACAGCAGCGCCGCGGCTAGGGAGTTCACACAAAAAGGTCCTCGTTCCTCCCATGCATTCGCGCGGCGCTTTGGACACTCCCCCATATTCTAGGTCACTCTAGCCACGGCTCACTCGCTCTTCAAAAGATCCGGCTCGCTCCTGAGCGCTCAGGAGCGCGCCGCTCTTTTGAAGAGCGAGGGAGCTGTGGTTCAGTAAGTGAGCGGCGGTTCTTTCGGAGAGAGGAAGCCGGCTGGGCTCTCTCTCGTTCAGTGAGCGTGACGAACCGTTCCTAGAAAGCGCTCAGGAACGAGCCGGATCTTTTGAGCCGTTCTTTAGAAGAGTGATTGAGCCGTGGTTCAGTAAGTGAGCGGCGCTTCTTTCGGAGTTAGGAAGCCGGTTCGCTCTCCTTGAATGAGCCGTGCTGAACCGTTCCGTCAGAGCTGGGTCTTCTGCTGGGTTTCGATTTCTGACCGACGAATGGTGGCCGGTGTGGGCAGGCTCGCGCTACTGGTACTCGCTCGCAGTGTGTGGTGTGAGCAGCACTCCCTTTGGTTTTTTGTGCGTCCTATGGTGTGGCACCCGATGCCACCGAGGGGAGAAGTAAAGAAGTCTTAATTGGCAAAGGATGGTACCGTTCGTTTCCTGCTGCTGTTCGAACGATGTCTCACGACTCTCACCGATCGCACATCGTGCGCTGGTCCAATAACAAGTCGAAGATGGTCCTCCGTGTCTTTGAAGACAACAGGTGAACGTACAGTATACGTCCTGGTCTTCATTTGTGCTAATTAGTGTAGTCATGAAAATGTCGCCTATGACATCCACTTCAGTGCATTTTCTGAGCGTGTATCATTAGCACGTCATTAAAACGAGGTCAATGATCTCTTTTGTTGTAATAGAGCTTCATTTCTTCTTTTTCTTTTTTTTTGTCCTGGCGTATGATGGCATGATCGCCAGTATCGCGCGTGCACTCAAGAGAAAAAAAAACGAAAGGTACGTGCGGCAGTTTTGTGGATCTTCGTATGATTTTTGTATATTACTTCAAGAAATGATTTCTACATTCATTTTGCACGGCATTACAGCTTCCTCATATTATAGTGAACGTACGTATGTGAATAAATGAATAAAGTTGAAACATAATGTACAATCATTGTGTGTTTTTATTTTGACAAAAGTTGATTTAAAAAGTACCACAAAAACAGACAAGCTTCTGTAATGACGATGAAGTTACATATTTTTTTTCTGAAAAAAGTACGCGGCATTCTGCCTGTCACAGTATCATAAGCATTTTATCCCCAATAACAGAAAAGAAAGTTTCATTACAACTAAAAATTCACGCTCTTAATATATGTAAAAATATTCTCTAAACATAGCGAAAATACCAATAACACGGTTATTAAATTATGCATATATAGTTTTTTTCAAAGCCAGATAACCATAGAATATGCATAACACAGGTTACACGTTTAAGTTAACCGGTGAGCCGTTCAAATGAACCGGTTCATTTCAGTGAGCTGAGCCGTTCCGAGCCGCTCACTGAAGTGAGCCGTTTTGCCCATCTCTACTTCCGAGTACTCCGCGAGTATACTCGTGAGGGAGTCGTTGAGAGGGGCACAGGGACACCGATCCGAAGCGGTGCAGATGCCTGCATCGTCCCGATAAGACTGTTTCGCGAGCTTCCGGCTGGGCCCTCTCAGTGTATACTTTCACTGAATGCATTTACCCGTGAAAGCATCGCAGCAACTGTGCGACTGTAGCACTGTTTTCTCCCTTTCCAGTTTTAAAACTATAGCCGGTGAGCGAGCAACAGAAAAAGTCCACTTTTTTGCAGACATCGCAGACAATACGCTTGCGCTTTATTAACGTCCATGTCTCGGCGCGTTCGAGCGTGTTTGCGCATGCGAGCGTCGGCATAATCTGTACTACGAAGGCCGCCCGTGAATTGAGGAAGTAATAAACTCGTCTCACCGGCAGCTTATATACTTCATGGAAAATTTTTACGTTGGTTAACCTCCCTGTCTTTCCTTTACCTTTTTTTTTCTCTCTCTCTTTACGGTCGTGATGTGTGGTGTAGAGTATACAAGCAGTTAAAAGCATGCAGTAGTCTGCTACGTACGTGAAAAGTTGCGTTGTAAACTGCAGTGTGGTGAAGACAAAAAGGCTATACCCCGATATGACATAAATACTGTCATATGTACCCATATAGTGCTGGGTTTTGCAGTGCATTCAAACGTCGGTCGTTCAATTTGATCTGACCAACAAGTTTGCAGGTGTGATTTATAAGCTCATATAATGGCGGAGTATTAACGGAAAAGCGGAACACAGCTGTTCTTGCTAAAGGAAAAAAAAATAAAATAAAAGTAACACTGAAACTTCCACAGGGTGTTTTTTATAGCATGCAGGTTCGTATGGACCAGTATGCTGTTTGTATATAGGCAGTGAATGCACAACGATGCTGTCCTTGCCCTGTTAATGAAAGGCCGACGTCATAATGCTGGGCAGTATCGAAGATACATGTATGTTAGATACTATATCTTAGATACTCTGATTATCTTGTTTCTCTATCATGATACATCTGACAAGACGTGTATCAGTATCTGTATTTCCGATACATGACAGAATGTATCATGTATCTTAAGATGCAAGATACTGCGCTCGCAACATCCCTGTGCGAAACTATAAACGTTGGCTGTACTATACGTTTCTCAGGCTGATCGTACTGCTGCCATTAAGCCAGCCGAATAAAACTAAAGGCAGCTACATTCTTTTAATTTTCTGTCAGAGCCCTCCAGCGGGGACAGGCGATAAGGTCTGCGCGTCCCCATTGGTGGAGCATAGCGACGTGGTGGCGCTCGCGCCGTCTCGACAAAAACAAGCGCGCGAACGTCTGAGCGCACCCGGCCTTTTATTTTCTTGAGTTTTTGTTTTTACGGGCAACGTAGAATTCCACAGTGGTATTTGCGCCATCGTGCGGATGCTTCTTATTGACCTTCTTGTAATTAGACGGCGAGCCGCTAGCTGCTCGGCAAGCAGAGCAGCGACTCCCATTAATTACAAAAGCGACGAGCGAAAACCGCTGACAGCGCATGCGTACAAAGAGCATTCTTGTTAAGCAGCTAAAGCAGCCCCACTAAATTGTTAACGAATGAAATTATTATACTTTGAACAAGAAAGACAAACATTTTGAGATACTAACAGACATTTCATTTACATGAAACATGGTTGGTCGGAGTTACGAAATCTCCAAGGAAATATTTTGTGCATACGCGTTTGCTGCTACATTATACAGTATAGCTCTATAATAAGAAATTTGGGAATGCATTGTATCTTAAGATACAAATGGAAAGTATCGTATCGCATACAATAATTGCGGGCTTCATTCACGCTCGGAAAAACACTTTTATGTAGCACGTATTGAGAAACAGAAAGCTGTATCGGCAGTTTTTCATGCTGCTCTACAATTTTCTCACTGACACTTTTCACCTAATTGTAATATTTGAGAAGTTGATGAATTAATTAAGACAAGTTATGTAATTAGGTGAAATGCAAAAATAACCTGAGTATCTACAAGCGACGGCAAGCAACATTACCTTGGCTCTGTCCAGCTACGCTGCATTTGCATATATTTAAAGTCTGCCACGTACTCTCTCTTTATGCATCAGTAACTTTATGTCTGCCAACCAGCGTCGCTGCTTCACTCTACGGGGTTATCGTTTTTAAGTTTTACGGAATTTTAAAAAATTGCTTGTTGCAGATAAAATAATTCTAGTCATTGAGTTGGATTATTCAGAGAGGCGAATATTACTTGCAAGAGAAATAGAAACACATTTTCAACTAATTAACAAAGATACAGTGATTTACTTCCTATTGAATTACTTTACGGCACATATTCCAATGTACGAAATGTAGCCGGCGAGCTTACAAGGCGTATCCAGTTGGAATGAATTTCCAGACTGACACCAGTTTGGACGTTTGCGTCATCAAACTCGCCGCAAAAATGCATTGTTGTTCCACTTACCTATTTAAGAAAACGCTCTTTCACTGCATTGTAGCACACCATGTAACTGGACCACCCATGTATTTCGTCCTACACTTTGACAAATGATATCTCAAAACTGGCGTCCTCCTGGAAATTAAACTCACCGCGGCTACAATGAGTAAATTGGAATATGTCTCCTAATGGAATTGATTAAGAAGTTCATTAGTGAGTTTCTGTTAATTAGTTAAAAAGTTTCGATTTCTCGTGCTAGTAAAGTCCGCCTCTTCGAATAATACGGCTCAAGGACAAGAATTATCTGCCACCGGCGATCTATAAAAATTCCGTCGAACTCAAAGATGATCACCCTGTATTTCAGTATGGGCACTTATAACAGATGGACATTACCATAGTATAGTGTACATGCAACCTTCTTGTTCTTTTACTAGTATCTTCGGCTTTATATTTTTTCCTGCGCACAACTGCCATGCTCTCTTCCCTGCTACACGCACGGTTTCCGTGGTGCTATATCGTCTTTGCACTCAGTGACATTGCCGTGAGCGGTACTTCAGATTCTGGAAGCAGCACGGGCTGAGGAATAACCCTTTCTCCTAACGCACTTCGAAGTGGGTCAGGGATGGTTTCTCGGAAGAGATGAATGCGGCGTGAAAACGCTCCATGAGCAAGGCAGGCCAGGGTTGCCTCGCGGACGAGCTGTTTTCTCTCAATTTTTTGTTTCTGCGTTTCTGCAGTAGAATATGTACTTACGCTGCCATACGGTAACAGTGAACGGGAACGAGTTAAGGTTGTTGACTAGCTAACGAGAGCAAGCAGGTGGCTACTAAAAGAGCCTGCCATTCGGAAACCATAGCAAGAAAATTGAAGCTTAAAAGGATAAAAAAAAAAGAATATCTGGCGTATCCGACGCATATGTTTGGATTGGTGATAAACCAAGCTTTCCTTGGTGCTTACTGAAGTGTAACAGTGCAACATGAGGCCTAACATTTTATTGCGATAGCAATTATATGGACACTCAAAAGCAGATTTCTGCCGTCGGCGTCGCCGTCGCCGTCGCCGTGAGGTTCCGTATGACGTCATTTGGAGAAGAAATCGTTGCCGCGCGCCGAACGCTGTATGTGCGAGTGAAAGGGCGCGAGGGGCGCGTCTTTCACGGGGAGTGAACGCACGGCGGAGAACAAACGCGCGTTCTGCCCCGTGCTCGCTTAAGGGCTGCAGAAGTAGGCGTTTCTGTTCTCCTTACAATCACCATATATGTAGAGCAAACGCGCCTTCTTCCGACGAGCGAGAGGCCGTGGGGGAGGGGGAGGGAAGGGAGGCGACGTTTAGCTGCGGCACGCAGTGCCTATTTATATCAGAGGCTCCGGCAACAGTCACCAACGCCGCACGCATTTTGAGCGAACGCGGGCAAAACGCCGATGGCGTCGACAACAGTTCTGCGCGTGTTGCCGATGCTGCTGCATGTCCAAGTTTATACAGCTGATAAAGCTAATATCATTACTCCGTATAGCTCTCTACAAGTTTGCTATCGCAATTGATGCTTCGCCTTTCAGGTGAAACTGCGACAACTTTTTTCGTTCCATCACACAAAGAGCGATGGAACGAGAAATGTTAGGCCTAACGTTAAGAGACAGGAAGAGAGTGGTGTGGATCAGAGAGCAAACGGAGATAGCCGATATTCTAGTTGACATTAAGAGGAAAAAAATGCAGCTGGGCCGGCCATGTAATGCGTAGGATGGATAACCGGTGGACCATTAGAGTTACAGAATGGATACCAAGAGAAGGGAAGCGCAGTCGATGACGGCAGAAAACTAGGTGGGGTGATGAAGTTGGGAAATTTGCAGGTGCGAGTTGGAATCAGCTAGCGCAAGGCAAGGGTAATTGGAAATCGCAGGGAGAGGCCTTCGTCCTGCACTGGGCATAAATATAGGCTGATGATGAAGCTATAAACGTATAGCTATAAGCTATGGACATAAAATGCTACCATATATAGCTCCCATTTTGTTCCCTTAACTTCTTTCTCCGCACTAGGCTGCTTCTGTTACCGACTTATTCGCTTCTCTGTAGTGCCCACTTATCCAATTTTATGTTGCCGACTTCACTTCCAGCCTCTTATTTTGCTTGTCTATTGGGGCACACATCCGTTTGGGGGGTGGGTGGAAGAGGCAATGAAATCTCCGCTTAAGAAAAGAAGAAGAAGAAGAAGAAGAAGAAGAAGAAGAAGAAGAAGAAGCAAGGACTTTCTACACGTCCACAAATTGAGATCGCATTGCACCACTTTTTCAAGGGCACATAAAAAAAAAAAAAATGAGGCCAGACAGCTGCTTCAGCGAAACAATGAAAACAGCGAGATACAACCGATTGTCTCTGTTTAGGTTATAGGCAACACGCCGCAGCACAAGGAAAACTTAGGCAAGGTCAGGTGCTCTTAAGCTGTTTGCAATCGGTGAATCGCGCAATACGTGAGATTGGTCGTGTGCCGAAGGCGGACAAGGCTGCTGTACTGTCTTTTTTTTTTTTTTCGTCTTTGCTTTTCTTAGTTGTATCCGTTTTTGAGTGACGCGTATCGTCCTTGCCATTTAGTCAAGCGCTGGCTTTTTTGTTTTCGCTTGAACGCGCGGAAAGAAGAAAAAAAAAAAAAAGAAACGACAGCTATTCCAAGAGAGCAATTACCTTTCCATGGCGCTGCAGCTCTAAAGCGTGAAAACCTTTCGCAAAATACCTACGCGCCTAAAAAAAGCAGAATAGATTTTCTGTTCCGTGGAATGCGTAGTAAGCATACGATAAACGGCATAAAAGTAAATATATAAAAAAAAACGGGGGAAAAAAAAGAAGGAACCGCCACAAAATTATTTTCCCCACCGTCGGCACAGTAAAAACCTAAACCGCCGGCCTACTCGATGCTGTTCAAAGGGAATTTCCGCGTTCCCTCTGGAGGGGCGAGTGGCGTGGGTGGTTTCTTGTTGTACTCTTTTTCATCGTAAATAACAAACGAAACTTAAATAAAAGGAGCAAGCTGCGTCATACTTTTATCCTGATCCATGGAGGAAATCTTCGTAGTAAAGAGAAAGAGAGAGAAACAAAGAAAAGCTCAGGAAGAAACGATCTATAATTGCTGAGAGAGGGTATATATATATATACATCGACCGGCGGTGTGCGTATCCTCCTCTCCCTCGGATCGCGTCGCCGCTGCTGGTCGAGGAAAAGTCGCGGTAACGGTGGTGGTGAGGGAGTGCTCGAAGGAAAAGTCCCGAGACTGCACAGACCAGTCTGAGTCAGAAGTTCTCTGAAGGAAAGTGCCCATAAATTATCGCCCAAACTCATTTCTTTATTTCCCTTTTGTTCTTCAACATTTTTTTCTTTTTTCTTTTTACTACCGCGTACAGTTGGGAAACACAAAATGCCTTTTTTTTTTTTTTAGTAACGACTATTCGTTATCTGGTGATTAAAACTTAAAATGTCAATATGTAATAAGCAGCTTTCCCGTCGAACATTTGGTTTCATGGAACGTATACATTGTTATGCGGCTGTCTGTTTAGCCACGAATGCCTTTTGAAAGCAATTTGCGTGTTCCCTTACACATCTTTAGGGGTTGTATGTTCATTCGCGCACTTATTTCTTGTATCCCTATGTCTTGGAACTCCGACCTACTTAGCTGCACATGGACGCTTACATTGGCCGCAGTGATAACAAAAACTGGGCTCATTTTTTTTTTTTTTCATTCTATCACCATAGACGGTACTTTCCGGGGCGTGGAACTGCCCAGAAAACTTCAAACGACGCGAATTTCACCAGAAATCCACGGATAATTTTGTCGTGCGTTCGTTTAGAGGCGTGTGCCGAACAATCGAGCAGACGTAAATGTATGCTAATCAGTCGACTTAATCGACAGTGTCGCCTTTAACGAACCGATGCACAAAGTCGGTTTTACACGAGAACGGTTCCTGAGCATATTGCGAGTGCGTGAGCGAGCGCTATATGACATTATATTGCACATTATCTTGCGTCAGTAACAGGCCGGCGCTGCCAATTAGATAAAATAGGTGTTAACGCACGCGGCCGAGTTCTGGCGCAGGCTGAAAGATACCGCGTCCGTAGGCTTTGCTAACTAAGGGAAGAAAGCAATTGTGCTTGATGTTTAGTGCCGGCTCCGGTCGGTCTGGAACACGTTTATCATCGCATCGCACCAGCGCCGTTTCCGTCCCTAAGACCCACCCTGCTTGGATTCAATACGTCATCAAACCACGTTCGCGTAATCACCTCGTTGGTTTAACAGCAACAGCAGCGCGACGCGGGCCATTATGTTAACCCAGAAAGTTGCGCAAGTCATTGAATCATCAAGCGATACACGAAGTCGTTTTCGCCTCAAGGCTGCACGGTGCACAGGGAACGAACCACGGAGTCCAGATGAAAAAAGCGACGCTTCTAACGAACAGTCCTCCCGTATACTGCACTCGCAAGCAGGTCATACAGTTTTCCCGTCACGTCCTTCGATGTGCGATCTCGGGATAAGGGCCAACCGGAGGATAAACCCGAAGATCTTCACCTTGCTTGCGTGGCGGTCGACTCCCCACTGTGTGACGCATGCACTAACGCTGTACGGGAACACCGTGACCTCGTAGGCGGTCAAGCTTTGTCGCATGCTGGTCAGAATCCGTCAGCAGACGTGCGCGAGCGATTGCGCAATTCTTCACCGAACTTCTAAAATGGCCTTACAAGCCGTCAGCCAGGAGGGTTATTGACTGCCTATTGGAGATATACAAGTGCATGATGAAGCACCAAGGGCTCGTTACAATCCGCTAGCGGCGTACTGTTTCTCAACGAACTATCGGTATAGCTATGTACGTTTCGTCTGAAAGGCCCGACAGTTCGAATCTTGACGTTTTCTTCGCAGATAACGTACTAAATCTCGGGGTGAAAATCAGCAAATTGTGCATGATACGATTGTGTGGTCCAATAAAAGTGACAATTGCCGGTCTAGCTGGTAATGATTGCGAGGTAATGAAATGCGACATAATGCCGATGTATTTCTCTCGCATTTACCGCTAAATAACCACTGAAGGTTAGGAAATTCGCAGGCGCAAGTTGGAATACGCTAGCGCAAGACAGGGGTAATTGGAGATCGCAGGGAGAGGCCTTCGTCCTGCAGTGGACATAAATATAGGCTGGTGATGATGATGATGATGATGAACCACTGAACTTTTTTTTGTATGCGTTTATTTGCCCACAAACTATGTATGGCTATAAGCAGAACCAACAATGTCAGATTGCTGCCCTTATAGCAAGTTCGGCACTTATGCCGTTTCTCTATACCCAACGATAACCGTTATGGAAGTCGCATTGCTCTGAAGCAGCAGAAAATGGCAACATTCGCTCACATCAAATGAAGAGCGAACATAAATTATTTGCTAGCTGCTTTATTTCGATGGCTGTCTCATTCATTCATTCATTCATTCATTCATTCATTCATTCATTCATTCATTCATTATGTGACTTGTGCAGCGAGAATAAATAATGACACGAGATTTCAAGATTACCGCAAGTTTTGCATATTTATACATAATCATCGTGCATAATTATTACAAATTACTGTCCGCAACGTCAGCGGACCAGCGCTATTTACAACATCACGATGATTTTCATTGAACGATATCTTTTCCATAGAAAGTTTGCGTACTGATTTACATAGGTCGCACTGCATACGGCCCTTTCCTCTAACCTGCACCAACCGTCTGGTTCAATTGAAGTGTACCCTCGATAAGAGCTCCCTGGCTCCAATTCAGAAGCTCCAGCAGAAGGTAGTTCAATCGGCATCGATAGATCTCTCCGAGCGATTGCTTCAAGCGAGCCGCGCAGGCCCGGAATCGAATGTATGACCACGCTTGCCACCACGCACACAGGCCTTAGACTGTCAGCGCGAGCAAGGACAATGCACCGAAAAATTACCGGTGGACTCTGTCATCAAAGCGATGCTGCGACAAATAATCGATGCCCTGCAGCTGCTACTGTCTGGTTTAAATATGCTAGTGGCTCTAACAGTGGCAAAAATTATTCAAGCTATAGGCAGTCTTCTAGCCGCAGTGCAGTAACCTCTACCTCTGCCTGCCCGCGAAGATGACTGTGATGTTCTGTGATATGTGCACGTACGCGCTGCACAGAAACTGTATGCTGTGCAGCCCTCATCATCGTGTTCGCCATACCACCACCCTCCTTCCTCTTCACATCCTGTCTCCGTTATTCATCCAGTCCCCTTCCCCAGCGTGGAGTAGCAGCCTAGAGGCACTTCACTCAGGTAGACCTCTCCACCTTTCTGCCGTTAAAAAGTCTCTCTCCCTCTACCCTTGACCACCGAAGAACTTCACAATAAATTCAGTACGCTGCAGTGGTAAAAAACTCTCAACCATATTAGTTGTTGCTCGCTTGGTCAGCAGACTTGTACGCAACGAATTACATGTAATTAATTACTTGTAATCAATTACATTTGTGGTAATTTTGTAATTTAATGATTACTTTGTTTACTCGGCAACGTCCACTGTAACTCAATTACTTTTTCAGTAACCACTTACATGTATACGATTACTTTACTCACGAGACAATCTGTAACAAGGGCGCAGCTTTCAGAACCTGAATTTGACGATAAGTGCAGTAGAACGCCCGAGATCGTGCCATGCAGCAACCTCGCAAATGCGCATGTTAAACAGCCAAACCCGGGGGCTCAGTATCTGTTCGCTCATCCTAAAGTTCCATCATAAGTTGGCCGTATAATTGACCAGGTGCTGGTAGGTCTTGATAGCGAATTAAGGCCACTTAGAACATTATACTGTATATAGCCAGGAAATCACATACGCGCCTTTTTTACAGCTTTTCATTGGCCCAACCTGGAGCATCTTATCTAAGTCCCAACAACAATGAAACGCTGCGCGTTGTAGAGGACCCAGATGCTGAGCAACCACAATCCCGTGCTTAAGAGCCGTATACGTTACGACACTGTCCTATAGTCCTATACCATCCATCGCGCACATCAAGCGAACTGGCAAAGCTCCCTGTCTTTCCCTCTTTTTTCGGCTCGAGCAAGTTTTCAGCTTCGCTGCTGATGTCTTCACAACGAATAAGAGGGACGATGACCGACGACAATTTTTAGACGCAGTTAATACAGATAATCGATATATGAAGGGCTGCACAGGACGCACTGAAAAGTGCGAAGCCAGCTCGTTCTGTCTGCTGTATCTGTGCAATGTTAATAAAAGTTCGTGGGAAAATAACGTAGATATAATCGATTACTATTGTGTAATTTATCAATTACTTTCGTGGGACAGTAATTGGTAACTGTAATCAATTATAATTTGAATGAAGTAAGTGTAATTGTAATCGGTTACGTTTTTTTTTCGATAACGTGTAAGTCTGGCTTGGTCACAACACCCGAATCACCAGGAGCAAGATGGGGCCCGTCGGAATCGTCTTTTCAATTGCATCAAACCCTGTTCGTAGGCTATCTAATACCCCTGACACACCGGGAAAAGTATAAAGTCTTTTGCAGGAAACCCCTTTTGTTACTCCGAAGGACCCTTTGCCGAAAGGAGTTGCGCCGATGACATACAGCAGTGCACTAACTTCTTTAGGGGTTCCTCAGATGAACGCCACGAAAGAAAGAAAAACACAAGCGGTGCTTGTTGAAGCAGCAAGAGAAAAAAACATTTCCAAGAAGCTGCGCATGTAGATTATATTTAGTGATTGTAGAGTCTAAAAACATTTTTTTTTCTAATTTTTGGTGGCTTATAATGCGCATATTCGGAATTCAACATGGCGGCGCTAGCGACGTGATGCGGACGTTTGAGAGTACAGCTAGAGTAAATCTTCACTGTTCAACAAATCGCATTACCGCTTAAAATTAAAACATTTTCCAAAGTAAAAAAATACTTCCGGGCACCGTAGTTATGTAACAGGTTTTCTTCTATTGATGAGTTGTGCACGCTGTATGCAAGAGTACACCTTTCCGCTCGAAAAGTAGATGCCCGATCTTCTTTCCCGCAAAGGAACTTTGCCGGGCGGGAGTACTCATTTGACGTGTGTCACTGCGCTTGAACGCCTTTCCAGTAGATGTCCCCTTACCTAAAGAACTTTAGAGGGCCCGTGTGTCAGGGGTATAAGATACAGCATGCCAGGTGCTCTCGAACATGAGACCCAGCTGTGTGCCGACGTTAAAAAGCATACAAGCTCAAGGATTGCGCACGTGCTTGGGCCTATACCACGCTGCACCTCAACCAATGGAACCATCGCGGAAGCTCGGTCTTGTCCCATCAACGTATATATGCTCTGCGAACCTCTTCGAGTGTACCTACGCTTGTTGACCCGACATAGGCAACATCCCCCATCAGCACTCCCTGCCACACACCCAAACTGCAGTTTTTCAAGAACTATATTGCGTCATGAGAACATTCTGCCGTTTAGATTCTCTTCCCCATGCATTCCAAGAGCACCTCCGTGGGTCCTGCCTAAACCGCTTGTTAAACTTCAAATCCCTGGCATTACGAGGAAGTCCTGTGTTTCATCATTGGCCTTAAGCAACTTACCCTATCGCACATTTTTACAGCACACAGTGGTACTTCACACGTGTATACCGATGGCTCTGTTACCCCATGTGCCTCCGCCGCAGCCTTTGTCATCCCGCAAATGTCCATCGCTCGAAGGTTTAAATTAGACCACAAGTCCGCTTCAACTGCCGCAGAACTTGTTGCTATCCGCGAGGCAATACGATTCCCTGCAAGAGAGCCTCCTCGCATATGGACTTTATTTTGAGACGCCAAACCCGCTTTTCAATCCATTGAGTGCGTTATGAGACAAGGCCCTTATTATATTTTAGCGCTAGAAATCGCAGAGCTTCTCGACATTGCGACCAAAAGCTTAAACAGCTTCGCTGTTAAAAGATTCGGCAGAAGCCATCTCGTTAATGCGATTAGCATTCAAGCAATGTAGCGACACGCCGTATTGTTGTGCGTTTGTGTGTCAGTAACTTGTGGGGAAATCGCGTTTACGAAGTCCCGGCTAGCAGTACCCCGTAGGCATGATGTTGATCTACCTCCTCTTCCGTGGTTCACAGTATCACTGGGGCTGTCCTAACCTTGATACAAAACACCGAATCACACCGAAACCCCGCAAACTGCATTTGCTGCTTGCGTATTTATGTGATTACTGAGCACACCATAATTATCACCCGGCACCTGGAGTAGCAAGTCCGAGTCAGGCTAACACCTCCTGCATATCATTAAAGTTTCGATCTCTTTCTTTGGTATAGACAACAATGCGTGACAACTGTATGACGACGCAATGACGACGATGGCATGTCAACGGCCATCGTCAATCAATGACGACGATGGCCGGATTGAATGAGGACAGCGTGATTACAATGGAACGACGTCGATGAAACGACGAAGGCGGATATGACGACGATGGCAATGGCGACAATGGGATGACGTTTCTCAAATGATGGCGATGGTCTGTCGACAGCGTCACGACGACACCGTAACGAAGACGGCATGACGAGAGTTGGGTGGCGAAGATCAAATGACGACCATGAGCACATGCCTACTGAAGCTAGTAGGCAACTTGGATCACTGGGTCGGCGTAAGAGGACGGACGGACGGACGGACGGACGGACGGACGGACGGACGGACTCAAAGTGGCTGAAGTAGGCAAAGAATGATAATCGAATTAAAAAGGTAATTCCATCACTGCTTTGCATGGCCTGCGAAGAAGAAGAAGAAGAAGAAGAAGAAGAAGAAGAAGAAGAAGAAGAAGAAGAAGAAGAAGAAGAAGAAGAAGAAGAAGAAGAAGAAAGTTGCGTTGCTAAATTTTACTTTCCTGGATTACAAATAAGTGACTACTGAAAATGAAACCGAATGTGTGATTGAAATAAAACTTGAGGATATACCATCAAGCAGAGAATAGGGAAGAGTATTAGCCAACTCCACGGTTTCCGAGATTGACGACACCGCTACGTAGGTTGCCTCGGTGCTCGCCTCCGAGCTGCAGCGCACAAAAATCCTCGGTCGTCAGACTTGCTGTATGTTCCCTTGTTGAGGAGTGCATCTATGGATGAATTCGTCCTGGCTCATGCATCTGATGGAACGGAGAACTACAAATTTCACCGCGTCACCGATAATGCGAATCGCAGTGCACAGTGGCGTTCAAATGATTAAGTATTTGACTCTCTGGAGCATTCCATATGTAAACATTCCATTAGTTGTACGACTGGGTTTGCTAGATCGTGGGAAGCGACACTGCAGTGGAACTGCTTAGTGCAGTCGTCGGCTCAGGGCAGCCGATTTCTTTCTTTCTTCTTCTTCTTCTTCTTTTTTTTTTTTTTTGCTGATGGTTTAATGTACCTTTGCCGACATTTCTTTGACGCGATGTCAACAATTATTCCTCTAGTTACCAGTTGCCACTCCTGTTTTTTTATGCCTCTTCTTTCTGGGGTTTTACGTGCCAAAACCAGTTCCGATTATGAGGCACGCCATGGTGGAAGGCTCCGGAATAATTTTGACCACCTGGGGTTCCTTAACGTGCATTACAACGCAAGCAGATGATTTGAAAGCATTGTATTCGATACCTTAACAGTCTTTCAAGCACGCGGAGCCGGTGGGTGACAGTATACGACAGTGCAAGAACGTAGAAAAATGCGAGCCGCATACAGCTGTTCCTCGAGAGACTTCTGTACTCTTTTTGCGCTAGATTCATACACCTGATTCATCCATTTTATTATCTTGGATGAACGATTTCAGTTTAAAGGGTAGTCCCATCATTTATAAATCAACAAGGGATCACCAACATCACCTTATGCGCGTAAGGAATATAATTTATTTGTTTATGTAATACTGTTCATTCTGACCACAACCGTAAACTTTACGAGAGAGGCGCCGGCGCCCCTACGCAGCCAATTTAAGTTTCAGAAACGTTCACAAGATTAGCCACCTCGTGGTTGAGAGCCTGGGATATCTTCGCCAACCGGCTTCTTTCGGCTATTGAACGTCCGTACCTTGATAGACAGAATACGGTCGCATGGATAGCACGACTTCCGAAGAAGTCGCAGCCGCCGTTCAGTGGTTGTAGAAGTTCACCACTTCCACAGCGCGGTCCACCGAGATGGCATGGGACATGGGAGGCCTCTTTACGGACACTGTTCCGTAGGCTGTTACCATAGGCCCGCAACGGGTGTCCTGGAGGTCATCCCACAGACCACGCTCGACGGCCAGTGGGTCCAGCAGTGCGTTGCCGCACTTCTTGGCGTTCCTCGCCTGTAGCAGTGCGTCGCTATTGTCGTCATCATAGCTATCGCGCGGTTCATCCGTCGAAAACTTTCCGATCTCTCGCGCTGAGGTCTTGTTGCCCCAGGGACTGCTGCATGAATCGAGCACATTTCGTGTGCAGCACGACGCCGATGTCGTAATCGTACAGAGCTGATCTGTCTTGGAATGTCGAGTTTGTACAGTCGCCGAGCTCTGGACAGTAGACAGTGCCGAAGGCACTGCCAGGTTCGTCTAGTGAAACAGCGGCGTAGGCAAGATGGACGCGGTAGCCCAGGAATGCCAGCGATCGAAGGCGGCGCCACATGGAAGACCAGCACGGTAGCAGACCATGCTGCACCGAAGTTGTAGACGCCGTTGCCGCCATTTTTCCAGCAGCCTGTCTCTTCCCCTTTACGGCTGTGTGCTGGCAGAACGTTGTCTACCGTGCGACGAGTCTGGTTGCCGTGTTGCTGCTGCTGCTGTTCGAGGCTCTGGCTGGTGGCCATAACAGCGAAATTACAGAAAGTGTTCGCCACCTGCAACGAAGTGAAGAAACTGCACGTCAGTGCCTCTGCCTCATTCGAGTGACGTATATAGCTACAACGTTTTTCGCGATCATCTGTGTGATTCCTTCCACTACACCTCAACTAATGTGCAATGGCGACATTCATAGAGCCGTAGGGTTCCTCTTTCATTACACTTCCATAATTGTTCAATGCATTACGGTTCAGTGCTCGGGTGCGCGGACAATTTAAGCAGGTTTCTTACAAATGCCAATGTTTTATTTCTTATTTTATTTTCAGGCACTACGAGCAGAACACGATGACCGAATGATTTTCAATGCAGAGTATAACCGGTCTGATATTTCCACCGGCGCACACTCGCAGCTGTCCCACAGGTGCGCCTACGCACTTCCACCGCTACCAGCAACTCACCAAGCCACCGCAAGGGAAAGTTAAAGCGCGAGTATTTCCGCCTCTCGTGCGAGTCTATTCGATCGTGCCGTTGTAAGTTCAACGCTTCGAACACTACAGCATTTGCGTGAACTACGCGGCGCCACTTAAACGCGTATTCTACCGCAGCCACCCGACGATTCGGAGCCCTCATATATGTAAAGTGAGCGTCCGTAAACATGCTATCGGTGGTTAACGTACAGAGCATGCAGAGATAGCGCGCCTTAGGCCTATAGGATGCGCTTCGCGCATCGCACCATTCCGTGGTGCATGGAAAAATACCAAAACCAGCCTGCATCGATCTCGGAAAACAGCTAACAAAGAAAGCAGCAAACATGGACGCGCCACTCACTCGGTTCAGCGGCGTTCCGAGGCGAGGCCTAACTGGCAGAGACGGGGCAGAGACGGGCTACGCTTCTGGTGACGCCTAACGGTGGAACAGAAGCTCACGCGCTGTTAGTGCGCGCGCCCTTCTGTCTCGTCTTTATCCATATTGTCCCGCCTTTAACGAGAGAAGAAAATGTGAAAAGAAACAAATATTTGATTTCACAATCAAATTAGTTGAGACTGAACTCGCACGTACGACGGACCGAATTCAGCGGATGAGCATACAGCTGAGCAGGCTGTCAACATATAATAGACTCTCGGTTTATACTATACGTGTACGCCTTCGGGGATATTTTTGATAACTTAGCGGACTTGCACAGAAGCCATCATCGCCGTCATTATAATCCCCTTTCGGGTTGTGTCCAGGTGGTGCGCTGCACTGTGGTGGTTTAACAGTACGCGGCTGCGGATCAAGTCAAAAGTCTCTGGTGCTGGCTGCGGACTCTGGCGGTGAACGAAGAATCTGGAAATACATGGAACGCACCGTTAGAGTGACAGAAAGAAAGAAAGAAAGAAAGAAAGAAAGAAAGAAAGAAAGAAAGAAAGAAACTAAAGAAACAAGCAAAAAAAAAAAAAGACAGACGAACAGCACAGACAAAGATTCCCTTTTCGTTATCTTTGTTGAAATCGATAATTGGCAAGACACTTTGTCTGGTCGCGTATTAAGGAAAGGAAAAAACACAACGCCGACCAAGGTAGTGTGGACTAAGGGGGTTACACGCTCCGGGCTCTATACGGAAGCCTTGTTTGCAAGGCTTCCGTGCCGAAGCCGAAACGACTATCTTTTTGTCTAATCCGAAACCCAGACAGAAACGTCTGTTCTGTTCACTGAAAAAGGCTTCCTTAAACGTGTATAAGCCTCCTTTTTTTTAAACCGAAACGAATGCGGAAATGTCCAATCCTGTTCACCAAACAAGGCTACCGCGTGGAAGCCGAAACATCTGTTTTGACTACACCAGGGCCGGTATTTTGTAGCGATGCCATTAAAGTAATAATGCCTTTTCGCGCTTATCGCGCTTTGTCAGTGGTCAGAGCGACGGTCCACTCACGATATCAACGTTGATAACGCGAGCGGACCGTCGCTCTGACCACTGACAAAGCGCGATAAGCGCGAAAAGACATTATTACTTTAAAGGCATCGCTACAAAATACCGGCCCAGGACCGCGATATTGTAGTGATGAATTAGTTACTTATTAATGACTAGTCTTATCATCCACCACTCACGGCCGGCTGATCCCGTTGATAACGCGACCAGACTGTCGCTCTGACCACTGACAAAGCGCGATAAGCGCGAAAAGGCATTATTACCGGAAAGGCATCGATACAAAATACCGGCCCAGTTTGGTTGGACTTTTGTTTTTACTTTTTCTTAATACGTTACTTTTGTGGTTGTCAGCGTAAACATATATGTAGGCGTGTTTTCCTTGTGATTTCCAGGTCAATGGGTACACAAATTATGTGGTTTTACGTGCCAGAACCACGATCTGATTATGAGGCACGCCGTAGTGGGGGACTCCGGAATAATTGGGACCACCTGGGGTTCTTTAACGTGCACCTAAATCTAAGCACACGGGTGTTTTCGCATTTCGCCCCCATAGAAATGCGGCCGCCGTGGCCGGGATTCGATCCCGTGACCTCGTGTTAGCAGCCTAACACCATAGCCACTAAGCAACCACGGCGGATAGATCGATGTGTAAAGTAGTAGATACCCGACTAGAATGAGATTACGAGAAACGTGACCGAAGCCTCTCTTTGCGGAAATTACAGGCGTCTACGATGCAACAAGGAAAAAACGCAGACGCGCAAGAATGCATGCCACGAGATGTTGAGAATCGATCAGCCATGGGTCGTATTCATGATTGATCCCTTTCGGAGATATCACATTTAGTGTTCGTTGATAGGCTGATCCGGAGGACAAGATGCCCGTCGCCCCGACGCGACTTTGCGTCGGACATCGCACCACATAACGGAAGTGATCAGTCGGGAATACGGCCTACACAACGACTGGATTGAGTCGATTTATAGGAGCATAACACTAAGCCGCGCGAACTATTTTGCATATCATCTGTGATTGTGAACAAAGCGCCTGCGGTTGTTCCTGCAAGTGATGTCAGACATGCGTTTACTATTAAGATGCAGAAGCAAGTTTAATACCGATGTCAAACGTACACTTCTGATCGCGGTTTTCGGATTTCTTGATCGCGATTAACAATGGTCGCTGCTACACGGTCCTAACGATCTGGATCGAGTTATTATCGTCTGATGATCGCCTGCAACTCTCAGAAGTGCATAATGACTTGTCCAAATGCAGATGTGCAGAATATGGTTTAAATTTTGACAATATTTCAATTTTACAGCTTACTATTGCCGATAAACAGGTTATTAAACGTGTTTTTATTGAGCTGCCTTCACTTCGTTTTTAGCGTTTTCAGAATACTGCGCTAGATGGCGCAGACATCAGCCAGCGATCGCGATCAAGAAACATGATCGTGATTCACAGATCGCGATCGCGATCTGACAGTGCCCGTGTAGCAGCACAGAGATCCGGATCGAGCTTAATTCGTATCGGCCCCGATCGGGATCAGAAGTGTACGTGTGACACCGGCATAAGAAACAGCAGCGGTGAAAAGCTCCACACGCGTGTTGTATTTGTTGGCGTTTGGGGAGGAGGAGGAGGAGGAGGAGGGATGAGGGGTGGCTGGAGGATATCGAGCATGCAACTGAGCTGAGGGTTATGTTGAAGTACGTGTAACAGATAATAGCGTTAACTACCGTTCCTATTAAAGCGATGGACGGTACCTCAGAGACCCACCGTGACGGCTATGAAGGTGTGACGTTCTGATGCTGTCCGTGCAGTCGCTGTTTGATTAATTCACTTGGGGTGGGCGCATTTCAGTGTGCACAGAGAAGAAAAAAGAATCCGGCAAAACCCATCTCACGATGAATGTCACCGTTAACGTGATCAGCATATAGCGACACACCGTATTGTCACCGCATGCAGAGAGGCGCTATGTACGAGGCGTGTATGCAGCCGCGTTCCGCTTGCACGAATTCCCACTGAACACCCCGCGCCATCTAATGACGCCGCCGCCAAGTCCGCGCATGGCGCGTGTGTGAATATGCATTCAGACAAGATTATTTGAGTATATATGACGCGGGTTCGATTCCTCCCAGCACCGGAAAAAAAGATTTTTTGTCATTGAACAGCCGCAGATACCCAGGGGCGCATGCGAAGCGACCCAACTTGACGTGAAATAAGTTCATTGAAGAGCGTCACATACTCAGTGACATATACCCTGTCACCAAACTAGGCCCGGCGGTGGGTTTCGAATCCTATTTCCTCAGCTCAGCGGCTCAGAGCTGTTGTACCCATTATACTTCAGGCTATGTACCCAGTGACACAAGTTGGCGGGAAGACGATTAGATGGAACGGCAGATAGTCCCCTGAAAGTGCGTGAAGTTGCCGAAGAATGCCAATCGCATTAAGAAAATGCTTGTGTACTGTCCTTCGTGGGCGCGTTAATGAACCTTATGTGATCAAAATTAATCTGGAGGCGTTTATTATAGGCAAATTCTCTAATTTAATCCTCTAGTTTAATTCACATAGGGTGGATATAAAAGCACCATGAGGACTGGCAAATGGCAACAGATTAACTAGGACGGCACACAGAATGTTTACATAAGGAGCTCACAAGATCAATTTGTAAGTTAAATATATACCGTAAAACGAGCTTAGTGAATCGATATCTCAAACAAAAACGTGATGCTCCAAAACTTGTATCCAAATTATGTGCGGTCCCCCGTTGCTCGAGGGGCTCACGTAGGACGCCAGACGCCTGCTTTAACGACACTGTTGTATATCTTTACCGTTGCTCACGAACCGACCGGTCCCGCTAACTTAAAGAGCCAAAGTACGCTGGCAGCGGCACAGTTTCGCGCAGTTTGTTTACTTGTTTGTCTGTTGGTTTAGTTGTTTGTTTGTGCAATGACGCTCACCTCGATTCTCCGGCTGGCAACCGAAAACGGCCGGTTACTATACCCTTCTTTACTTAGAGCGTGCGGCCTCGATCTCTGCAGGATCGCCTCGTTGTTGGCATTTAGTGCGACGAACGTACTCGTCGGTCCGTTACTTTTTTGTCTCCGTTTCATATCCATAAGTTAATAAAAAAAAAAGATGTTGCCCCGAAATGGTGATGAGAAAGCCACTGCGCAGTTGTGGGACGAAGGCCGGCATTTCCAAGGATCGTTTTGTAGAATATAAGCTGCGACCCGGCATACGAGCTTGGCTATGCTTGAGGCACAGCGCAAATTACCTCGGAGAAAATGGAGGCCGACGTGGGGTCCGCCTTGCTCGTGAGTAAGAGTTCATGCGAGTCAGAAAGACGCACGCACGAACGAGCTATATTGCTGGCCGGCACACAGAAACTGGGCGCACGACCTATGCCAGTCGTGCACTGGTAACTGCGGGTAGTCGCTTTTCACCGTTATATCTTCTCATCATCACTGCGTATTTCAGCTGCAGTGTAGGCGACTATCAAATTCCACCTTCGAGATTAGGGCCGCGATTTTGTAGCGATGCCTTATTCTACACTAGTCTTATCATCCACCGCTCACGGCCGGCTGATCCCGTTGATAACGCGAGCGGACCGTGGCTCTGACCACTGACAAAGCGCGAAAAGGCATTATTACCGGAAAGGCTTGCTTGCTTGCTTGATCCTCATCCATGGCGCTTACCCACTACGGGGGATTGGCCAAGAAGCCGGCGGTTAAAGGTTAAACGGAAGGGGGAGATGGAGAAAAAAAAAAAAAAAAAACGGAAAGGCATCGCTACAAAATACCGGCCCAGGTGCTTCATCTTCAAATCTTCCTAGTATATAGGCACGTTCGCATGTGTTACACTGTGTTATGACGTTAGCGTTTCTGTCATATTATTTATAGACCATATTTTCAGTGCGGAAGGCCTGCGCTGCATCACGAAGCGCAGTGCGGAGGCTTATTTTGCTATCTCAATTGTGCCAGTTCTTTTTCGATTGAGGAGTGTCTAAATGTACAGATGCTCAAAACAATATGTTGGTTTTCTTTTACGCAAATTTCTATTTTATGTCATGTTTTAAATCCAAGTACTGCGATGATGGTGCGTAAATATGTAAACATTGTACGGATTTTATTGTGATTTGCTTACTAGTACGTTACTTACTCTTTTTCTTTCTTTTCTCTCTTCCGCAAATCTTTAAGCATGAAATGCTTTTAGCTCCCGTTGTCGGCAACCTTCAAGTGACCTTAAGCCAAAAGCCAGAACCGTTATCCGGGCACTAAAACGAGAACATCCGGGCATCGTTGCGAGAACAAAACGAGATCATCCGGGCAAACAGTCAAAATTTAAGAAAATGCGGTCTCTGGCCCCCAACCTTTGTAAGGGCCGCATTACATACGCTAGTTACTGCCCAAACAAGTTACAAAAAATATTGCTTCCGAGTTCTTCCTAGTGTTTGCTCACAATATCACTCATTCTTGTACGCTGAAGTTTTATTTGTCATTCCAATAGGGACGTTCAAAAGGCAGATACAGGACACCATACACTTGATTGTCATCTTTTGGCACTGAGACAGGGTTGCCTGTGCTCTTTTCAACGCCAGCGGACCGTGAGTTCCGCGGCGCGGCTTTTTGCGCTGGCTCGAGAGATGGCGCCACGCTGCGTGACCAAGTCCGGCGC
Organism: Dermacentor silvarum; assembly: GCF_013339745.2. Lineage (NCBI taxonomy): Eukaryota > Metazoa > Arthropoda > Arachnida > Ixodida > Ixodidae > Dermacentor > Dermacentor silvarum. The sequence goes on along the minus strand of NC_051155.1, from coordinate 154,309,052 downwards.
GCCGCGGATGGCTGTTTGGCCGAGACGAGACTTGCAATGAGGTTCTGTATGTGACAGAAAACTATTGCGTCCATATGGATCAGTGCATAGTATGGCGTTGTGCGGTGTGGTGCAGTGCGGTGGGGTGTGCCGTTGCGAACATGCACTACACCCATTTTAAGATTGTGGCTAGTATCATCATAGTAAAAGCAGCGGAAGAATTCTGTACCGACCTGTACAGTGCCCAGAGCTGCCAAGCTACTTTCATTCGAAGTAGTGATGAACAGGATACAGAGGCTCCTTCTATAACTAGCGATGAAGTTAGAAGGGCCTTGAAAGGCATGACCAGGGGAAAAGCTGCTGGAGAAGATGGAATAACAGTAGATTTAATCAAAGATGGAGGAGATATCATGCTGGAAAAGCTTGCCGCACTGTATACGACAGTGCCTTACAACTTCAAGTGTACCTAGAGAAGCTGGAATGACTAACATTATACTCATCCATACGAAGGGAGACGTTAAAGAATTGAAGAATTATAGACCCATTAGCTTGCTTTCAGTATTGTATAAATACTCACCAAGATAATTTCCAATAGAATCAGGGCAGCACTTGACTTCAGCCAACCAAGAGAACAGGCTGGCTTCAGGAAGGGATATTCTACGATGGATCATATCCATTTCATATATCAGGTAATAAAGAAATCTGCGGAGTAGAATCAACCTCTCTATGTGGCTTTCATAGATTATGAAAAAGCATTTGATTCAGTAGAGATACGAACAGTCATAGAGGCATTGCGTAATCAAGGAGTACAGGAGGCATACGTGAATATCTTAGCAAACATCTACAAGGATTCCACAGCTACCTTGGTTCTCCACAGGAAAAGTGGAAAGTTACCTGTCAAGAAAGGGGTCAGGCAAGGAGACACAATCTCTCCAATGCTATTATTCACTGTATGCTTAGAAGAAGTATACAAGCTCTTGGACTGGGAAGGCTTAGGAGTGAGGATCAATGGCGAATATCTCGGCAACCTTCGGTTTGCAGATGACATTGTATTATTCAGCAACAATTAGGACGAATTACAGCAAATGATTGAGGACTTTAACCAAGAAAGTGTAAGCGTGGGGTTGAAGATTAATATGCAGAAGACAAACATAATGTTCAATAGCCTGGCAAAGGAACAAGAATTCAGGATCGGCAGTCAGCCTCTAGAGTCTGTAAAGGAGTACGTTTATCTAGGTCAATTACTCACAGGGGACCCTGATCACGAGAAAGAAATTTACAGACGATTAAAATTGGGTTGGAGTGCATATGGCAGGCATTGCCAAATCCTGACAGAGAGCTTACCACTGTCATTGAAAAGAAAAGTGTACAATCATTACATTCTACCAGTGCTAACATATGGGGCAGAAACTTGGAAGTTAAGAAAGAAGCTCGAGAACAAGTTAAGGACCACACAAAGAGCGATGGAACGAAAAATGTTAGGCCTAACGTAAAGAGACAGGAAGAGAGCGGTGTGGATCAGGGAACAAACGGGGATAACCGGTATTCTAGTTGACATTAAGCGGGAAAAGTGGAGCTGGACAGACCATGTAATGCGTAGGGTGGATAACCGGGTGGACCATTAGGGTTACAGAATGGATACCAAGAGAAGGGAAGCGCAGTCGAGGACGGCAGAGAACTGGGTGGGGTGATGAAGTTGGGAAATTCGCAGGCGCAAGTTGTAATCAGCTAGCGCAAGACAGGGGTAGTTGGAGATCACAGGGAGAGGCATTCGTCCTGCAGGGGACATACATATAGGCTGATGATGATGATGATGATCATCATCATAATCTCCAACCAATCTGCTTTGCCGGTAGCCATTTTATGCTCACATGTACTCTCGAATTTTTTTTTTCCCTATACAGCAATCTGTATTGTTTGTTATACCTGCGCCAAGAACTATGGGATAAGAATCCAGTGAAGCTGCGGTTTGGGCAGCATTAAATGCGATTATCATTCTTAGAGTACTTCACCCGCCCTTTTTACTTCCACACACGAGTGCCACGCGTGGACTTCCCAGCGAAGGCGTTGAATGGCCCAGCATGTCTAAAGGGAAGTGCGAGAGAGGAGCCCAGCGGTATGCACGCGTCATGTATGACACATGTGCACGGCTTCAAAAAGTAGCGACTCTGACACGGTTGTATACCTGCGTGCTCAAGGCCTCAGCATTTCGACTCAGAAGTGCGCCTAGCTTAGTCGCTTTTACCCACAAACCCATGACCTGGTACCCCGTTTCCATTGACCACCAAACAATTTGACACGCAATATCTCACTGATTCCTAGGCGTTATTATTGACAGAGACCTTTCATGGAGCCCCCACATCTTATACTCGAAGAAGAGGCTTACCTCTATCGCCCACATACTAAGATTTCTCGCCGGTAAAAACGCGCGGGTCACATCCGTGGAATCTATGCTTCAACTCTACAGCACGCGCGAGTCCTATAGGATATTTACGGTATAGCATGACAGTGCTGTCCAATGCTAACAAAACTAACATCCGTGTCCTACAGAGCATTCAAGGCCAAGTCCTTCAAATATGTCTGGGGCTACCTCGATGTGCTTCAACCGTATACCAACAATTGCCATCGCGAGAGATCACTCAATAATCTATAGCTGTCGATGCACTCCGCATGCATTCTTGCCATATATCCAGAGTTCTCAACCACCATCTCGCTCACTTGCGTGAGAAAAGACACAAGGCAGCGTTTTCCAGATCAGTTGCGGCTAACCAGCACTCTTTGTCATTCACATACTCACCCGCAACAAGAACGCCATCCCCTCTGTGGTTCCTGAAAAAGCCTCCTGTGTGCCTTGCTGTTCCAGAAATCGCGAAGAAAGCTAGCCTGGCCTCCGCGGCTGTCAGGCAGATGACACTGGAACTTTTGTATTGTTTGTACGCTAACCGAATCCATGTTTACATGGGCGGTTCGGTCTCGGAAAGTTCGACGGGCGGCATTGTTATACCATCTAGATCGGTCATCACCAAGTTTAAGACGAATTCACACGTCACGACATCTACAGGCTCCGTACTGGCCGCTCTTCGCGCTGCTATGGAATACGTTGGAAAAGAGCCACCTAGTAAACGGGAAATATTTTGTGACTCGAAAGCAGCCCTCCAAAGCGTGCGAACTTAACGACGTGGAAATTACGACCAACTGGTGTCGCAAATCAGCGAAATTTGCCATTGCGTTTCTGAACAAGGGCACAGATATAATCTTTCAGTGGCTGCAGGGAGATTGTGGCATCGTTTGGATGCCACAATGTCCTATAGGTAAAACTTGCTTATTTAGGGACTTTAATGGGGGAGGCTTCAGTGCAAGGCGGACAGTTAGGCGCACTCTGCGCTCGCTCCAAAACCTAGGAAGGGCAGAGGAGGCCACTAAAGCTCCTTGTATCGCGAGAATGAGAGCGTGCAGTGCACGAACGGCTGGCGTTACACAGGAATGCGCCGCCCGCTTTTGAATGGGCGCGATCCCCAAGGATTCTGTGCGCTTCAGTGTGTGCCACTGACTTATCACTGATATTTTTTTTTCTTTCACGCGTTCCGCCTTTCTTGTCCGTCAAAGTAGAACGGACTTGCCTTGAAAGCAGTCGCTCTCGTGACAGGTGAGCGCGCCCATCACGGTTCGACGCCTCGCTATATAGACGCCCACGCGGTGCGTGCACGCGAGGTCCCGAAGATCCCACGTGAGGTCCCGTACAAGGAAGCCTCCAGGTTATGAAGAAACGAATACCGTATATTAGCGCGATTCCGAGCACGATGGACTCTTTAAAATTCACCGTGGCGCTGCGCCTGACCTCCGTTTTACTCAATCGAAGCGGTAGAGTTCAAGGTTGGGCTTTGATATCAGAAAGCAATGATTGTGAAGTTAGAATTCGTTTCGTTTCTTCTACTCTTATAAAAGCATATAAGAAAAAAGTAGGCCGCCACCTTGGATGCACGCAAGTTCTGTGGAGTTACCTGAGGCGAATTAACGTTACTTTTGCTTTAAGCTTATAGAGTAGCACATTTAGGAAAGAAACGTGTGCGTGAGTGTAGAAGGGTACTTGCGGCTTATAAATAATCTGACCCTATCACGCTCCTCTTCATTGCGAGCAACGGACCCGTAGCGGCCCCGAAACGTCAAATATATACGTTTGTTTCTTTGAACCTTAGGCGAGTGCCCGCCTTTATTTTGACCTTGTACCACTCTCGCCAGACGAATTTTCATCGAACATTGAACTTCGCGGCTCAGATTATTGAAACTTGTAAGTGCCCTTAGGATATTCACGACAAAACACGATATACGAACTCTGAGAATTCACGCACCCCCAACGGCCGCCCTCACCTTTCTGTGCAGCAGAGCGCGTATTCAGCTACATTTTGCTCTCCGCTCCGTTCACGGATTCCCTGCACTGAGCGCACCAGTCGTATACAGATGAAGGCGGAAGCCATGCACGAGGCGTACTGTGGCGCTCAAAACAGTACTTGAAACTATACGTTTTGTCAACTGGTACAGTCCACCACAAAAATTTACGGAACACAAGTTCCACGAGAAATGGGAATTTCTCGTTCGTTATCGAGACTTGGTGCTTGTAATTTTATGGACCGTTGTGTAGGTCGCAAACACTGCTACATCTTGAACTTTGAATTTGAAGCTGGGTTCAAGCTTCGCGGGAATCAGCTTTTTCGTTAATCCTGTGTTACGTGTACTCTTGAGGCCGACTGTACATGGACACGCGACGTATTGCAAACGAGCAAATGCGGAAAGCGCGAGCGTGTATTTGGATCGGAAAGCTTCATCGCGCTTTCTTGATTGGCTGATGCCAGCTGCTGATTGCACTTCAGCGCCCTAAGATGGATGATCGAAGTGCCGTGCATGCCGTGTTCGCGAACTGTATGGGGAACCACGTATCCATGCATATCGGAAGGGCACGCTCAGAATTTAGTGCAGGACGTATACTGTACTGCAAAACAGGGGCCCTCCGTGTACTATAAGAGGCGAGTCCGCGGGCAGACACGCGACGCCTCGCGTACCACGTCATGGTTCAGAGGAGAGGTACGGCGGCTCGCGCCAGCGCTCTCCTCTTCTATTATTTCGGACCACGCAGCGTTGTTTCCTCCACCGTATGATGGCGGTGACGGCCGGCGCTTCCTCCACGCACCGTACGTGGTGGGGCCGAAGGTGATTCTGCTGCGTTTACAGGAAGCTGTTCAGCTTAGCTGCCGCGAGTGTTACGCACTCTCCACGGCTCGGAAAGGAAACGACTGCCGCACACACGCGTATACACGCCAGTTGGCATGTATGCCGTATACACTGCGGTGCCGTTCGCGAACATGTCGTTTCTTTGCCGGGCAGCGTTGCGCACTTTTCTCATGCGCGAAGGAAGCTCGCGCGCGTGTGCGTGTACCGGCGCGAGAAACACGTGCTCCGCCTTCGGGCTTTTGTTGACTGCGTGGAAACCGCCGCTCGGTTTTCGACGAAAGCGCGGGGGGAAAACGGAGACGGTCGAAACCGGGTCACGGCGTGCAGTCGGTCGGCAGGACCGTCGGCCCTGTTTGTTACTAAACCAGGAAAGCACTAGCTCTACGTGGAACCGTGAAGGCGACGAAAGGGGTGAGCTGCCCGCCTGTATAGTGCACGGCCGTGCAGTTCGGGCGTGTGACGTTATGCTCCAGATGGTTATTTATAAAACATACCGGAAACTGTTTGCTGGCCGGGGACACGTACTCGAGGCGTTTTTTGCGCAGGAAAGGATCGTTTCGATGCGACGAGTCTTGTTGTGGAGAGAATCTGCTTCGCAAGCAAGCTAAATGTACCCTATACGACCAAACTTTTATGAGGCGAAAGTCATGGAAATGGGAGCCGACCAGGCACGTACGGTTCCTCGGCCCGCTCAGAGAAATTCACTCAGAGCTAAATGCAGCTTAATAAGACTCCAATCAACAAATCAATCAATTGTAGGGAAGCTGATCATTTACACAACCTGACGACGCCCCCCCCCCCCCCCCCCCCCTTCCTTCCCCTTCTAAACATGGCGTTGGGCGTGCTTGCGCGCGCGCGTGTGTCTGTTGCGAAGAAAGTTGCTTTGTTTCTTCGTAACTTTAGAGTTCGATAAACTTGCATGAAATTCTAACGAGTTGAATTCTAGCGTTAAATTAAAGCTTCTCTTTGTACATTGCAACAGCCAACAGAATCAGTTCGACGATATGTCTGGAATTTGTCTTCAATAATGACGTGTATGGAAGAGGGAGCATGCTGCTCGCTGTCGCTGAATTATTTTTCTGCGATTAAAGCAAGGGCAGCCACATAGAAAAAGTTAATAGCCGGGCCTGTAATCACCGAAATAAGTTTTTACGCTAGAACTGTCCGTATAAGAGTCAGTCCTGTTAGAAATAGTGCGCCCAAACGTCTTCGCATGCGTACCCGACGCCTCACGCCGTGCTTGCTGGCTTTTTGTACTCTTTTTGCATTCTTTTGCATGTATGCCGGCGTTATTATGACAGGTTCGTGTCTTTTAAAAACTTGGATGCGGAAAACCTAAAATTCTCTAATAACCGACGGGCATAAGCACCACTTAAGAACGTGAAACCTCATGAATTTGGCCCCCTATAGTTATCGCGAACATGTATTCTATGTGCCCAGCACTACGTCAACCCTGAAATATTAGGCAGCGACGCTTTTGCTGTTCTCGTTATAACGAGGAAAAAAAAAGAAAGCATGATGGTTTTCCGATTGCGCCATCAATTAGGTGTGAAGCAAGGTACATGATGGCTTTCCCATGGGGAACTCCTGTGCCCATTCCGTGTGAGTTTCTTCTCTTCCCACCGGGGGCTTACCCAATCGTAATTCATTGCTTCTGCCTATAGTAAAGCTATAGTAAGCGTCGTTTTGTTTTGCGTGTCAGTTGCCTTCTCTGTAAAGAGTGAAGCTCGTTTAAAGCGAATTCATTTGAATTGGCGCGCTATATTGCTTCCCTGTAATTTCGGACCGCTCACCTTACAAAAAAAAAAAAAAAATCAGTGAAAGCCTCTGATAGAAATAGCTTAACTAGAAGGAGTGATGTCGAGGTATCTTGTGTCTTGAGGTGTCAGGTCAGTCCGTTAAGGATCTCGTGGAAGAATCCATGCCAGCGTTCCGAGATCGTGGCAAAAGTTTGTCTTGCCAAATGTACTTGTTCAAGGCGTTTTCGCATCTTGGATTTGTGGCTTTGTCTTTCAACTACGTACCATAAATATTGAAGTTGTGGTTGCCCTGTCATGTGGATGTCGCTGGAAAGCGGGGACCCAATTCACAAAACTTTGCGTTTGCCAGATTTTCTTTCGAATTATTGTCCGCTTTTTTAGCATGCCTCAAACATCACGATTAACTAGAATCTCACTTTTGAACAGTTCTATTGCGAAATAACTTTTTCTGAATACGGGTTCAGTTTACTTGCAAGCGTGCATCGCAAATAAAATAGTCAGAAGTTATTTAGCTAAACAAAACTTTTCTTTCCACAATCAGAAAAAAAATATCGTTTAATTATATCAAATATATCATTTTTTTAAATTCTTGCATTAAGATAATATATTATGCTATGACAACACCCATCCCCGAACCGAATGAATGCGAACCAAGAACCCTGCAAGCGCTGGCTTCTTGCCCATTCCTTCGTAGTAGAGCGCAATTGTATGAGGAAAAATCTAGCATGCAGGCCAGCCAGAATAATCAACAGAGGGTAAACAAATAAACGTGCAAAAACAAGATGGTGGTCTCAACTGTGAGAAAATGATGCTGTGGCAGAAAATGAGAGAAGAGACGAAATAATCGCTGAAGTCTGCCGCCTCTTTTTTTTTTTTTTTTTTTTTTTTTTTTTTTTTTTTTTTTTTTACTGGGGCCTCTGCGAAGGCACGGCGTCGATCGTGGTCGAGTCCCCGCCTCAACTTCTGGATGTCTTACAAAATAATTTGAAGGCTGGATGGCCACCTCTAGACTTACGTTCTGTAGTTTAGAAGCGAAACAAAAAGGCGTATAGGGGCAATAAGGCATTGAAGATTGAAGCTATAATTTAACTTGAGAGCAGACTAGTTAATAGATGATCTCAATGCTGACCAGAGGCGAAGCTACCATGCTTATCTACTTTGATTTGCAAATCAAATAGTTGTTTCTTTTAACCTTTTCTTTTTTTATTCATGGTGAGACACTGAGTAAAGATGAGAAAGAAGAGCGCGAGCTCTGACATCGCGTGAGCTTCTGATTACGTTTTTTCGATTTTTTTTCATAATATTACCACCCGGTTCGTGGCCTACCCCCCTCGGCGGGCTCGTGCCACAAACAAGAAATCATCATCGTAATCATCATCATAATCATCATCATTTGTTCTACCGTTGAGCGTGCCAGAAGAACAGGTTGCCCCGTTTCTACTCCAGCTCATACCTCACCTCGTAAAGCCGCCGAACCGAGTAAGTGGCGCGTCGTTCGCGGTTTTCATGGCCCATCTGAAGCTAAGCGTTTAGTTTTGTAGTGACAAATATAGCGTCCGAGATCGAAGTTGGCTGGTTTTGGCATTTTTGCACGTACCATGAAGTGGTACTCCGCAAGGCGTATCCTAGGCCTAACGGGAACCTATCATTTTTAAACTCCGCACACCCTGCATTTTAACTGGGAATAGTCTTTTATACGAACTCTCATTAGGAGCGCTAAGAAGCGTCGGATGACCGTGGCAGCAGAATCGCATCAGTCACGCAGCTGCTAGCGTTCGTACAGGATGTTGGTGAGAGTAAAAAGGCGGCTGTTTTTGCAATAATATTCATTCGATCATGGCGTTCTCCTCGCAGTGTTTTATCAAAACGCTTTCGCAACCGCATGCATTCAAAAGTCTGAATGATCAAGCAATAAGCCAGAACGCTTCGGATAATGGATGAAATGTAATCGAAGAGGAAACCTACGACCCTACCGCGGTCACCACTGTATAATTCATCGATGTTTAACTCCATTATGACGTTATATGCCGGGTGGTAACCTAAGCGAAAAAAAAAATTCATCGACGTAGCGGGAAGAATCCCACAATTACCGTGCAAAGATTTACAGTTGCTGCGCCATAATAAGGCAGAGCAGAGGCGCTCAGACGCATCTTCCTTTCTTTGTTTCAGGTGACCAACATTTCCGCCATTTCGCCGTTATGGCTAACGGCCAGAGCCAGGAACAACGGCAGCGGCAGCGTGGAAACCAGACTCGCCGCACTGAGGACAGCGTTCTTTCGGCACACAGTGACGAAGGCGAACGCACAGGCGTTTGGAAGGGTACCGGCATCGGCGTCGACGGCTTTGGCGTGCCATGGTCTGTTACTTCGCAGGTCTTACACGTGGAGCCGCCTTCGACCACTGGCTTTCCTGGTCTACCGTTTCCATCTTGCCTGCGCCTCTGTTTCGTAGACGAACCTGGAAACACCTTCGACCTCATCGGCGCCTCCCTTCATACAAAACGGGTTCGACTGCTGCAGTCTCCGAATCAGCGAGGTCGCAACGTGGACGTCCGAGAGACCAGAGGGATCGCCACAGCCAAGCCGCACGCTGTTGTCGACGACGACGACGACGCACTGCTGCACGTGAGTGACACCGAGAACGACGGCAACGCACAGCTGGCCCCAGATCGAGGCCATCTAGCGGGTCACCTTTTACGGAACCATTGTGACAGCATGCGGTACAGTGTCCGTAACGAGCTCCCCCGCTGGCCATGCAACCTCGGTGGACCGCGCCGTGCGATTGGTCAGCGTCCAGGAGCCCTGAATGGCGGCTGCGAGTTCCTCGGCCGCCGCAGCTTCTGGTGCACGTGCATCCACGCGGTCACAGGACGCCCACTGTCCACGATGCCACAGGTGTCGAAGAGCCGCTATCACGGCACTTCACCATGGACCCGTTTACCTTGTCGATGCCTCAGGTACTAAGTCCACTACCACAGGCGTAAAGCCACTTCCACGGGCCATCAGCATGATCCCATTTACCTGGTCGACGCCTCAGGTACAAAGTCGAACTACGAAGAGGTACCAGAGGGCTCCCCAAGAGGGCGCTAACGGCGACTTGGCCACAGGAATCCGCTTGGCCAGGATGTACGCAGTCTTTAAATCACGGACGTATTCTAGTTGACGCATAGGGAGCCAAGTCTACGACAGAGAGGCTCCGGGATCTCTAAACCTTATTTCGGGAAGGCTAACAATGTTATGTACACTAATAAATTATATTTCTCGTGTGCAAAACGTGGTGGTAATGATGAAGTGCTTATTTAAAAACGATGTATTATAACTCCTTGAACTAAATCGCAGGAGTTGGAGAGTGGGTTAGATGAATGAGGTGAAATATATAAAGCTTGCGTGATTCTCCTAAGGAAAGAGAACATAGAGATTTTACACAAACGTGCGTACATGCACAGATACATTAGCCGAGCAGCCGTGTACGGATGGTAAAGCCGCTCCCGTGCCTTACTTCTTGCAGCATATGGAGACATTTAGCACTGCTTACAAGCCTGTAGGCTGTCTATTGGAGAGTTTTGAATTTTACTGGACCACTGTAATGCCGCATTTAAGCCACTCACTTTGAACTTCACCTACAAATCACCCATAACCTGACCCCTTAATTTTCGCCATATATAAACTAGGCGATTATTTTAGTTCGTCGGGGACACTGAGGAACCTATTACGAATTTCGCATAATGCATAAAACTAGGAAGAAAACAAGGGTTCAGTAAATGTTTGCACTGCTCATAATTAAGCTAGAAATGTTAGTTTCGCCACGTATTACAGCTAATATGCCGCCGATGTTCAGTAAATGTGAACTCGGTGTTAGGTAGAGTTCTCTCGGAGCATTGAGAAATATTGTGGTTAACGGCCGCAGTACGCTTTCGAGCACGTGATTAGTTACTTTTTTACAACACCCATAATTAACTGATGCTCTTGAAACTTCGTCCACAAGTCGCCCATAATACGCTCCCCCGTATTCTCTGGAAATGTCAACTATGAGGCACGTTGACTGTTTTTGGTACATTGGGAAAACTTCCTGCGTGTTTCATACATTAAGCCTGGAAAGCCAGCTACTGTAAGTGATTTTCCAGAAAGACCGTGATTAACCTACACAGTTTAAACTTTTTATTGCGATAGCAATTATATGGGCACTCCAGGCACATTTCTGCCGTCGCCGTCGCCGTGATGGTCTGTATATAAGTGCGATAACATCGTGGCCACGCGCCGTACGCTGTGTGTGCGAGTGAAATCGCTCGAGGGTGAGCCGACGATGGTGGCATCGATCTCGCGCGCGCGAGGGAGGGAGGTGGGCAAGAAGCACACCATCTTCCATCGCGCGTAAGGCACCTTGGGTGGAGCGGCGGGTGATTTACGACGGCTGCTTCTGCGTACATGACGCGGCTGAGCGCGGCCGCGCGGCCCATAGATCTTGAAAGCGATCTGCGACGAGGGCATATTCTAGGTCCGCCGGGGGCTGATAGTTTCGTGTGCGCTGTGTTCTCGTCGCTTAGTTCGCGTCGAAGCGAGAGGCAGCACAAAGGTAAATTCGCTCGCTGCTGCTGCATGGCGCTCTTGCTTAACCGAGCGTTTTACCAGCGAGTGTCCGCGGTCATCGAGTGAGATGTGTTCAAGTTTGCCTGTGCTTCGCCTGTTGGGTGAAGCTGCGACTTTGTTTCGTAGATCACCCATAAAACCATTCCTATTTAAACGAAACGCAAATAACCTGTCTCAGCTAGTTATCGAGAAGACCCCTAGCATGCAACCTATTTCTTTTAAATATAAACTTGATTAATGATATTTGTTCAGGAAACCGTTAAGACACGCACATAATGTTTTCGAGAGCTTCTAGTCGCACTAGCTTGTTCGCTGTAAAACGTTTCGATCAACTTGTGTTTCCTAGATCAGAAAACGATTTTAACAGGCCTAGTTTATAGTGGCGTTTGAAGATATAAAAGTGCTTTTGTGATTGAGATCGCTTGTGTAAGCATTCGTTCGGTTGTAAGTACACCTTGCAGTGGAGCATGCTTAGCGCAGACTCGGGGCTACCAAGTCTGTATTTTTTTCCCAGTAATCTATAAACCTATAATAGAAGGAGATAAATAAACTTTATTGTTTGGCCAGGCTTTTTCGACTTGAGCCCTAAGGTGGGTGGCCTCCTCAATCCAGGTAGCTATGGCTCGCTGCCGCCTCCCCGACCGTAGCTAGTTTTCAGGGTCTTGCGTCACCGGAGAACGTCCCGTGCACTTGTTTTCCGATTCTTCCTCTGGTTCTGGTTCCGCTTCTTTCTGCTTGTTATCAGTTCATAAATAATTCTCATAAAGATATCTATATGGCGGCAAAACTTGTGAGCCATTATGTTTGAAGCTTGAAATTGTTTCTGCATTTCCGAACCTTTAAGCGCGAGAAATCGCGTGGAACTAATAGAGCATTCTAGTGCTGGTGTTCTTTCTGCTTGGTTGTGTCCAGTAATCTGAAGATGCCCTGAACGCAGATCAGAGGCGTAGCTTGTTCATCTACTTCAATTTTGAAATCAATTATAATTATTTTTCAAGGCGAGAGAGTTGACAAAAATGCAAAGACAAAAGCACGTTTCTTTTAAGGCATGGAAATAGGAACATGTGCAGCGACCACGTGTGAACACCATACTTCTTTATTTCTTTTAAAATATATACGCCCATTTATCTGGTGTCTCAATTACACACTGACTTTTTTTCTGTTTTACATTTTCAAGTTTTTTTTTTTTTTTGTCTGAATTCAGTAAGTGCGTATAGAGCCATCCGATGTTCGGTCCATTTCCCACAGTGGGTACGAGCCATGTGCTGAAGGCGCAGCATCACCAGCGTCATCGTGTTTCCCCCATCAGCGTGCCAGTAGAGTAGCCAGCCCCATTTCTACCATCTCTGTCCTGACATTGGAACGCAACTAAAACGAGTAAGCGGCGCTTGGTTCCTCGTTTTGTCCTCATTTCATGTTTGTCCCGAAGCTGATAAATTCTCGCTTTTTGTAGGTGTAGCGATGAAGCTAGCTTTCGAGGTCCAAGCTGACTTTACGCATTTTTGCACGTACGACGATGAGGTGCCTATTCAGCAAAACGTCTCCTAGGCTTAAGGAAAGTATAAACCTGTGTTACGTGTCTGCTCCACTAGTCGTGCACATTATCACTCCGAGACTTTGATATGCCACAAGTATTCGCGATGCGATTTATTGCTGCGCCAATGGAATGAAGCTATAGATGCATGCATTTTTTTTTCATTGCAGGTGATGAGTACTTTCTACGATTTCGCTGCTATGGCCATCAGCCAGAGACTCGAACAAGGGCAGCAGCGGAACCAACGCCACTATACTCGCCGCTCGAAGGACAGTCCTCCTTTGCCTTCACACAGCTACGAAGGTGAAGACACACACTACTGGAACATTACCGGCAGCGACAACGGCAACGGCGACAACGGCGACGATGGCATGGTAGTCAGAATCATGCCGTGGTCTTCTACGGCGGCGCCGCCTTCCATCGTCGGTCTCCTTGGTCTACGTACCGTGCTACCGTTTCCATTCGGCCCACGCCTCCATTTTGTTCACAAACCTGGCAGCACAATCGACGCCGTTTTCTGGGCCAAGTACCGCAACAACCCTTACGCCCTATCTGCAAGGTGCGTACAACCCGTGCGACCACGACGTCAGCGCACTCCTGCAGACGAAGAACGCTCGATTCCTTGCGGTTTCGGAGCAGCGAGGTCGGCAATGCGTATGTTCGAGAGAACGAGGACATCCTCACGTCTCAACCGGACGCTCGTGCCGCGGTCGCTGTCGACGCACTGCAGCACGCGAGGAACACCGGGAACTGCGGCAACGCCCAGCTGGACCTGTCGGCCGTCGAGCATGATCTGTGGGAATTAAGGTCACCAGGGCGCCCCTTGCGGCCCCACGGTCACATGAGCCTGCAGAACAATGTCCGTAAAAAGGTAGCCCGTGGGTTGTGCAATCCCGGTGAACGGTGCCGTGCGATCGCGGTCGGCTTCATGCAAGCACTGAATGACCGCTGCGAGTTCCTCGGCAGCCGGCACACAGCCACGTCGGCTATACTGGTGCCATCCTTGCGCATGCGTGCTGTACGGATGTGCGTCCACTGGAAGCCGTAGCTAAGGTGTCGCAGGCGAATGCAGAACCACTTTCACGGGCTTTATCCGTGGTCTCGCTTATCTCGTAGACTCGTCAGGTACGAAGTCGACGACAGATGTTAAAGAACGTCTACGTCAACGTTTACCGCAGCCAGATAGGCAACCGATATAACATAGAGAATAAAAATGTTTATCATTTAATTACGTAAGGTGATGTTAATAGTGTTTTTTGATCTGATCGCCGTCTGAATGTCGCCATGGTGGTAAGGATTGGTGTAAGTGAATTACTCACATGAGAAATTCACCTGTATACCATTCGCCCAGGCAGCACTCCAGACAATCTAATTCTGGTCAAATAAAGTGAAACTGAGTTTGAATTTCAAGCGGCTGCAAAGTGATCAGAATGAACTGAGCGTGCGTGGTTGTCAGTTCTTTGCATGAAGCTTTACCCAGTATCACTGGATAATTTTTGATGAATGTACATCAACCAAGAAACACTGAACCCAACAAATAAAAGATAAAAAGCTCAGAGTTTTGCTGGCAAGCAACTGGCTTGCTTGTATGCCTGTGCTCAGACAGTGCACATAAAACGTCCTTGGGGGGGGTATCACTATAACTGTGGGGCATGATTCTAAAGGAATTACGAATGAAATCACCTGCACAGGCCTATCGGGCCAAAACATTGGAAAGCATCGAGGCCTCCTAGCCTTTGACACATGGTTAGACCAGTTCAGAGCCTCCAACAGGGAATTGCACACGAGTGCATCGTACGTCAAAAAGCACAGATTACCGTGGACTCCGATATAATATGCGTCTCTACTCCGGTTTAGAAGCAAGCACACGTCAAGATCACTTTAGGGAATGCTTTGGGTGTCCGCGAGTGAAGTCGCGGCGGTTTCCGAGCCAGGGCACATATTATGTAATGATTATTTTTAATTAAGGCTTTCGTTGGGTCTAGTTGGAGTGTCGTACTTATAAATCAGGGCTGCAAAGTTAAACATATACATGCAGGGATGAAAACAGAACATTGCGCTTCGGCTGTGCTGTTTTCGTCCCTGTGTATGTTTAACTTTGCAGTGCTGGTTTATAAGTGTGATTCTTTTTGTTTGGCATTATCTTTGCTCTTCGTTATTGGTTCGCACTAAGCCGCGCCCCGCCGTATCTAAGATTGACCGCTCACCGGGACGAGTGATAAAAGAAAATGAATAGAATCGAGTGAAAAGAATCATAGCATAATGCTATATCGACCCTATGGCCCGTATTCACTGAAAAGTCTTCACACTCATTTTCTTTATAAGTATAGGTGCAAGCCACTCGTGGTGTTGGACGTGTTGGCCAAGGCGGCCGGCCAATGATGAACAGCACTTACAGACGAAATATTTTGTGAATTCGGCCAGATGTCCATGTTTCGAACTACGATTACAGATGACCATGGTTTCCATAAGCAACAAGAACAGGCCCTGGTTGCCATTGATTAGCGCTACCGTGGGTATCGAAGTCATGGTCGTTTCGAGAGTGACACGGTAACCTGCAGGCGTCACTAGGCTTGACACTTGGGTGTTAAAGAGCATACAGCGTGTGATTAGCATCACTGGGCTACATTCAAACACCCGGCCGGTTTGATCCCAGACTTGATAAGCCGCAATTTATAGGAAACACCTTAGGTGAAAACCGCAAGGACCTTGGCACTTGACACTCTCACGAAAACTGCAAATAAAGCTACGTACGTTTCGATGACGCTGTGGAAACGGCTCTTCGCTTCGGAGTACTCCGGTTAATCGCTGTGGGTGCAGTCAGCTGGTGACACTAATGTTGAGGCTGTGCCCATGAGACGAGCTGTTCCGTGGGCGTCGCCAGGACGAATTCGCCTGCTCATCGTTCGCCTGCTCATCGCATGCGAACAATAAGCAGTACGCGGAGTTATCGGTGACTAAAGAAAAAAAAACACCTTTAATGAGCTTAATAAGGCTCGTTGAACGACTGCTTAGTACTATGATGGCTATTACCATGTTATGGGCAAATATACAAAACGATATGTTGGTGCCAGAAAATGGCACAGGCTTCAACATTAAATTTATTCTGCAGTACTTTACAATGCCACCATTTCGCATTAATTCATTACATATACCTCAGGAACAGAAATATTAGAAGTGTGTAAAAGAGTAGCAAATATCTAAGTGATAGATCACGTGCTCATAAGAGGAACAATTTGTTGTCATGGGAACAATAAGCATAATATACACTGAGACACGAAATGAAGTACTAGCATAAAACTAGTTGAACTACTCTTGTCCAAACAGTTTTGAATGACAAATATCTAAGGGAATCATCTAATTTCTTCCTCACTTCTACAATTCCAGAAAAATAACAATGAAACCAACAAGCATATAAAATAATACATATGTGACACAAATAGGACAATGTTCAATGCGTGAACTCGACGTGTCGAAGGTTTATCAATGAAATTGGCGCGTCCGTGGTAGAGGAGTCCTGAGGAGCCCAACAAGGAGTCCTGATGAGTGCCGCAAAGCTAATCACACTAAGCATCGATTATGAGCGTGTGATGACGTCTAGATGTAGCGATCATATCGGTTGACCATAAGTCTAATTACTTTTCTCTCGATCGACTCGAGTTGTTTAGCACCGAAGGGTTTGCGAGATGACCTAAATCACTGAAAGTTATCTAGAATTGTCTTCACTGTTGTTTTGCGCACAGTTGATCACACAACACCCCACACGACAAGCTGCTAGAACGAAGATATAGAACCCTTATCATGTAGCACATTGATATAGATGCAATTTTCTACACATTAAGTATCACATGGAATTCGCTTGCCTCGTATAAATTGTCAATTGGTCAAATTCAGGAAGGCTGCGATCTCCAATCCACGTATAGCCGACGACTAAGGTCAATATAGGTTGCATGCGTTTAACACCCTGTGTCATGCCGGAAGATGCTACCTTAGGATTTATCGATGGAAGACATCTTTAGTTTACTAAAAGATGGCGCTATAGACATTTTCATTGGTCTATTGACGAGTGCGCTGCAAGCCTTTCCTGCTTTTTTCTTGTGTAAGCCGCTTGAATGTGCTGCCATCGAGTGGGGTGGAGCTATTTGGAGATGCTTTACTTCAATCTCTGAAGTAATTACCTAAGGTCAACTCATATAGAAGAATGTGGGGAACTACCGTGTAGTCTTTGGTCGCAGCAATAGCTACAGAAAGCGTGAATTCCTGAGTGCCCAAATTTGCGACGGGAATCACCAGCCGCGGTGGGTGTATGGTTTAAGAAGAGCAGCGGCGTCTGCTGGATTCTCAGCGTGAACTCGGAAAGCTTCTCGCCATCTGATCGCTCGGCGCTGTAACTGATACTTAAGCGTGCCCATGTACCGACAATGCCATGCAACACCGAAACACCTCGATCAGCGCCAATCGTGAGCATACTTCCGTCAGCCACCGATGTCGTTCTCACGCATATCAAATCTGCTATCGCAGATTTTCTATATCCGCTATAGCACATTTTTAGCAGAATTTGACCGAGATTTGAAACGCAGAGATACAGGTATGTGTTGGGCCCTTTGTATTAGTCCGAGAGCGTGGCTCGACACAGCAATCACTGCGGTAGATAATCCAACATGAAACATAAGCTTCCCGATTAAGCACCGCCTCTTTGCCTTGTAAAGCAGTATAATGTACAATGGACATCGCCTAGAAAGAATACGACGGCTTTTAGAGACAATTCAATTTCCGCAAAACTGGTAGGGGCATCGGAGAGGACGGACCGAGCAAGATCGAACGAAAGAATTTTTTTCTTAATCAACTCGCGGCTTGTACGACAAGGTGTTATTACAAACCAAAACGTTTTTTTTTATTTGGGGCAAAAACTGACAAACTATAGTCATGCAGTGTGTCTACAAATAAGTTTGAACGCCTTTCGAAGTTAAGGAACCCATGCACTCTGTTACGATTGTATCAATGTATCTTGACATACTCATTCCTGCTAAACCACAGCTATAGGCGAACTACAGGGCGAGAATCGCAATAAGGGCATATCCGTGAAACGATTATTTTAATAATACACAGCTGATCTTTGAGGATAATTCAAACACGCGCGCACGGATCGCACAGAGTGCTCCGTCCGGCTCAAGCAAGACATCTGGCCATGTCGAGTTAAATCGCTTCTATACGTCTCACAGAATCGTTTTCAACGTGGAAGACGCCACGTCATACTGAGTAGACCATGTAAGCCCCAAAACAACCCCTATCAACTGCAACCGAGTGTATAATTCAACACGCTGCATTCACCTAAGCCAGCATGGCGACGAAGTCAGACAGCTCATATAGATAGCGCCACTGCGCACGAATATGGCGGCGCACGGGATAAAACAGTCTATACATAATAATGATAACAATGACCTTAAAGACAATGGCACGTACCCACTCATGTGGGTTGGCCAAGAGCCGGGAGGCTTTCATTAATGTATATATCACAGGGAATTTCTTAAAAAATATTGCCACGGGTATGAAAGTAGCCAAAAGGGAGAGAGAGAGAGAGAGAGAGAGAAATAGAAGAGAGGAAAGGCAGGGAGGTTAACAAGACGCACGTCCGGTTTGCTACCCTGCACTGGGGAAAGGGGGTATAGGGATGAAAAGAGAGAGAAAGGAAATAGAGAGAGCACAGTTTCGCGCACATTTGACACTTCGCACGAAGTCTACAGACGGTCGCCAAGACCTGTCGACTTGAGGTAGTGGAACAAGGCTTTCGTGGCTTTCTGTGCCATCGACGCATACGGCCATGGTCCAAGGATCTTCATTTCCGAAAATGGTCGAGAATCCAGCCGGTTCAATGCTGTCCGGAGAGCTTCACGCTCGACGTAGAACTGGGGACAGAGACATAAGACGTGTTCAATCGTTTCACTGGTTCCACAAGAGTCGCACATGGGCGTATCCCCCATTCCAATGCGGAACGAGTAGGCCTTTGTAAATGCCACCCCGAGCCAGAGGCGGCACAATACTGTCGCCTCAGAGCGGGAAATGTTTGATGGCATTTGAAGCTTCAAGGATGGGTCAATTTTATGGAGATGGCACTTCAGGTTAAGAGAAGACCAATATTTGTGTGTCATAGCTTTAGCCACGAAAAGAAGTTTTCCTGCAGTGTCGGTCCTGGATAAGGGGATTGGGACTGGTCGGCCTTCCAGATGAGCAGACCGGGCGGCTTCGTCGGCGAGGTCATTACCAGCAATGCTGGTATGTCCCGGTAGCCACTGAAATATAATTTCATGTCCTCTAGCGATAGCTTGATGGTGGTCTTCTCTTATCTCATATACCAGCTGCTCATGAGTCCTGTGATAAATGGCAAAATGCAGACTCTGAAGTGCTGCCTTAGAATCACAAAATATGACCCATTTCTGAGGTGTCTCTTGCAGGAGGTATTGTACAGCAGCACGCAGGGCAGCAAGCTCTGCCGCCGTTGATGTTGTGACGTGTGACAGTTTGAACTTTAGTGTGGTTTTCGTAGCCGGAATGACAACGGCACCTGAAGAACTGGTAGATGAGACGGAACCATCGGTATAGATGTGTATTCGGTCCCAGTAGGTCTCATTCATTAATAGCAGCGTCATCTGTTGCAGAGCTATTCTTGGGTGATTGGCCTTCTTCTTTACGCCCGGAATACTTAGCCAAAAGGGATAGGAAATTATATTTACAGGATATATACAGAGAGATGCGGCTGCAGGCAAGATGGCAGAACAACAACACGAGCGCTGTTCTGATCGTCGTCTTCACCGTCTTTCTGGCGCATTCTTCCATGCTCGGCAGGATGCGCGCTTCAGTGCTTGGGAATAGCGCGTAAGAATATCATTAATTATAAGTAAATGAGAGCAAGAAGAGTACCATGCATGCGCAGTCAGCCTGAATAAAAAATATAGATATACGGAAAAGAAACAGGCACGCAGAAACAGACGACAAATAATATTAACAATGAAATCGACGCGATTAGCAAAGGAATTATAGCATGACGAAGTTAAGCACCTGAGCGGATATGACGGTTGTCGTATAGAAGAAGACAGAGAAGTTACGTGCCTGTAGCCATGGGTTTTCTTTATCATTCGAAACACGCGCAGGAACGCGTGCACCCGCCGCACGTGGGCTACCTTTGATTCAGTCAAGGAACGCTCCAGAGGCTTACGTCGTCTTAGTCCCGCTGCCACCAGTTCTTTCATGCGCCTTTCGGGAACGCCAAGAACATAGGTAAGTTACGTTATTATTTCCTCATTTTTATTTTTGCTTTTTCGCCGCCACTTTCAGGCATACGGCTTTGTTAGCGTGTCCAAGGCCCATTATTCTTGCCGAGGACCAGACAGGATGGCCTTGTGCGTCGCTCGAACGCAAAAGCCTGTTTGAGGTAAATCTGCTCTCAAACACTAGTGGCACAAAAAGAAATACATTTTCGGGTTTTATTTCTTCTGAATTGATGCTGGCTTTTTATTAGGCAGGCTTCTATATAGTCTTACAGCTCGAAATTTGAAACAGCGTCGCTGTACTAGAGCGTCGACTGAAGACGACGGATGGCGCCGGGTACCGGACACAAACGAAACGCGTGGAAATGTAGCGCAAGGTATAATTTAGATGCACGTGCTTATCGTTTGCATTAATATATTTCCAGCGCTAACTTAACGCACAGGAAGAAACGAAGCAGATGGGACGAACCGTCATCCTGTCTACTTCGTTAGTTTATTTGTGTGCGTATCTTCAAGCTTGCGCTGGAATATGAATGCATGCTCTAGCAACCAACAAGCCCGCTTCACCGCCTCGGCACATATCGTGCCGCGCCACTTGAGCGTACAAGATACAGAAAGGGGGAGCACGCTGTCACGCAGTTTCTTATCCTTGTCGGGTCCGCAGGTATACACCACAAAACTGACCGCCGTATTTGAAGGTTACGCAACTGCACCAGTAACTGATTTCAATCGTGTAACGCCGCTCCCTTATATGATCGGAGTGTCGTGCCGAACGGACTCAATGAATTCACTTCCTGGGCGCGGAAACTTTTATTGCGATAGCAATTATATGGACACTTGCACCGGATTTCTGCCGTCGGCGTCGCCATCGTCGTCGCCGTGGTCGTCGCCGTGGTCGTCGCCGTCGCCGTGAGGTTCCCTATAGATAAAATCTTCGCCGCGCGCCGTATGCCCGACAGGAAGCGTGCGGGGACGCGCGCTATCACGGAGAGCGAACGCACTCAATCTCCCACGCGCAAGCAAGGAAGCGGAAAGCCAGCGCCGGAGGGAGCAGGGGGGGGGGGGGGGGCCCTTCTCTGCCAACAACCGCGCTCGTCGCTCGTCCGCAGTCTCTTATTTCTCCCACGCGCAAGCAAGGAAGCGGGAAGCCAGCGCCGGAGGAAGCGGGGGGGGGGGGGGGGCGCACTTCTCTGCCAACAACCGCGCTCGTCGCTCGCTCGCACCGTCTCTTATCTCCACACGGCTCTGACCTTTAAGCGCCGTGCATTCGCAGTTCAGTTTCCGTTGAAGCGATAGACCGCACGTACCTTACCTTCGCCCGCTGCGGCGTATGCTTGCTGCCAGCGTTTTGACAGTCGTTGTCTGTTGTCATTCAGTGTGATCTCTTCGTGTTTGTGCGCGCTCACACCACGCTTGTTCATTCAGTTCGTAATAGTCGGGCCACATTTTCCAACGCACGCTACACACGCAATGCTGCCCGGATCGGCAGTGCAGCGCTACAGGTGTGTCCCTTCGCACGCGCTGCCCACGGGAAGCGCTTCTCATCAACACCACCGTTTCACACGCGCCTTCTCGTGGTCATCGAGTCTCTCTTCATGTCGGTCTACTTACGCCGCAGCACACCTGCTTACTTAATCAGCTCATGTTTACTACAATTCATATTGCTACCAAAGCCGCTCACCTTACTTCGTATGACATTGCTGTGTTGCTATCGCATTCATTGCTTCGCCCTTAGGGCGAAACTGTGACATTTTTTTTGATTATTATTGCGATAGCAATTATATGGACACTCAAAAGCAGATTTCTGCCGTCGGCGTCGCCGTCGCCGTCGCCGTGAGGTTCCGTATGACGTCAATGGAGATGAAATCGTCGCCGCGCGCCGCCGAACGCTGTATGTGCGAGTGAAGGGGCGCGAGGGACGCGCTCTTTCACGGGGAGTGAACCCACGGCGGAAAACAAACGCGCGTTCTGCGCCGTGCTTCCTTAAGGGCTGCAGAAGTAGGCGTCTCTTTCCTCCTCTACAATCACCATATATGTAGAGTAAACGTACCTTCTTCCGACGCGCGAAAGGCTGTGGGGGAGGGGAGGGGGGAGGGGGAGGGAGGCGACATTTAGCTGCGGCACCAAGTGCCTATTTATATCAGAGGGAGCGCTCCGGCAACAGTCACCAACGCCGCACGCATTTTGAGCGAACGCGGGCAAAACGCCGACGGCGTCGACAACAGTTCTGCGTGGTGCCGGTGCTGCTGCATGTCCAAGTTTATACAGCTGATAAAGCTAATATCATGACTCCGTATAGCTCTCTACAAATTTGCTATCGCAATTGATGCTTCGCCTTTCAGGTGAAACTGCGATATTTTTTTAATAAACGTTCTAACAACAACAACGATCAAACAGGTCGTCTGCGAAGCGCATGGCAAGCGGCACCGAGCTTCGCTCTTGGACACTCTTGTTTGTCCTTTATGGCCCAATATGAGATGAAAAGGTAGCGCACAGGTTTGTCGACACTTGTTCACACTTTGAATGACATAGAAGTTTACGTAGAAAAAAAAAGACATCGAAAAAAGAAAACCCTCACGCCGTGTTGTAATTCTTTCAGCAAACACTTAGTTCAATTCCGGATTGGGGTACCACTTCTTGGGTCGTGATCACAGAAGCATTTTTACGTTAGCTCCATCCACGATTGGCCAACCTGAATTCACAATTGACCCCGAAGTTTGATCATTCACCTTGTCCGCCTCCTTTTAGCATGCAATACAAAGTGCGTTCAAATAAATAGTATTTTGTAGATACTACGTACTACACGAACTGGCTACTGCTGTCGTTCTTTGAGCATAAATTTTTGCCCCACGAACATTTCTTGCAGCGTAAGCACAATTTACAATTCTGAAAAAAAGGGGATTGGAGTCCATAGAAGTAGGACATGGCCAATGGCAATCTAGGTAGCTTCCCGTTGTAAGGTAGAATGGCGTCCCCTCTGCACTTCCTTTAGTTCACATTCATCCCCACACTACGGCTGCTGATGTTAAGTAATTTTTTGCCCCTTTCTTTTCTCATGGTCTCGAACATATATACGGCTCGTTACAAAGAATCTAGTCATGCGACATCAATAAGAAAATAAGGAAATGAATATATGCAAACTATCTAAATTCAACATACTTCCAAGCATTAAGATGCACTCTAATACAATTTGTTTTCAATGTTTCAGGCAAGGCAGACTCCACCATGGTTGCAAAAATGTATCGTCAACAGCCGAGGCGTCAGTTCAATGCACAGTCACATCATAAACGAAGTAGACCGCTGCCGGAAGTCAACAACCAGCTTGAAAACAAAGGACATCGAAATGGGACCGAGTACGCGTTTTTCGGGGAGAAACCCACATCCAGGCCTGCTAAAGGACCAACACCGTTGGTTCACGTACGGCCTTCGCATTACGTCGACGTGCCCGATTCATTGTTTGCACTCGGCCAGCACAGCTCCGCCGTCGGAATGCGCGGCAGCACCTCCGAAGCAATGAACCCGACGGAGTACGTCGACAACGGCGAACCCGAGACGCAAGTAATATCTGATGTCTTCGATTGCGGCATCGAGATGACCAAGCCGTTGGAGTACTCTTCGTTCCCGCAGTGTTCGGAGGAAGAAGGAATTATTATGGATGAGCCGGACTCCAGTGCCTACTACGATGCGCCACTGCACGTAATGAACGCCACCAAAGACCACAATAACGGGCAGCAGGACAAGGCGGCCACTCGGAGCACTGAGGGCTGCAATAAGGAGCAGCTGGGCCCATATGACACCAAGGAAAGGCTGCTGGATGGGACTCCAGCACACCTGCTGCGGCTGCGGCACGCTGTCAGTGTTGCCGAGACACTCAACACGCCTCAAAACTTTCGTGGACCAAGCCGTTACTGTGTTCAGCTTATCCAAGATCTACACAGCGTCCATCAAATATTTGGACGACCGCAGTCGCGCATGTCATCGACGACCACAACCACGTGCCTGGGAGTCACGCTTACGCCTCTGGACGATGGGCCCCTGTGTGTGGTCAGTGCGACGGGAGCCATTTTAACGGTGAAGTGGTTCGACTGTTTGTGTTGTCGCACACCGTTACGCGTATCCCCATTCAGTTTCGAGCATGCCATCGCGTGCTTCAACCAGTACCGCCAGGTCGCCAGTCGCAGGAGGCGTACAGCCAAGCGAAACTGCAACGAAATCTGTTTGATCGGCAGTATGGCCATCCATCGGACGCCAATCGGTGATGTCCGGGTGCATCGCGTCCAACGCAAGAGAGTAATGAGGACGTCACCCTCGGCGGTAACTAGATCGGTGACCAGCCCTTTCTTCAAGATGACCGTCACCTATACGGCCTCGGCAAGTTCTCCGTTCGCGTGAGCGAGAAAAGGCTGGACGACAGCACAGAGCAGCTAGCTGTGAGAAACGGCCGCCAGCGAGCCGGATTTGACGTCCGAGGCCGTCTGGTGTTGCTTTGAAACTGTGCGTCATAGTGACTGACGTGTGGCCGAGTCAAGGCTCGGTAACTTATTTTACTTGTATTTACTATGCTTTCCAACGAAACGAAGTTTATTGGTCTTCAGCCATGTGCGTGTAATTAAATATTGAAGTCCACATGTGTTTCCTTCTGGTAATGAATGCATGCTATTGACCTGCTGCTTGGATGAATTAACGCGGCAGCTCACTCCTGTTGAGGCGCTATTGCGGCGGCCATCTCAGAAGAGCTTCTTGAAGACGCAGTTAAAACATGCTTACACCGATTTTCGCTGAAGCAATTGTTGAGTAATTTCTCCATGCGGGCTTTTTTGTTTGCTTAGTTTTTAAACCATATAAACCGGTCTTGAGGTTACAAGTCTCTCGTGACATGACGGAAAGCGATGCCAATACCTACCCCTCCCCCCCCCCCCTCCCTGCGCTCTAATTTGTCATGGCCACACCTGCCGCACACATCTGAGATTTCTTTTATGTCGTGACTAACCTCTTTATTTCTTTCAATTGACTAAATGCTGCTTATATTATTGTCCGTGTGGGCGTGCTCCGCTCAATATTGTAGTATTTTCGCTTAATTTCTGCGAATGCTGATAATCGAAGGAAATGCTCATTGAAGAGAAATTTAGCTAAGTAATCTTCATTTCTAGCGGCATACGGGCAGTTTATACCAATATAATAAATACTAAGCTAAATGTTCATATTGTTTTCGACTTTGCTCTGCAAGTGCTTTTAGTGAAGGAACTATAGTGCTACTAGAAGCGCTGAGAACTTCATATGCTTGTTTTAATGGTGTCCTGGGAGAACTATAGGCCATTCACGGAGTTTATATTTAGAGCTTGAGACGTCCTGATAAGCTAGTTGGTAAGTCATGAATTAGTTATAGGAGTGCACGTGAAAAAGCATGGACAAAATAAATGAGGATACCCAAGAATCACTGTATTTTTTTAGCGCTTCATTTTTCTTTTGTGTGTTCGTGTTTTCATCAAGCTCGCTGCCTACTACGCCACAATTAGAGGAAGTGTGGGGAGTATAAGAAATACAATGGAAACGTTTCAAGTGTGCTGGTTAATTATTCACTTAATTACAATTACCATACCTTGTTTTTTTTTGCTGTATAGAGACGTTATTAAAATGCTCACAGTTTCCCCGACGACCTGAAAGAAGCAAAGGTGGCATAAATTTTATACTTGTACAGAATGGGCGCCATGCTATGGGTGACGTGTGCCGAAAGCTTTACAAGCGTATTTTACGAACCGTACAGGAAGTTTGCCCAATGTCCTGAATGAACTCAACGTGACACAAAGTTTACATTGTGAGTGAACAGGATGCATATTATGCGTGATACGTGGGCAAAATTTCAAACAGCGCATTACAGCGCAAGTAATTACACACTTTCCAACAAATTTCCTAAACAAGCGCTCGAAACCGTTATTTGGCCATTATCAGCTATGTTTCCCAGTGTGGCGAGAGAATTCTACGTCACACCCAGTTTTCATTTGGTGAAAACAGAGGGTTATGTTAGATGTAACGTGTAGTGAAACTTCAACGTTGCTGGCTCGATTATGTGTTGCGCAAATAACTAGTTAACCTTTCTTTGTTTTTATTACTTTATTTTCATGCATTATATGACGTTCGTAGTCGGTTTCCCCGAAGTATTCAGTGGATTAATTCAGCTACTTTGTTTATACTGTGTGAAAATAAGGAGAACGTTATGGTAATGCGTAGGGCGACATACAAAGTTGAGAACATGCCAATCGCATCGGCAAGATTCTGCGTTCCGAGCTCTTCATTCCTTCATCAAGTGCTCGAATGCGTTGCACGGCTGTTATCCGCTGTGTTTATGAATGTCCCGAAAAGGCTCTACGTCACAACGTGCCTACATATGGTGAAAACTTGGGCGTGTTATGTGCAATGTGTGGCGAATGTTAGCGTTTCTAAATTAGTGAGGAGCTTCGTAAATAATTAGTGAGCCGACATTTTATCCCAATTTTCATGCGTTATGTAAGACGCCTGTGGTGTCCTCGATACATAAACGAGTCACCATGCTTATATTCCGAATGTAGGGGTAAGGTTATGGGTTATTCCGCAAGGTCGCACAAATGTGCGGTCTTTTTTTTTTTGTGGAAAAAATTAACCTGCAGACTTTGGTGATTCCTTCAGTGGAGTCGTTTTCAACTACGCGAATTTCTAGAACTTCGTGGCCTAGGGACTTCACGCCAGATTCCTCTTACAGGTGTGGTCGCACGAAGTGCACAAAGTAGAAAATGTTTTGTGTTTCGTATGCAGGCACACATGAGTGTGAAGCATCACTAAACCGCTGACGGTACAAGCTCTACTCCTAGAGACATTCATGGTCTCAGCTGAACGATGATGCAAGTTGATTCCTCAAGTCTTTCCATACAGCCGTACGTGTAGAAGGTGACCGCTTTTCCAAGAAGACCATCCTGGTATTGATGACTATGTCTATAGGAGCTTGCTAAGGCCTGTGCGATACATACAAACCGTAAGATATTTGAGGCACAGACAGGAGAAGAAGCGAACTGTTAATTGACTAGTTCTTCGTTCAGGAGATAAGGGGTGACCGGGAACGAGCGGCAGAGATGGCGGTGGACAAGCCGGTGCAGCGCAACGTTTGAGGCAAAGGTTTATGTGATCTTCACTCATGATTTTGGGCTTATATCGCGCTCGGAATATAGCACACGAATATCTAGGGTGACGTGAGATTATTATCTAATCCTTTATTTAACTCTGTGCTACCGCCTCAACCCCCTTTCTCCGATGGTGTCGCGCATGTTCCTTCTCGCATTTTCTTGCTTCATTTTCAGTTTTTTTTCTTCTCTCTCTCTCTCCTGTCGAATCCCTTTACCCCTCCCCCGGTACAGGGTAGCCAACCGGAGATAATGTCTGGTTAACCTCCCTGTCTTTCCTTTACCTTTTTTTCTCTCTCTTTCAGTTTTTACTCTAAGATCTGCGCGGTATCTATAAATATTAGCTTGTATTTGCAGCCGACCATAATGTGGATAGGTTTCTGGTACAAATACCCATCCATCCACTGAAACATAGCATAGGACTAGCAGCATCACTCTAATTAATTTACAAAGGTACGATTATACATTGGGACACTGCTTTCTGAATTTAGTCGTGGCTATAGTACAGCTAGTAAAATAGACAACACAATACTCCGAATGAAGATCGGTGAGACAAGTGAAATCAAAGCGCGCAGTGCGACCCATCATGATGCTGAATGCCACACGCAACACAGTTCGGAAGGCTACAGATATGAGCTATCTTCCACAAGAGTCGCTAGACAAGGTGCGCCTGGTGTACGACGCAGTTGGGTTCATATTTCTTGTGAAAGCTTCAATGTGCCTAAGACGATGATCTTAATTACTTGAACCGTTTTACAGCGTGGGTGCGTCGAGCCCCTTTAACATTAGGCGTGAATATACTGTACATTTGTATATGTGCGCTGAGGCGATAGATATCGATGTGTTGCGGTACACATGCTGCCCCGCATTTCTGAGTCCGAGTGGGTATGAACGTGCACCTTGCTAATGGAGATAATTCGTACAGTTTCGGTGATTTGGTTCACGCTTGAAGACCACCCAACAGCGTCCAAGTTAGCTGGAAATCAGTGCCTGTGTGCGTCTTTGTGTTTTGCTTTGTCCATTACATCTATATGACCTTTAATGATGCGACATATGGCGAGCGTGACTTCCTACTGCTGCTCGCAGGGCCATGGTGATCTGTCCCACCGTTTTTCAAGACAAGCCACAAGATGAAAAAAAAAAAAAAAGAGCTTCGAGTTAAGCAGAAAGACCATATCATCATATCCCCCGGCCTGTGAAATATGCATCCCGAGCGCAACGTCAAAAGAAGGAAGGCAAGGGCCGTGGCGCTCCTACGCCGGGCGACAGAACTCTCTGGCAGCAGCTGCTTCGTTGACGCGGCCCAATATGGCAACAGCAAAAAGTTGTCGCAGTTTCACCTGAAAGGTGAAGCATCAATTGCGATAGCAAATTTGTAGAGAGCTATACGGAGTAATGATATTAGCTTTATCAGCTGTATAAACTTGGACATGCAGCAGCACCGGCAACGCGCAGAACTGTTGTCGACGCCGTCAGCGTTTTGCCCGCGTTCGCTCAAAATGCGTGCGGCGTTGGTGACTGTTGCCGGAGCCTCTGATATAAATAGGCACTTGGTGCCGCAGCTAAACGTCGCCTCCCTTCCCTCCCCCTTCCTTCCCTCCCCCACGGCCTCTCGCGCATCGGAAGAAGGCGCGTTTGCTCCACATATATGGTGATTGTAAAGGAGGAAAGAGACGCCTACTTCTGCAGCCCTTAAGCAAGCACGGCGCGGAACGCGCGTTTGTTCTCCGCCGTGCGTTCACTCCCCGTGAAAGAGCGCGTCCCTCGTGCCCTTTCACTCGCACATACAGCGTTCGGCGGCGCGCGGTCACGATTTCATCTCCATTGACGTCATACGGAACCTCACGGCGACGGCGACGGCGACGGTGACGGCGACGCCGACGGCAGAAATCTGCTTTTGAGTGTCCATATAATTGCTATCGCAATAAAATTGCACAGTAGTGTCGACAAACCACAGGGGTTCGACCGTTAACGAAGCTTCGGTACGAAGCACCGTCGTCATGTGCGGCCGAGCAAGTGGCGATTGCATTGGCCCTCCTTTACGACAAACATGCCAATATCTTCAGCGACTCCAGGGCAGCCATCCGCGCCTTCAGCGTTGGCGCCGTGTGTAAGGAAGCCTGTCGCATCCTCGACGGCAAAACCATCACCACGCACACTCTCACGTGGTTCCCCGCTCACATATAGGATCCACCATGAAAGGCCCCACAAACCTCAGCGAGCTGGCCCACTCCAAGGCGCGAGGTCTCGCTTTCCGCGACCATGGAGAACTCCCCGGCCGGCCCGCAGTGGTGGAGAACAGAGATCAACCGACCACATATAACGAAATTACGCAGCACTTTTATCTCGGGAGGAGAGACTTTCCCCTTCCTCACAAGAAGTTAAATAGAGCGCAGGCATTGACCCTCAGATTATTGCAAACAGGCTCGTATCCCAGCCCGGCTTTATTACACAAGCTTTATCCCGACACTTATACCAGTAGTTCTTGCAGGCACTGCAATGACTTCGCTAGCCTAGACCATATATGCTCTGGCGTTGCCTCTGGTTGCGAGGCACGGGACAAATCAATGAGGACAAGTGGCTCTCCGCTATCAAGAGCCCCGATGACGGGGCGCAACTATGGGCTGTCCAGAGGGCCCACGATGCGGCGGTCGGGCATGGCCTGACTGTCCCAACGTGGGAGCGGCCCGCTGCGCGCTGAGTCGGGTACCTCAGGACTTTCTATAAAGCTTTACATTCATCCATCCATCGAGTCAAGCCAATACAAGACTGTGGGTATGCGCAATAATTATGTGGACAACTACGTACGCCCTTATTTTTTACGAATCCGAGTGCTTGTTATTAAAATTCACCGTCACAGAAGACGTGGTAGCACGGTGCCGATACGAGAAACGTTTTCTACCACCTCCAAATACGCTTTGCAACACTTGCCCCGCTGATCAGCACCCACTATCAGAACGCGAGAGTCTGGGAGATTGAAAGAGATGAGAAAAAGCATGTCCCCAAACTAGGGCCGCATGCGATGGCCGGGCCTATCCAGAAAAAAAAGAAAGAAAAAGAACGCCATTCTTGCACTGTGGAGCTTCACATGAGAAGCCTAGCTAGTGCGACATACCTAGAGATCTCATACACCCTCTCTTCTTGCACCAGTCAAGTTGCCGTTCCTTTTTTTTTTTACATATTTATTCTCTCTCTCTCTCTCTCTCGAGCTCTCTTGTGCTCCGAAGACGTCATAACCTGCCATCAGCTCCACTTGCTGTTCGCGGTGATCATTTTACGATGAAAGCAATCTCTGTCCCAGTTGATGAAAACCATATACCCCCTAAACGAGACATTTAAATCGTACCGCCCGCGTCAGCATTTCACGTTTTTTTTTCCAAGTTTCGCAATAAATGTTTGCGCAATTCAGGCCTCCACTTACTGCTTATAAGACATTTGTTCATCTAGAAACCCTGCATAGTACCTCTGGGCAAGGAAGACGAAAATGCCTAGCGAAGTATAGTGCAATTCGCTATTCTTGCGCGAATTCTAACTCTCTTGGTTAGAGGTCAACCATAACGACTTGAGCACTGATTCGTGTGGCATCGCTGCGTTATGATTGAAAAAAAAAACATAATTATTGAATACAGCACGATGGCTTCTTCTATATCTGAACCCGCGCACTGCCCGCGCGTGAACTTCTTTTCTTCCCCCGAGAGGCTGACCAGAAGCGTTGCTCGCCCCGTTGCAACCAGTTCAAGCTTCTCCATGGAGCGCCGCTAGGCTTAGTAAGTGACCTTTTTCTCACTCTAGTTTTCCCCGTCAGCGTTCGCTCGAACAATTTACAGCTTCCCACTTTGTTTCCTGGGCGCAGATTTCGGGTCGGAAGGTGAAATAAGCGGGTTTTGCATTTCCGCGCGCTGCTCAATCTTCTCGAGAGGGCAGGAGCGAAGCTTATGCTAGGCTTGAAGTAAACCTATATGCGTTCAAACGTATGGATCGCGTTGTCAGAGGCGTATTTAGACGCTCAAGCGTTCCTTCTCGAGCCTACTTTTCCTACGTTATTTTTTTTTTTTTTCGTGCGTGAGAGCTGTTTGTCGTTGGCCTGTCACCTTCGCTAGTCACTAATGGCTGGCGCTCGTTCTTACAAACGTATGTAGTGTAAGATCGGCTTTGTAAACATAGGCTCTAGTTTCTATTGGCTGTTAAACGAATTTAGTTGAGCGCTAACGCCTTCGCTAAAGCCTAATGATTTTTCAGTCGCGATCGCGCCTTCTTAAGACTTGCAGGTCATTGAGATATTCAATATGCTTGGCTACAAACATGAACACTTTATTACAGCTCTCGTTAACACTGCGTTAACGCATCGGTGTGAAGGCAAACGCATCTTTACTATCGTTAGGTCGTAGCACGGTACGTCGATCGAAGAGTGCATCGAATTAAGCAGTGACCGCATATACCGCACATTTTGTGTTTTGTGCGGGAAGTCGACGCGTCTATTTGACACTGAACCATGGTCATGCTTTCTGCAAGATCAGTAACCGAGCGAACAAGCGTTCTATGTACCGGTGATTAAAATTAGAGTGTCGGCACAGTGCAGCGTTAATTGGATGCGCCGACACCCCGCCGAAAGTATTCCGGAAGTTGAATTCTGAGGTTTTACTTACCCGACTATGCACGCGTGGTTCATTACTGACGCTGTAGTGGGTGACTTCGGATTAATTTTTACCACCTGGGTTTTTTTTTTCGCACATCGCAATGTGGCGTACGAAGGCCGTGACATTTTGCTCATAAACAGAACACCGTATATAGTCATGCACAAAGAGACCGCTGCGGATAACGCGTCGCAAGTACGTTCTAAGAAGTTGTGTATTTCGAAAGCTCCTGCATTTACAACCCATTATGCTGGCATTCCAAAACAAGCTCTGTTTAAGACTGTTCGTATGACCTGCGCCGTCCATATGTGCTTTTATCAAATCAGTTCATACGAATGGTTAAACGATAAGCGACTTCACCTCGGATCCAACCATGTGCCGCTCCACGCCGTCTCTTTGCCAATTATTGTCAGTGTGGCGCCGAGACCTTTCCCCGCTAAGTCTTCATGCTTGATTGATTGATCATGCTGGATTTATGCTTGATCCAGTTTGCTGGGCTTGCTCTCCGGAGTGGACACTTAAATCCTAATTTTCTCACATGTGAAAAATAAAAGTCCACTTGTCGAAACGTTGGCTCCTGTTCTAACCTTGTTCTCATGTTGCTCATCCAATGTAAGAAGACACACACATTGTAGGAAGAAGCTAAAGCTTCGCATAACTTACTCCACTATAAGGTTGCGTTGATTTCGGACTCATGAATGACATCACCATTAATTAATGACAAGAAAGGGCATAGGTCTAGTACACACAAACACGCAGGAAAGGAGACGGGACAATGGCGTCGCGGTAGTTCAGTTGGTAGGAGCATCGCACGCGTGATGCGAAGACGTGGGTTCGTATCCCACCTGCGGCCACTTCTTTTCGTTCACTTTCGTTCACTTTATTTATCATTTTCAAATTTCAGTCAAGACACGTAATACACCGTATGGTTTACTTGGTGTCATTATCTGTTAACTTATTAACTCACCATTAATTACGTCTCTATATCAGCTTCTACAGCGGGTTATTAAACAAATTAGATGTCATTCAAGCAACATTGGTATAAGCCGCTGCAGCTGCCATTGTGTTACATTTATTACGTTAGTCTGAACGTCGAGTTCGGACGAGGACATTCATGTTTGAGCTTAGAGAAACATTAGCCTGCTGCGATGAAAAGATGCACCCTCCGGTCGGAGACAGCGTCATACTGCAGGTCACGGCGATGTACAGGGTGGTCCAGTGTAAGTGGAAACGCTTCATTAGTATTCAGGCTGGTATAACTTAAACATCTACTTCACGGGGGAAATGTGCCGAATACGACGCCGAATGATGATACCGATAAAGGAAATAATCGTTTTCTTTATTTTGTGCTGAACATCAGCTGCTATAGACTCTTGAATGCTAATGAGGTGTTCACCCTAAAAGTGGCGGGCCCTGTACGTAACCTATCTCATAATTATGTTACGTCTTGCCCAGGGCCGGCATAATGCAAGGATTCCTAGTTTCCACTTGAATCTATTCATTTATTATCACCACCGTTCATTGCCTGTGGATAACGGTGAAAATAGGGGTGGAGCGCCACTCGGATAACTGACGAAACGCTATAGGGAGTAGCATTGAAAAAAAAAAATTGTTACTGTATCCCAACCAAGGCCTCGGAAACGCACCAAGGCACGTATTCACAAAAACGTTCTTGCGCTAGGGTTGTTCGCTAAGACAAAATCCAGTCAATCTTGAATTCGTTCATATCTTTAGCAAAAGCGGCCGGCCAATAACAAGCAGCCCTTACGAAAGGAAAGTTTTGGATATTTGAATCCAGAGCCCCTAGATACACAATAATAATAATAATAATAATAATAATAATAATAATAATAATAATAATAATAATAATAATAATAATAATAATAATAATAATAATAATAATAATAATAATAATAATAATAATAATAATAAATACAACGCTTAGGTTAGAATAGTTCATAAGCGAAAATTCCAACCAATGATGGTGCTGGCGTGTAACGTCAAAGAGTACTCTCGAAACAAAAGCTTCGTGAATTCGCCCCCAGATTCCCCGAGCGGCATTTTCCGGTTGCTCGAATCTAACGAAATATGCTCACTCAATCGTACTGCTTGCGCAGGCGACGGGGACGTGTGACGCTCTCACCGCGATGGCCACCCGCCAGCGTCACACTGCCACTGCCGGCCCCGGCAGACGTAACCAACAGTCACAGCGCCAGAGAGAGAATCAACGCCCTCGACGCACACCACCGCACGGGAGCAATGAAGAATACGAGCGCCGCTTCGACCGAGACGGGGCCGACGACAGTTTTAACGGGAACGTAATGCCGTGGCCAGGTATGGTGCCACCACCGTTCCTCTATCTGCCACCTCCTATGGTTGGCTTCCCTGAGCTGATGTCTCCATTCAGCCCCTACGGCTCTGTCATCGACGAAAACGGGGACATCTTCGACGCCTACTACGCGGCCGAGTACGCGGATGCGGGCGGTTTTGACTTGCAGGACGAACCTGTCCTTTACGATTACGACGTTGACGCACAGCAGCAAATGGACTACGCTCGGTTCCTGCATGCTTCCATGGTGCGGGGATTCGACGTTCGTGAGAGAGCGGACGAAGAAGACAGCGGCACGGGCGAACCGCATCCCGGCGCCGCCGACGGCGACGACTCGCCGCGCCACGTCATGAGCAGAGGCGGCTGCGGCGACGCCCAGGAGGACCCGGAGCCCGTCTTCCAAGAACCCTGGGAAGAACTTCCGGACGACTACTATGGTCCAGTGGTGACCAGCTACGGCACCGTGTCCGTGATCCTGCAGGATGCCATACGCGTCGACATCGCGACGGACGGCTCCGTGCGGGTCGTCAACTTCGCCATGCATTGCACGGCGGCCATCAACTCCTCCGGCGAAACCAGCTGCGTATGCCACCCTTGCGGCCGTGTGCTTCAAGAGGGCGAAAACGTGGACATGGTCTCGGGCATCAGGTTGGCCAAGGTCTCCGGCCGAGGAGTGACTTTCACGGCGCTCAACCATGGACTCGTCTATCTGGTCGATGCTTCGGGAACCAAGTCGACCACCGAGAGATTCCGGAACCTATTCTACGACCTCCCGCTAAGCGTGTTCCACTCCAACCCGGAACAGGGGACGGAGCGCTTCCGCGAATGTTTTCGCCTGGTAAGGGAGGCGAGGCAGAGGAGCACCCGAAACGGCGATGAAATCTGGCTGGTCGGTGGCGTCCGCATCAAGCAGACACCATGGGGAGACGTCCAGGTGTCACGTGACTCGGGCAGGCGGGTCGTCTGGACCTCGCCCACTGCCGGAACCATCTCGGTATCCACACCGCTTGTGAAAATCGCCTTGAGTGTCGACCCCGCTAGATTCTTCTTCGTGAAGATGGGACAAAAGAAAATCAGCGCCAGCGCAGAGGCGTTCACGGTGAGAAATGGCAGCCAGAGCGCCGGCTTCGACAATCAGGGCCGCGTCACTCTACCCTGACAGCACTTTATCGGACCCTAAGCTCTGAAAACGACCGAATACGTCTCCTGGACAGGCTTCATGAAATTGACTCCTTTTCCTTTTATTTTGTTTTGCTCAATGTGGACAGACAGCTCAAAGTGGACAGACTGTAATGAAGCTCGTATCATGTTCACGTACAGTCATACTGTAGTTCTGACAACTGTATGGGCCCTGAGAATGGAAGACAAAGTCGAGTATGATTTTGAAGTGAGGTCGTCGCCCATATCACCCGAGACATCAAGATCATCGCACAACAGGTCATCGATGTGCTTAACGACAGTGATTGCTTAATTGGCGATGACATCGACGCTATTTGACGGCTAGCAATCAAGAAAATTTTGAGAAGGTTGGTAAGGACATGCAGGATTCCACTGGAAGCCAAAGCAGAGCCGGAGTCGTGACGCTGCGCGGCGGAATTCCTGGCACATCGCGGCTTGTATGGCGGGGTTGCCCGAGTTGTCTTGGTAGCCCGAGTAAGGTGGACAGCTCCATTAAATTGCACACTTGCTTTGAATCATGCACCCTCAGTCGGTCACCGCTCACGGAGCAAATGATACCAATAAAGGGTGCCACGTTCTCTCCTCTTGAGATACAAAGCACAGAACAGTGTTACTTTTGTTGCAGCTGTCCTAATAAGGCAGGTATGTGAAGTGCGTTCGATGAACGCTTGGAAAAAGTGACGCAAATGTAGGACAACTGCGCGACATAACTGCTTTAGCGTGACAAGCTTCGCCAGTAAACTAGGCAGTTTGGTCAATCTTTTCTCAACTCTCTTAAAAACTTTTGGTTACGTAGTTAATTTGTGTACAAAAGACGTAGCAATAAGTTGTTGGCATTCAACAACAGCAATAACGTTTGAATTTCGGAAGCCGAAAATACTCGGAGCGTATAGCAATAATTTTACAGCAAAGTTAGCTGTTAGCCTCTAGTTTGTCGGAATCCCCGGTGAAGCTTCCCGAGTATTCGTCGAAAATTCGTCGAGAATTCGTCGAGAATTCGACGAGAATACTCGTCCAGTATTCCATCGTTAGACTCTCTACGCAGGCTTGATGCATAAGGCACTGGCCTTTCAAGGAAAGCTTGTGTCAAAAATTACGGGATGTGACAAACACGCAGTTTGGGGCAGTGGTTACAGTAAGGATATGAATTCTTATCCTGTCACAATATTTGCTTTCTATGTGCTTTAGATTTTATTACTCTTGTTAAGAATGCCGAATACGATGCATGGAATAAGCTTAGAGCAGCGTAGTCTAGATTGTGCTCTTGTCATTCATACCTTTTTATTGACTTATTTCGCCAACACTCCGCTCACTGACTTCTCTCCTTACTTTTCAACGCGTGCCGTAAAGTAGTTGTTTAGTAATTTACTCAGTCTACTTCATATGACTCGTTATTTAACGCGGTTCCACAAATAATATAGCAACTATGCTGTGAGCATGCCACGATGGCTGCTTCAGAAGAAGCGCCAAGAGAGAATACGCACTGCAGGACGGGCTTCCATTGTAAATTGTTGATTCGTCTTGTCACTTTCAGTGTGTTGTAACCGCGCGGCCCTCGACAAAAATCGATATTGTAGCCCTAGCTGTTCGGGTCAGCATCAATGTCACCTTTACCATCGAGTGACCAGACACCTGGAAAAACGCTAACGAAACACAAATTCTTCAGAAATGCGACGCCAAAAAATAAAATTATGGATCCGTTAGCTTGCAGCCTATATGTTTCAGCCTAGAAAACAAACCGTTCACTAAGGCGAGATCGAACAGGGCTAATCAGCAGCAGCGGCCTCCCGCTGACCATGCTGCGTGAGTGGTGGGGGCGGACTCATCACGTGATGTTCTGCGCATCGTGGAGCAAGCGGGGCCGCGGCTCAGGATCTGGAGCAGGATCCAAGGGAAGTCTGTTTCGAGACATCGCGCTCATCGTGCGTGTGTGAGCTAGGCGTGCGCATCGCCGAGGTCTGTAGGTTAATCGGCCAGCGCTCGGCGACTAATGCAGGAAGGCCTGGACAAGTTAGTTTATAATGTTGAATTCGTTTCTTGTGCGCGCAGCCTGTTGTAGTATAGGTTAAGTTCGTTATTAAATAGTGTTTTGCTTTCGTCAACCGCTGCCTCTTCAGTGTGAAGACTACATCGCACCCCGCAAGTGGTAACTTAGGATCGATGCTAAATTAAACGGAAATAAGCTCATTCAGCCCAATAGGCAACCGTTGCCACACATTGTAGCCGCCGTGGCGGCGCCGTGTCCATGGCGCCGCGTAACAACGGGAACGGAATGTAAAATCGATTCATTAAGTAGAGTTAACTTTCCGGAGCTACGCATGATTTGAGGCACGTCGTAGTAAAATGCTTCAAATTGGTTTGAAATACCTGGATATCTATAATGTGCATTTTGAATTATTACATAGCAGTCTTGTGTTCGCATCGGAACGCGGTCACCCAGGCTGAAAATTTCGTGGTCGACAGGCGAGTGTCATAACCACCGAGACAAAGCAGGGGGCCGATGCAAGTACTGCCGCACATTTTGGTGAAACCCAATTGGCCCTATTATCCTGGCGCAATAAATTAGGACATATCTGATAGCGCATACGTCACTTTACGATGTAAAGCGCTCTTAGGTGAGTGCCTATTGGAAGTTGCTGAATTTGACGTCTTTTTTATCATGTAAACTTATAATATAGAGCAGAAAACTGTTACCACGTCAACGACATCCACAGTGGACTTTGTCTTCTTCTCCTAACCTTTCCCTACCCCTTTCCCTTCCCCCAGCGTAGAGTAGCAAGCCGGGCTCAGTCCTGGTTAACCTTCCTGCCTTTCATTCATCATTCTCTCTCTCTCTCTTAATTATATAAACAATTGTCCTGCTTTCGTATACTCTTGTGCCTGCTTTGTCCTCCACGGAGAGCTGAAGATATATGCTACGTACCGCTCAGAAACGCTGATTGACTGAAACATTCTTTACCGCATACTTCTTTTTCTCGACATCCCGCTGCGTAAATATGTGTGCTCCGAAGGTATAGCTGGCACAAAAGGAAGGAAAATAAAGAGTACTTAGTATGCATTGCGTTTAATATGCCAAGTGTCTTCGTTTTCGTCGTCTTCGAACTGCAAAGCATAGAAAGACTGCTGTATAAATAAAAAGCATGTTTTCGCGTTGTTCTACCTAGGCAAAACAGCTAGAACGTTACTAGTTAGGCGCTCGTGGCTGTTACGGCGTTCAGCCTGTACAAACGATTCCATTCGTGGCCCTGACTGCGCATGAGCATATTTTGTTCCACCAGGGCCCGACAGTAACTTCGATTATTATTATTATTATTATTATTATTATTATTATTATTATTATTATTATTATTATTATTATTATTATTATTATTATTATTATTATTATTATTATTATTATTATTATTATTTTACCTCTCCTTTCTCCGTTTTACGGAGGCACTCTCCTGTTGCGGGCTTCTGGAGTCATCATCATCATCATCAGTTGTCTCTGCCACGCAAGCTTCGCCAACGTAGTCGCAGCAGCTGCAGGTTTTCTTGGAACTTTGCCGAGCCTGGTGAGCGACGTTCTGTTTTGACTTAATTATCGCTTCCTGACCGTTTCTGACAGCGAGAGAGCTTTCTTTCGCCGTGCTTTGGAGGCGTGTAATTGACGCCAGGGACTGAAGTGCTTGCCATTTTTACCAGCTTCCAAAACGAGGTTTGCGTTAGGCCTAACCAACTCTCGATCATAACGCGCGCCTAGGCCCGCAAGGCTTGTAATTTCCCACTTATCAGTTGAATTTAATGGCTGGGCTCCCTATTCAACCTTTATATTTTGACAGTGTTATATCGCCGAACGAGGACATACTCATGACTTCTTCTGTCACCGCGTGTAGGCCAAGGAAAGGTGGGTGGACAACAGAGCCTTGGCTATTCGCTGCTGCTCCGCTACCACCAACCGGCCAGTATGCAGCTGCATCATTCGTCTTGCGCTGCGTCAACTTGTAGACTTCCGGAAACTGGTCGCACTGAGCGAAGGTGGTAAACACTGCGACATGGAAGAAGGTAGTGAGAGCTGTTCCATCGGGAGAACCACAGTCTGTCACTCCGTACCGGTGACCTTATACGTCCAGAACTGTCAGCCTGGCTTACCCGAATGGCAGCTTCAGTTCGGCCCTCACGGCTTTTTCTACCCCGACCGTTGTAATATCTTCGACACTGTGTACTTCACGGAGTATCTCGGCAACGGCGAGCTTGAGCTGCAAGCCGCATACCTGCCCTCCTGTTAAACGCTTCAACATCTCGATTGCCACCGCTTCCTGCTGGCGTCGCTGCTGACGAGTCTTTGCGTAGAGGATGAAGGGAATCGTCCAGGCGAGCTACACGCGGTGGACCTCTCAAAGCCATTGCAAGTGGAATACACCCAGCGCGCCGGCGACGTGCAGCTGTGCCCAGAGACCACCAAACGCAGTCTGTGGGAAGAAATCCATCACCTACCCCAAGTAACAGATCATGGCGCATTGTTCCCAATCCCTGAGCACTTCAACATCTCTCTGCGGTGCGCCGTGCAAGTGGGCAACTACACACTGCATAATGAGAACGAGTTTCCTTGGGCGATGGCAGCTACGTGTGCCACCGAAGCGACTGACATCAGCAACGAGGCGCCAACGTGGACGTGGACGTCGGACACCATTCGAACGAGGTTCCACAACCTTTGCTACGAACCACGCTTGGACGCCTAGCAGGGAGCGGACCATTTCGATGAGCGTCTTCCGGGTTGTCGGCATGGCGAAGATGGAATTCCGCAAGAAAGGAAGGCATTGCCTGGTTGGTCGAGGACGTGAGAATAAAGAAGGTGCCGTACCGCCAAGGTGTCTGATAAATAGGGGGCGCGGATGGAGGGGGCGTGACCTCCGGTAAGGTAGATGCTGACGATCACGCTTCTCGCAACATCGGTGGCCACCTGCGACCCGAGGAAGTCTTTGTTCGTCCTGATGGACCACAAGAAGCGGTCTACGAGCTCAGATGGCTTCGCAGTGAGGAACGGCAGCAATCGAGCAGCATTTGATTTTTTCTGCGATTGACATTTTTGCGGATTATGCGACGAGGATGATGTGTTGTTGTATATCAGTGTTCGTGTGGCGCAATCACTTCGCCGCCACATAATTATATAGCCATGTCATGTTACAATTGTCCTCAATTTCTTAAGATGAGGCGAGTGGTGCATTTATTGCGTGTTACGAACAGTAAAATAAACAGGTTGTTGTTTCTTTATATCGTTGCCTACTTTTCGTTGAGCCGTAAATGCGTATTATCCATTGATATATTTTGAGGTATCGTTATCAGTATTCGCTTAAAACAATATGAAGAATCTGGAATAGGTTACAGTGAACCAAGCAAGCGCCAACCATGTAACCACGTCTAATGTAAGTAAATTCAATACGTTTAATATAATCTAATTGTCTAATCTTATCGAATCATCTGCGTCACAGCAGAGGATTAGATAACACTGAAAGTAATTCAGCGGTGTTGCGTAGCAGTTCCCAAAACGTGCTTGCGTCTGCGGCTTTGTTGCTATGGCGTCTGTGGTGAAGCACAGGGGAAGAGGTCGAAAAAATTATATTTAGATCGAACGCTCCTGTACGGATATCCTTTGGAAAATCCAAACTGGGGCACGCGTATACAAGAAGGTATGTAAAGCCTTATAAAACTTAATTTGTGACCCCCGCCATACTACTGGTTAAAAAAAGTATTGCTGTTTTATTTGTTTCTTTCTATATAGATAATTTTGGCAGTGCTTTTTTTATTTCATTTCATATCAATCGCGTGTGGCTGTTCAATTATACTTTAATTTTATATTGTTATTAATTTCATTTATGGAGCTTTAAAAGTCTTCAGTTATTGTATTCTAGGCTGCGCCACTCGATCGTAGCCAAAAAACCCCTTTCCGGTTGGCGGGTACATGCCATAGCCCATCAACCTCATCGTCACACAAACAGCGTCCTGGCAGCTGGGAGGAGTGGACCACTCCCCCACGAAGGTTTGAAAAACTATGGTGGCCGCTTCTGGTGCAGCACGTCAAGAACGTTCTGGGCCAGGAGGCATGAGCCTACCAGGAGGCCCGGACTTGGGCTTTAGTTCCTTCGGGGCTAATAAATGTTATTTCTCTCTCTCTCTCTCTCTCTCTCATCGTCACCATTACAGCCTTGAGGTTGTGTCTGATACTACTGCCGCGCGATTCTTGGCTCACTGGGTACGAGCCATGATACAGGTTAATCATCATCATCGTCTGATACGCATGCTGTTCGCGAGCGCTGTCGTACTTCCTGAAGACTTTCCTGGAACATCGCCGAGTCTGGTAAGTGGCGTTCGAATTCGGTACGATTACTTTGTCACTGTCCGTATCAGGAAGAAAGCTTGACTTGTCTGTGTTGAGGCCACGAAATCGAAGCTAGGAACAGTAGTTCCTCCTCCTCGCGTTACGCGCTCTTCTATGACGAGGTTCGCGAGGCCTAGCCAGCACTCTGGTTTTAACGCGACACAACTCAGAAATGCCAATCCTGAAGTTGGCGTCTTTTGCTGCATTCGCTATTCAGCACAATTCGGCAGGATGATAACACTGAATCTTTAGACAGGAGCGAAATTTTATGGGTCCTACGCCATCTTTGTGATGAAGCCGGTGCATGTCCCGCGTCTTGCCTTGTTATATTCCGTCTCGATACTTGCTGGGTTAGTGTCTGTTTCCTAATTACTAAAGTTAACTGTAGAACTCGGCGATTGATTCAACTGGATTACTTGCACTTTATTGTCAGATGTTTACCTCTCTTCGGGCTTGTAATTTGGGTTTGTAAAAGTACTAAAATTACGTGGTATGGTTGAAAATAAGAAATGAAACGGGAGCTGATGTATCGACCGTAATAAGAGGAAACACCCAGAGATTCAAAACCTTTAAATAGCTTTTGTCGCATAATGTCTCCCTTGTGATGGCGCGTTATTTACATATCAAGCATGCAGGCGGCGTGCAGAAATAGATAAATCCAAGCCGGTTCGTTTTATTCGAACCCGTGGATTTTTTACTCTCTCAGCTAGCTAGTATACAAGGTGTCCCATCTATCATGCACCAAGATTCAAAAAATGCAAATGCCACGTAGCTGGACAGAACCAAGGTAATGTTGTTTGCCGTCGCTTGAAGATACTGAGATTATTTTATTGCATTCCGCCTAAATACATAATTAGGTTTAATTAATCAACTTCTCAAATATTATAATTACATAAAAAGTGTCAGTGAAAACATTCTTCAGCAACACGAAAAACTTCCGATCAGCTTTCTGTTGCTCAATGCGTGCTACATAAAAGACTGGCCGCTCGAGTTACTTGTGGACTACGGCATGCATATGTCAAGTCGTAGAAACGTTAGCCTAATATTTGCCTCCTTGCCTCTACTACAATGATTGCTTGCTTAATTATTGTTAAACGAGAGAGACATCAAATTTTGAAAGACGTATGGAAGAAAGACAAAGTAAACAGGACAAAATCGAGGGGTGTCGTGCAGATCAAGGGTGGTCTGTAGGCACCGAAACAAATAGTCGTGAACTTGTTTGTGTAAATGTTAACTAATAGAACAATGCTTCTTATAAGATATCAAGGAATTTTATTGCGTTAGCAATTATATGGACACTCCAAAGCGGATTTCTGCCGTCGTCGTCGCCGTGAGGTTCCGTATGACGTCAACGGCGATGAAATCGTCGCCCCGCTCCAGACGCTGTATGTGCGAGTGAAAGGGAGCGAGGGACGCGCGCTTTCACGGGGAGTGAACGCACGTCGGAGAGCAAACGCGCGTTCTGCGCCGTGCTCCCTGAAGGGCTGCAGAATTAAGCGTCTCTTTCCTCCTTTCCATATACAGAGAGCAAATGCGACTTTTTCCGTCGCGCGAAAGGCTGTGGGGGGACGGGAGGGAGGGAGGAGAGGCGACGTTTAGCTGCGGCACCAAATGCGCATTTATATAAAAACGCCGTGCGCGTTCGGTGCGAACGCGAGCAAAACGCCGACGGCGTCGACAACAGTTCTGCGCGCTGCTGGTGCTTCTGCATGTCCAAGTTTATACAGCTGATAAAACTACTATCCTTACTCCGTATAGCTCTCTACTAATTTGCTATCGCAATTGATGCTTCGCCTTTCGGGTGAAACTGCGACAATTTTTGTTCACGCTTTCGGCTATCTCTGCGTGCAGGTGAAGGGAACCCTCGTGGGGGAACGAAGTCGTGGTTACCCGCCACTATCGACCAGCCCAACAACCGGCCGTACACGCCATCAAATACAGCCGATATTCATCAACACACGTAGAGTTAACCTGTAGAGCGCGTGAAATGGTGGCACACAGCAAAGGGGGAAAACACGGCCACGTGGAAGAAGGGAGCGAGAAAGATTCCGGCAGGAGTGCCACAGCGTGTCATGCCGTTCTAGTGACCTCCAACATTTCTGGCTTCACTGAGTTACAGCTTGTATTCGTATCTCGCCGCCGCTCCTTCGCCGAATGCCACGGCGCCATCTTCGATGCCGTGTACAGCACTCGTTATCTCGACAACGGCGAGCTTGACATTCAAGTTGGATTCCTGCCGTCAAGGTGCGTTTACACCTTTCAGCAGCTGGAGCGCCATCGTTTCCTGGTGCCCTCTGGGCTGACGTGCCTTAGCCCGACGGATGTGAGGAAT
This sequence comes from Dermacentor silvarum, assembly GCF_013339745.2. NCBI lineage: Eukaryota > Metazoa > Arthropoda > Arachnida > Ixodida > Ixodidae > Dermacentor > Dermacentor silvarum. Next base: position 154,264,719 of record NC_051155.1, on the reverse strand, counting down.
TGCATAGGGAATCCGCAATCCGATGAAGACGCACCGCCGCCGCATGTGAAGAGCACCCGGCGAGCCGGCGACGTGCAGCTGTGCCCAGAGTCCACCAAGCGCACTCTGTGGGATAAAGAAATCCACGACATCCACCACAGGTGTGAGGTAACAACCTGCGGCGCGGTGTCCCTCATCCCTGATCCATACACCATCACTGTGTGGTGCACAATGCAACCGGCGGTCAACTCCACAAAGCACTGCATGGTGGGAACGAATTCCTGGGGCGAGCGCACCAGCCTGTGCCATGAATGCGGCCGCGATCAGCACCGAATCACCAACGCGGACATCGGACACCGCGTGGACGAGATCTCCGATTGCGGAGTGACCTCCACGGCTGCCAAACGCTGGCTGATTCATCTACTGGACGCCCGAGTATCCAGGTTCGTTCAGCGAGAGGTTCCACAACCTTTGCTACACACTGCGCTTGGACACCAGGCACCGTTCTTCGACGGTCGGTTCAGCGATTTATGCCAGGTGAAGCAGAGTCACACGCGAAGATGTTAGATGGCCCGGGTGGTCAGCGGCGGTACATTCAGCGGACACTGCAATTTCCCGATGAGATATCCATAGTGATTGCGGAAGGCGTACAATGCAACCGGCAGCGCAGCATTTTGGGAACGTTATCGGTTGCCACGCCTTTCTTCAAGGTAATCGCCGACCTTGATCCGATTCAAGTTTTTATTGGTCCGAGTGTACCACACGAAACCATGCGCCTACAGTCTACAAGGCATCAATATGGAATGTGGCAGCCGAAAGTCGGATTAGTAATGTATTACTATAATGATTGTCTGCATAGTAAAACACGTTTTGATGAAACATCGTCTATATCAGTGTGGCACGTGAAGCGTTCACATGCATTGCGTTATGATATGTATGTCAAAATGTATTTGTGATTAACACTTTCTTAGAGGTTGATCATTCTAGAAATTTCCTGTTACGAAGTATAAATGCCGTCTTGCCGTGGGCATATTTCATTTCCCCTTTCATTTTTTTTCTTGCTATTCCTCACTATCTCGTACATCATCCACACGGCACCGCTTTTGCCGATATTGTTTAAATCGGCCACTCGCACTTCGCATGATAAGAAAAGAATAATTTGGAACGTTACAAAATACTGGTCCTGGTAAAGTAATTATTCAAGTCTAGTCACAGCGCAAAAACTCGTGCGATAGCTCAGTCCTGCAAGACTGGTGTGGTAATTGATAAAAAGATCGCCAGCCCTTCCACTCCGTAAAGATAGCCACAGACTGCCCCGTTCCGAAAGAAATCGAAAATGGCTGCCCGCCGATCGCTCAGGCCCTCGCTACTCGTACCTGCGGGTGAGCATGCATTTATTTGCGCATGATAAACCTTTTTTCGTGGCAGTAAAACGTTATCGAACCCTTTCGGCATGCATACGACATCGCTCTGCCAACTCTTCCTTGCTGAGGATCCGTTCTAGCGGCATTCTTAGCCTTCCGTTGCACGCCACCGCGATTTTCGACCAGTCACCACAAGCGAAGTAAGTCGAAGCGGACCAATCGGAGAAGCCGGCACCACCCTCTTCATGCGGTTATCTATTTTCACTGTGATGGCTCGGCCCCATCAAAACCCTCTCCACTAGAGCGTGCTCCTCGCCTCTTGTCAGCCAATTAGATAAGAAAAACCGCTGAGTGTAGACAATGTTATTGGTTTTGAAAGCGAATAAAGGTGACCTCCTATAAAAGAGGAGAGTGTTTGATTGGGTTGTTCAGACAACGCTGCGGGTCACCGCCCGATGCTTGCGTCGGTGATTACGTAAATTTGACGTCAGGAGTTTGGATTCAAAACAATTTGGAATAATTTTACGTTATAGCGCCCTGAATGTGCCCTTGTTCTTCATCCTGCCTTAGAATCTCTACAATCATTCATACTTGTATCGCTGTTCGTCGGAGCGGATCACACTGATGAGGGACAAGTTGCTGTCGAACCACAAACGCTTGCGTTACGTGTCTCAAGTTTGCTCGGCGGCGTGGTTACCAGCATCCGCCCGCCATTGCCGCTTGCGATTCTTCAAAATTAAATTGCTTCAAAATCTAATCTGTCCGTCACGTAAGACAATGAATGGCTCATACGCCCTTAAGCAATGGCTCATACCCCCCTAAACGCGGCCACCCCATTACGACGACAGAAGAGAAGTGAAATTCTACGCTGGAATGATGAGCGGCAATGGAGCCAGCTGTGGAAGAAGACGACTATGACGACGACGATTACGACTACATACGCGGGAGCGATGGCACTAGCTTTAGCAAATTCCTCAGATTTTCAGCACTTGTCACATTATTGGAATAGTAAACTCTGTCAAACGCGATCACTTGAAGTTGCAATCAGTTCACTACGCTGCCGAATTCCGTTTCCAAATTTTTACCTACATAGAGCTGGTCTGGTACCCTCACCGAACTGTCCCTATTGCGGGCAACATGAAACATTAGATCATTTCCTCATTGTGTGTCAAAGATATGCTGAATTGCCAAAAAGAACCTAAGAAACATCGTTCCGCCTTCTTAGATTACAATTAAATGTGCAAAATTTACTATCTTTGGGGCCCTCGACCCTTGGGCACAGCGACAGGTAGGTTGGCGATGCCATCCAGGATTTCATTGCAGAGGCAGAAAGATTTAGGCTATAAAATCAGAGCTTAAGGTTCCGTAATTTTTACAAAATCTATTATTAGCTGCTTATTTTTTTAGTTTTAATTTATTCCTTCATTCTATTAAAATCATGAGAGATAATCTACCTATTAATTCTAGTATACGTACCTATTCCCAAATTTATGTTTGTATAGTATTTTATAATTCTCCTTTCTTATTGTTATATCAAACTACCCGGTTCTTGGCCAATCCGCCAGAGTGGGTATGCACCACTACCATCTAGGCTTTGCATCTACATCTTCATTTACAGTGCGTTCGCGCGGTCGCCCCGAGGGTCGCCAACGTGCCAACTGTGGAAGAAGACGACAACACTCGAGCCATTGCTGATGATGATAGTTTTTTGCGTACACGGACGACACCGAAATCTGTGCCTTATAACAAGGTTCACTTGGAAAATCGGTGGATCCCACGCATTTATGTGGGAATAGGTGTTAGGTGAATCTTTCGGTGGTGCTTTCGGTTATGTTTTCGCAATATTATGCAAACATAACGCTAATGACCGAAATTCTTGCAGAAATTGACGTAAATGACGTGTTATTTTACGCAGTTATCAATGACGCAATTGGGCAAGGGGGTGTTTAACCAGACTTCACGCGATCAGGCAAGTGTGACGTAATGAAGCGATGAGCTCATTGGTATAACGTGCCCACATTGTGTACTTGCCACGGTCACTGTGCGGTGTACATCTTATACAAGATGTTCGAAGATGGTATCTACACAAATTTGAAAAATATCTGAGTAGAGTACAATATACTAAAAAAAGTATTTTTTTTTTTACTATCTAAATGCTCCTAAAATATGTGACATCGCGCAAGGGAAACTAATTTCTGCCTCATTCATTTTGTCGAAAAAGTGCAGGAGAGCAGGGGTGCTTCTATTTTTGTGTTACATCTCGGTCCCTATTCTCAGCATGCCAATACTCGTCTCGAACCGAGAACTTAACCAGGCATTGCATTTCTGCACATAAACCAGTCAACTGTTGTTGGAGTATCCTGAAAAGCCTCACACAACTGTACTTACGTTATGGCACTAAATACTACTTTTCAAAAGTATTAGTGAAATACCGAAATACTAGCAAAAATATTTAAAACGCGGTTTCTTGAACGGAGAAGTTCAGATATGTACAACTTTGCTGTGTGGCTATGATTCGCGTACTCGGTTATTGACTTTGAGGCTGTGCAGTCTGATTCCCGCGGGCGCCGCGACCATTTTCTGAATAAGAGCCATGATTTAAGGCCACGACCTTCCGGTCCGGAAGGATTTGGTTTTCGCACATGAAAGCGATAGCTGGCCGATGAGAAACGTCGTAGTGTAGGGCTGCGAATTAAGGTAAAATACCTAGGGTTCTTTATACTAAAATGTTTCCACTACATAATTGCGGTGATTACTTCATCCGGGAATCACATCTTCAAATTACAGCTGCTTTTCGGCCTTCACGGCTTTTTCGCCGACGACCATTGCAACATCTTCGATGCAGTGTACTTCCCGGAGTACGTCGACAACCGCGAGTTTGAACTTCAAGCATGTATTACATCCTTCCTGCTTCGTTTAAATCCTTCAACTGCTGCAATATCGCCTCCTCCTCTTGCCTTCAGTGCTTCAACGCCTTTGTCTAATGGCAGAAGAGAAATTGCGCTCTTGATCCGCAAGTAAGTAACGGCGCAACGCCGCTGCACGTGAAAAAAACACCCAGCGCGCTGGCGACGTATACAGCTGTGCGCGGAAACAAACAAGCGCAGTCTGTGGGAGGAAGAATTACAGAATGCCAATGATGGGCCCGAGCTAAGGACTCAAGGTACGATGCTCGTTATCCACGGGCCCTTCAACATCTTCGTGCGGCGCACAGTGCAAGTGATAAGCTCCACACTGCATGGATGAGAAAGAGTTCCTTGGACGACCGCACCTGCACGTGCCACTTATGGGGCGATTGGTCAGCAACGAGGCACCAGCTTGGACACGGAAAACTGTCTGGTCGAGATTGCCAGCCGCGGAGCCACTCGCATGGCTCCCTAGCCGCGGGTTGGTATATCTGATGTACGCGCGGGCGAGAAATTACAAAGCCTCTGCTGTGAACCACACTTCGAAAAAAAAAAAAAAAAAGCAGGGAGCCGATTTCGCCGACGAGCGGCTTTCGTGCTGTTGGCAAGGCGAGTATATACCGCACGAATGGGGAAGATGGTCCGGTCTCGCGGTGGCGTGCGAATCACGCTACGCGTGAGATGCGGCACCAATGTATACGCCCCCGAATCGTTGACGAGGATTGTCCGGGCACTCTCGCGGGAACGATGTCGGTTGCACGCCGCCCGTCAAAGCTACTTACTGCCGGCTGCAACTCGAGAAAGTTATTTTCGTTAGTTTGGACTATTATATGCTACGAATGGACTATTATATGTACTAAATGGCAGCTGACGGCGCAGTATACGCGTTCAGCCTGTAGAGATATGCTCTTTTTGATAAAAGATCTTGTATAATTAAAGACACTATCCATACGTCGCGCACATTTGGTTTTCCGAAACTTAGTAAGAAATATGGCATTACATTTATCGATGATTTCTTACAGATTAGCTGCATGTTTCATAACTTCAGTGTTAGAAATGATGAAATAAGCCCTGTTATCTGCTTTTGCGTCGAGCCGGCAGGCGGAAAAAATCAAGCTGCTGGTCTACCTCTTGCGATGAGATTTGCTAATGCGGTGGCAGTATTCCGGCTTTGTTGTCCTAAAATTTAGTTTACCAAGCCAGTTGTAAATATAAGAGCGAAGCGATTATGTTCTGTTTAAATTCATTGGGTTTTCCTCTAGTACTGCGTCACAAGTATGACGTCAAGTTAGTCACGTTTTGCTGCGCATCCTCATTTAATGCCAACTCGTTAACGAGAAAAAAATTGGAGGGCGGTGCAGTAAAGCCTCCTGGCTTTCTTGCGAAAAACAATTACAAGCTCGCAGTGGAAAGGCAAGAACACCGTGCGAAGGTGCAATACAACTTGCCAGTGATACACGCACCGTCTTTCGTGATTATAACGATTATTCTTCGCTACGGGACGACTGTGATTGGCAGCCTTTCGTAGCGCGATTCGACAATATACAGCTGCCAGAAATATTGGATAAGTTTCTGGTACGGCCGCGATATTGCATAGTGCATGACTAAATTGACGAAGTGCTCGACAAGCTTTGAAAAGCGTTTCTTACGAGAGAATTATGACCGAAATACGACAGATTTAGGAACCTAGCAATAGCTTGGAGAGCTTATAACTCTGCGAGTCATAAGTACAGAGAAAGAAGTTAATTCGTTTTATGTCTCAGCCTGGTACTGAAGTAGATGTAACACTCATTTTTATGCACTGACACTACAGTTCATGAGTTAGTTTCTGACTCCGATGAAATGTATCTTCACTTTTTGTGTGTGTGTGAAGCTTGGCCTGCTGCATATATGTTTACAATTTAAATAAAAGTGTGGAGGCCCTCCTCGCGGAGAAATTGCAGAAGTGGCATGGCGAACTTATTTGTCATTATCTAACGCCTTTATAACAGTCCATCCGATCAATTCGTAGCTTGGCAGCTATCAGTATTTTTTCTCGAGTATCCCTCGATTCTCGGCAGATCCGCAACAAGTGGTGAATGTACTGTAGAAGCTGGAGCAGCACACTTTGGACATTTCACTGGGTCGTTAGGTGTTGAACCTGTATGCCCAGCTGACGAAAGGTGTAAGGGCCGCCCAGCCTGTATTCTCCGTGCTAGGCGACGTCAACATACTTTCGCCCTCTGCTGTATGTATACATAAGCTTGCATCACAATAGTATATATATATATATATATATATATATATATATATATATATATATATATATATGTGTGTGTGTGTGTGTGTGTGTGTGTGTGTGTGTGTGTGTGTGTGTGTGTGTGTGTGTGTGTGTGTGTGTGTGTGTGTGTGTGTCATTTGCAACACTACATTCATTAAGTTTCCACCAATAGACGAAGTTGCACAAACTGGCAGATAGCCAGAACGGCAGCGCAAAGCAGCAGCTCTATGCTGCAAGTCTCTATTAACAATTTACCAAGTATGTTTCAGAGGCGTGGCTCACAACCGCATTGCAAAATAAGTTATGCTATTCTTACTGCTTTCGAATAGCTCGAATAGAATGGTAAAGAGGTGCCACTTTACTGGACCATTAAGCTTGATTTATCTTTAAGGCATTGATTTTGTGGAGTCAATACCCTTTTTGAATTTGAGTCGTCTTGCACTGCGTTTCACAGACGATAGCTTTCATATGTGCAAACCTCAAATAAGGTTTCGAAGTTGTCTGCACATATGCAGCAGACACATTCAAGGCTGGCTTCCCCGCAACAAGAGGGCTTGCAGGGAGAAGCCCACTTACGAAATGTCCTTCCTTGTACAGGTCGTAGTCACGATATTGCACGTATTTTTGTGAGCATGTAGCTGAGAACCCCGCTGTGGCATCGGTATGCGTAGTTGTAAATACTTCACGAGTAAGCTTTGTTTAAACCTGTACTTTCGATTCTCAAAGCAACTGCCACAACGTTATGTAGCTACGCGCTACAAACTGACCGCAGGTGAAGTTTGCAATGGCGGGCTACATATGGGGAATATCAGAGCCATGACAGATAAGGTGTACACGAGATAACGTAGCGCTCTCACAAATCTGATCGTTGCCTGAAGTACATAAGCTAGGCGAAACTGGGTATCCCAAAAGCAACCCTAAGGGTGTCAGAGATCAGCCAAAATCTCCTGGAAGGGAGAACGTTATCGAACGCATCGGAAAGGTGCAATGCGGTAGTGCACACGAAGCTCCCAAAAGCTGTTGGTTATATCATTGCTACTTATCATATCGCTGCGGGACAGGGAGGATACCTATTATTTAATATATTGTTGTCGCAAGCTCTTCACCAGCGCACAAATAAGTGTTGCTACTTGTAACACATAGGAACTGAGCTAATACTTTCGCGGCAAGTTTCAGCCTCTAGGATTCTAATTGATATTCCTTCACAAAGCTGCAGCCATTTGTAAGATGTTTGTTCATCAACGCCATAAATAATATCGTCTGCGCACAGCTGATTACATTATCTTCATTTGAAGTTATATTCCAAGAATTACTGGGTAAAATACATTGCTCGTCTTGTGTAAAACAAGTGCGAGTCCTGTTATTCCGCGATACGTAGCGCGGCTATTCACCTAGAAGCAATTTTTTGACGACGGTTAACTGAGAAGATCTCGGCGGAGTTATTAACTTTCAGCTCAACATTGCACCGAATTTAAAAACAGCAGTAACATCCCAGAAACTACGCAGCATTCGTTGCATGCTTCTAAAGCACAAAAATCCGGTTGGAACTCCTAACAGCTGTTAGCGCTGTCCTGACGCCTTTCGCGGTTCAGATACGAAAATTACAGTAACGACCAATTGCGTCCGCTCTAGCAGACAGCTCCACTTCTCGGAATTGAGCAGCTGTCCTTGCTTTTTTCTTTTTTTTTGTTTACCAATACATATACGGAGACCTTCATTAAGGCGGAACTTATTCCCGAATACAGTACAGTTTCAACAAGCACTGTAGAAGCACGGCTGTCTACAAGTTATTGGACGGAAGCGTGTCATTTCGGCTCAAAATCATTTGCAAGCTGCCAATTGTAAGACTTTAGGATTTTTCGTTATAAATTCTTTACATTACAACGTACGTCCACGGTTCTTTAGGACGAAAAGAGAAGTTAAACGCGAAATCGCACGCGCAACATTATATCAGCTTTTGAAGCGTGTTTGTCAAGGGTATAATACCGAGCTTACATGCAGACCGTAATATTTGTAAGTGACAAGAAGATATACGTTCAGCAAAGTGATGACACCTATTATCAGGACGTGTTCCCTGAAATCCTTCCGATGATCTGTTCATCTCTTCTGATCCGTTCAGCCTACTTCGCTCCAAAGAAAGCACGTGCTAGAAGGCTGAGAAACTCGATCCTCTTGCCGATCTCGCACATAGAAAGAAAGAAAATGACTCGACTTCCGGTCAAATTTAAAAAGACCACTTTTATTGGTACTCCGTATGTACAAAGCACCTCATTGGTACAACAGAAAAGTGTTGCACTGAAACTCGTGCCATGCAAAATGGCAACATACCAAGAGATTGGATTAATTTAGGTGAATGTACAGCGTTATTGCTTCTGCGAGAAGTGGTACGTGGGAAATCCCTGAAATCCTTCCGATGATCTGTTCATCTCTTCTGATCCGTTCAGCCTACTTCGCGCCAAAGAAAGCACGTGCTAGAAGGCCGAGAAACTCGATCCTCTTGCCGATCTCGCACATAGAAAGAAAGAAAATGACTCGACTTCCAGTCAAATTTAAAAAGAAAAGACCACTTTTATTGGTACTCCGTATGTACAAAACACCTCATTGGTACAACAGAAAAGTGTTGCACTGAAACTCGTGCCATGCAAAATGGCAACATACCAAGAGATCGGATTAATTTAGGTGAATGTACAGCGTTATTGCTTCTGCGAGAAGTGGAAAAAAGAAAAAGGAACAGCTGATATCACAAATGTATCTGTTACGAAAGTAAATTTGTTCGGCGACCGTGGCGACATGGATGGTACGCCGTTAAGGGAGAAAAAAAAAAAAGGAAATAAGCAAGCAAGCGAGGTGACTTTGGGCTGATACGAAGAACACAGATCACGTTGAACGCGCGTCGTCGAGGGCGGTGTGAGCCCGCCCAGGCCGCAGGAGCGTCGACCCCGCAATCACTTCTTGTACTTCTCTATGAGCTTGCCGGCGTAGGTGACGTAAGCTTCCTTGGCTTCGTCTTGGCTGGTGCCTGCACATGGGGACAAAAGTGTACACTGAGTCAATTGAGAACGGGATACGGTACATGAGCGCCAGTTTTCTGTTTATTACTCGTTCTAAAGCCCAATCCGTTACATTCAGCTAATACAGACAAGGGTCACAAATCAGGATCCTTACTTACTGACTAAGATATTGATACTACAGCCGTAACCACCAGCGCACACCACGAGATCTCGAAGGCCATGCTACAGCGATACGATAACATTACTCGAAGGTATATAGTGCGAACAGAACACGAAAGGGCACAAAAATGAAAGCGAACACGAGACACAACACTGGCTAAAAAACTTTTTAATAGTAATGATCGATCGATTGATTGATTGATTAAACGAGACCGTTATCCTGATCAGTGTTCTTCCTGTTAGTGTTCGTATTTTCGTTCAGTGCACTTTTAAAATGAACCCATAATATTACTCCTTGTAAGTGTAAGCAGTTCCACAATAATTTAGCGCTGGAGTGGAAGCTACGAGGCCTGCTCTGGCGCCCTCGGGTCTGAAGAGACGACGCTCTGACGCCTAAAGGCATGGGCTTCACAGCAAAAGACGCGCCTTCATAAAATTACGTTCCTGATTGGCTGACGTCAACCGTAGCTTTCACTCCGGCGTCACATTATACTGGGATTGAGTATACTATGGCCAGCACTGGGCAGACGCTAGAAGCCACGTTGATTGGTTCACAAGGCCCAGTTCCGCGCATACTCGGAAGAAGTAAGCACAAACATAGCTTCAAACTTGGCGCTGATTATCTTTAACGGCCTCAAACAGTCATCGTAACTTCCTCGCATCATCCCTCTATTAGCCTTAACAAATATGTGCATACGCCACCGTCCCTTTATGCAATACCACTACGCCAGCAGGGGTCGTTAACGACAAAAGGGCCAATTAGCGAAGAAACTAATGAAAATTTCACTGAATAAATGTTTACGGTGATGATATAAAGCAAGCCTACGGCAGTGTACATCTCGTTCGCGACAATAAACGTGAGCCGCTACTTTTACTCAGGTGCAGCTGCCTCGACGTTATGTCTTTCTGTTACTTCATTTATTAGTATCTCTTCATGCTTTCCTCAAATAAATTACGATTTCAATCCTGCATATTCTGCTCTAAGACCATTTACCTAATTCCGTTGCAGCAACGTAAACACATCGCAGACAAGGGCCAATTATTCTACTTCTAATATTCCTTGGTTCACTAAAGAGAGGAATAATACCACCTAATTTGTTATTCTCGGTCAGTTTTTTTTTCTAATTAAGTTACAAATACATACGATGAACAATGTAAGGTGGATTATACTCTCCGTCTCTTTGCATCACTAATAGGTTCACCGGTGAGCAAAAGAATACGGACAGGCTCGACAAAAAAAAAAAAAAAAAAAAAAAAGACAGATTTTTTTGTAATTCAGGCGCACAAACAGAAATTGACGAGTGCATAAAAACGTTCGCAGCGTCAAGCTTGAACTGCAGTCCTCAATTTCAAGTTAGATTAATAGGTACAGAAAGAAAATTGGCTTGATCGCGGAACCCCTGGTTCGCATATTTTCGCCCAGAAGAGTACAGTCCATTTATATAATTTGGCAACGTTCTGCGTGGCATTACAAGGACGCACGCTGCTGCTGAATACATAGGATGGCAACGATAAGTGTGCGCGTTGACCAGATGTTTCGTGGACGGGCAACTTCCGCAACAGATTTCAAAGATTGTTTAAGCGTGATTTCCGAAGCTGATTTGGAGATATGGCCGACTAGCTACACTGGCTTGCAGCCAATTTGCGCGGCCTGCACTGACCGTCTAAAGAGACAGTTAAAAACAAAGATAATTAAGAGGCCTGTCTCCCGGTATTACGTTACTAGCATCTCTGTCCAACTCCAGTGGTATGTAAAGTTTGTTGGCAGTGACAGGGACTCATAATATAAAAAGGGGACGTAATAAAGCGTTTGCGACTCAGGATCTAGCAGACATTACATTGTGACAGAAACAAAACTAATTCAATAGAATGCAGCCGCAATGAAGTCATGCAGAGCAACCGCAAATAGCCCAGTGGCAGCTCAGGAGAAGCTGTGTACAATCGCATGATAGAGCGACTGCCAAGCTGATGCTTTCACATGCCCGTGTGCGCATGAACGAGTATTGAAGGTAGCGCCACTCCTCCCATCACCGCGCACGCCGTTTTTTCGAGCACCGCACTCGTTCGCACGAATCAGCGGACGTACATACAGGGCAGTTTATAACAGCGGAGCTGTTTAAGCTTGGCAAAATGCCGGTGTGCAACGCAAAAATTCGCTGAGCGAGGAGGAGCCACGTCTCTCGCGAGCATAGCGCGCGCCGGCTCGCGAGAGAGGAGCCCGGACATTGACGTCATAACTGCGCCGAGCACGCGTTCAGCCATGTGAACGCGCTAATGAAAGCGTGCGCGCGGCGGCGCCCTGGCATTTCTCCGCTCTACCGAGATATGGCTCGACCTAAGCGCTCCTTGACGCTGGAAGAAGGGGCTGCCCGACGAGAGAAGCGCCCGCAAGCCACGCGGGAAAGGAATCGCCGTCTTCGTGCCGATCCAGCCTACGTCGCCCAGACGACTTGGAATACCGAGAGCGCGAGAATAAAGCCAAGCGTCAACGCCGCGAAAGCGACCCCGGCCTCCGATAAACTAGTTGCCAAGAAACGTCGCCCTGCTCCGCTGTTTATTCAGACTTGGCACCGCTAGTGCCAAGCTGGCCACATTTAGTTTTTTTAGACAATACAGATTTTTTATATATATAAATAAGCTATGACGGTGAGACACCTGTCGTTTCGGCATACCAGCTCTACGGCGAGGCGAAAATACTTTGCGCTGCTTAAGTTACTCTGAAAACACTAACCAAAATTTGTTCGTTAACTTTTTTTTTTCTTTAGCTCGAGGGCAGTTGTTTATACGGAAACCTTGTAGGGCGTCACAATATATGGCATACCCCCTTTTTTTATAAATCCAAAATATCGCACGTAATATGAGAGATTCATCATCGAAATTGAAGGCCAAATTTGTGAGAAAACGGCGTATGCGAAAACACACACACACACACACACACACACACACACACACACACACACACACACACACACACACACACACACACCACACACACACACACACACACACACACACACACACACACACACACACACACACACACACACACACACACACACACACACACACACACACACACACACACACACACACACACACACACACACACACACACACACACACACACACACACACACACACACACACACACACACACACACACACACACACCACACACACACACACACACACACACACACACACACACACACACACACACACACAGGGAGAGAGAGAGACGTATACAGAGGGAGAGAGAGAGATGGCGTATCGGGAGAGCGCCACAACCTTCAACGCGATTTTACGACGGTTGACTATGAAGACCACACGAGGGAGCGTTTCAAACTATGCATTCATGTACAAATTACATGCGACTATTGTGCCACATGTTGTAACTTTGCTATGGCTGACCTTTATTTTATTTTAATTTTTTTCGGGGCGGATCGCATTAGAGAACTTCCTTCTCTCTTCAATCAAATTGAAGCCGCTGAGTTTCCGGTAGCGGTTTGCCCAGCCGGCCGAAGCCAGCCTAGGTTCGAGAAAATACTGCACATGGTCAAAGCGTGCGCATAGAGCGCATACGTGCGACCAGAACAGAAAGTTAGACGGTGACCGGCAGATGAAAAGAGAACAGCGCCAGCGAAAAAAAAGAAAAGAAGAAAAGAGAAAAGAAATAAAAAATATACCAGCGGACCGAAGAGGAAAGGCAACGCGCAATAAACCGAAGACGGCGACTACATATGTATAAGAAGCGGCGACATGACGTGGGATTTCCGAGGAGGAAACACACAGCGCGCATGTACTAGGTATTTGCGCCCGCGCCATCGCTGAAAAGGCCGCACGAGAAGTCATTATTATACCAGTGAGACCGGTTATATTGGAAATCATCCGCCTCGTCTCTTTTAACAGAATGAACGTCATCGAGCCCGAGGCGAACTTACTTTTTGCGTGCGAAGCATGCTATAGGCGCGGAAAAGTACCGTGACATAATGGAGACGAGGAGAAGTGCACTCTACGCACTGGGACCAAGCCACGATGAAGTGACCGACGGGCGTGCAGTTTTCTTAGTTCCTCCTCTGCGGGGCAGTGAAGATGGCGCGGACGGACGGAGTTCTGTGGAACTAAAATGTCAGAGGATAACGGCATGTCAGTTTCACTTTTCTTTTTTCTCTCTTTCGTACTACCTTAATTTTATTTTGGTCTGTTTATGTGTGTCTAATCTTTCGGAATAAATTGTTGGAAGTCAACGCTGTGTACGTCTTCTTCTGTACCGTGTTGCGCTGCTCCAAGTTCTTAAACACCGTTTTGACAAAACAAACGCAGCTCCGGCCCTACCATAGATAACAAAATATCAGAGCAATATAGGAACAATCAAGTAGCCGTAATTACGCGATTAGAAGTAGATAGATAGATGATAGATAGATAGATAGATAGATAGATGATAGATAGATGATAGATAGATAATAGATAGATGATAGATAGATAATAGATAGATAATAGATAGATAGATAGATAGATAGATAGATAGATAGATAGATAGATAGATAGATAGATAGATAGATAGATAGATAGATAGATAGATAGATAACATGGACAAACTTTCTCCTTTTACTGCTTGCCGCTCTGCATACTCTTGGCATCGAGCACGTCCCAATATGACCAAGCGCAACAGCTGCAGCGTGATGAGGAATTCATTGAGGACCGACCGTTCGTCGCCGAATAGCGCAATTAACAGCGGGAGGCGCACAACAGCTGCAACGCTGTTCGCGTTCCACAAGCGCGCGGGTACGCAAGTACAATGGTGCATGCATGTACAATTTTGCATGATACATGTACAACAATAAACCTAGAAGGCACACTATCTGTTATAGGACCGTGGCGCTTGCGAGTGATGTGTTAGCGCCCTAGATTTAGATCGATCAACGAATCAATCGAACAATCAATGCGTTCTTTACCGACTGATTAGAGAATTTTTTTTTAAATTAAGACTAGCACGTAAAGAGAAAGAAAACTGGCAATAATAGCTAAATTATCACGCGGCGCTACCGTGCTAACGTTTTACACTGTAAAACGCCATTACAGCTACGTAGCTTTGCATTTTTTTTTTAACGAAGAAACACGACTCGTACTATCGCAGTAAACTAGGCCACTTGAATCAAGTCCAAGTGATTATGCCAGAAAAAAAAAGCAATACAGTAGTAGACACATTATCTTAGTGATGTCAGACGACCCACCGATAAAAGAGCGTTCAGCGAACAGATATGCACGCTAGAGAGCGATTTTTTTTTTTTTTTTTTTTTTTTTTTTTTTGCCGGAAGAGGTTCCGCAAGAACAGGCAGGACGCGTACGAGTCTACGAGGAAGTCGGTCTAGCGGGAAAAATCTAGTTTGATTTTTTTCTTGTTGCAATTGTTGCTAAGTTAGTCAGGCGTGTAAGGGGGTGGGGGGAAATCCAGACATTATATTCTAGGTCAAGCCCGTCTAACGAGGTAAGGTGACGTAAATGCAACGTGATTCGCGTTGCTTTTGTGAACGTGAGGGCGGCTCTGTCGGCGCCTCGTACCTTGAGGTACTTGATTTTACAGGAACTGTCGTCACAGCCAGCGCAATGGCTTCACTTTAAACCGACTGAAGTGATACCGCGGGCAGTAAGATTGTTCAGGTTATTCAAAAACTCATATTATCAAACTCATCGGTTTATCATTATTATCATTATCAAAGCTCAAAATTGTGATGGATAACCGGTAAATGTGCATAAGTTACACAATTTTATTCCAAGGGAAGCCCGCTGAAGAGAAGTCAAGGCACTGGGCTGATGCTTCGTCCATTTCCTAATCAGTGGTCACAATTACAGAGTAATGAAATATTGATATAGTGCACAATAATTCTGCACTGATTTTTTTTTTTTTTGGATACAAGAAACTGACTGAACAGCTCGAAGAAAGTGATAAAGAAAGTGAAAATATGGGAAAAACGATTCTCTCGCCATCGTTGTCGGAAAATGGCTTCACTAGAAGTGGTCATGCGCAGAAATACATGTGCGCGCTGAATTTACCCGCAGCGAAATGTTAGCGGTTTTTATCCTTGCCACCATTGGACAGAAATGGCAACAATTCGCGCGTAGACAAATGTACAACGCCGCTGCCGAAGGAATTAAATGGACATCAAGGGAAAGAAAATGAAATTCTCTGATTTTACGTGCTAAAACCACCATATGATTATGAGGCCAGCCGTAGTGGGGGAGAGACTACCGATTGATTTCGACCACCTGGGGTTCTTTAACACAACGCACGGTACACGGGCGTTCTTGCATTTCGCCCACATCAAAACGAGGCTGTTGCGGCCGGTATTCGATCACCTTCGGGCTTAACAGCGCAACGCCAAAACCATTACACCACCACGGCGAGTACAAAAATAATTTCCGATGTATTAGTAAATTACAGTTGCACAGTACTAGAAAACCCCTGTTATCGCCTATAGAAAAAAAGAAAAAGAAGGCTCGGTAAGCTACAAAAGGCGGGAAAACGATGGACGGGTGGCGACGCCACCGTGAAGCTTCCGCACCAGCTCACCGTGACGTCGCAGACTCTGACGACGTCTGCTAGGGCCTAGTTAATTTTTTAACAGTAAGGATAGATTGCATTGTAATCGAAAAGAGCTAAACGATGATTTTAGCCAGTTTCAATAAGATTCACTGTGCTTCAGCGCCCCCCCCCCCCCTCCCCAAAGAAAAAGGGGAAAAAAAAGAAAAGCACTTTGCTTTCTTTTGCGTTGCTTCAACGCGAATTTTCTTTATTATTTTTTTTTACTTTTACTAATTTACTAATGTAACACCAGCATTTAATAATTTTTGCTGTGTGTTTTCTTTGGTCTTTTTCTCTCGAATATTTCAAACGTAACTGAAGTGAATGTCATTTTTATGTTTGCTACTTCGATAAGTGACTGCTACGTTTGCTGTCTGCCACGCGGGGTCCGTTACCTTGTCGAGCTGTCATTATGACAGAATTTACTCCGGGCCCCGACCACCAAGCATGACGTGGGGGAATTAACATCACATTATATATTAAAAAATGGAACTTTGACTTTCATTTGCTCTTCCAATTATCCATCAATATATTACCACGAAATTAAAGATAATAAGGATTTAGATATAATACTTCATCATTATAAGTTAATTCAGAGTTTCTCTTTAGTGTATTTTTGAAAACCTTGACATCAGTTATGCTAGCTGAACTTCTGGAGCAGCCACAAGCTGAAACTGACGAGTGCTGTCGTATATTATAAACGGCACTAAACACGACACTGTCACAAGAAAAAAGCGATTTTTTGATGGCCACAAAATTTAAGAGGTGCCGTGGAAGCATTCACGCAAAGTGTGACAACTTCGGTGGGCACATGCCCCGATTCAACGCTCACACGTGCTCTGTACAAACAACATGGCCAGGAAGCGGCATAAAGCGTTACACAGAGGCAGCACCTTCACACGTCCTTCAGATTGCTTAACATATACAGAGACGACAATTTTCCTTCAAGCGCATTTTATGCTCCGAGTCGCGAACAGGGAACTTCCCGTTGAGTGTTACTCAACGAATTACCGATAAGGAAAGAACACCACCTGTCAAAAGATCCATGCTCTCAAATAGTACACATCAGATGCGGTAACTTATACACGCCGCCCGAAAAGGCAAATATTCAATTCTTCCTCTATATTTATACCCGGGGAGTTGCATCCGCTTTATGGGTAAAACAGTGCGACCTCTTTCCTCGAGGAACTTGTAGCTCCGCCGGTGTGACCTCGCGTGAAGAAGTTTAGATGGCCGGGCGGTAAAGAGCCGTCACTGCAAATTCCTTGGAACGGTCCACGTAGGAGTGGACGCAGGGGGAGGGTTCCAAATAACGGTCATCCACAAAGAGGTATTTCGGGCGGCGGCATGAAAGCCGAGAGCTGCCTAACGGAAGGAATGGCTGCCTGACAGCTGGGAGCGGGCGTGCGTGGCCACCAAAGAGAAGGTAAGGAGGTCAATGGCCCAGCTATTTGGGTCGGAGGAAAGAAACAAGCGAAGACGGCTACGGTGGCTCCACGCCGTTTGCCTGTAGGAACGCCGGGATTGCCGAAACTGAGGGGGAAAAAGAAAGCTCAGATCCGCGCTCATCGTGGAAACAATGGTAAAGTCGTATACGCGTATATTCCCTGCGTCTCGCCTTTTACGCGTAGCGTGTGCTTTGAAAGGTAAACGCGAGCGAGCATTTAGCGATCGCACGCGCCGGACAGTCCGCGATAAAAGCATGCGCAACCATTTAACCTTTTCGCGCGCAGGTTCCCACGCGGGTGAGCCGTGATTGATGCTTGACCCGTATGACCGTCTCTAATGAATTGTTGTTGCCCTGAAATTGTCGCTGTGCCGAAACGTCGGCTCCGACCTGACGCTTCCCTATTTCGCCCACTGTTGATCACTTCAAATAAACCTGACACAGGAAAAAAAAAAAAAAAACTTTTTTTTTTCTGTTTTGCGCGAAATGAAACACAGAATATCAAATGTCATCATGTTCTGTGCAGTACTACAAGGCAAAAAAAAAAGGGGGGGGGGGGGATTAAAGCATCCGCATACGAGAGTGACAACGATACGTCAAGAAAAGACACGCAAGGATTGCAGTGTGCGACTAAAATGTCTAGATGTATTTTTTTCTTTTTTCTCATTATGGGTACTGTATACAAACTTTCTTGTAATTAAGAAGTGCTTATCAACTTTACAGCAATAATCAAGGGACAGCTCCCAATAATAAGTTTACACGGGACTCGAGTCTACTGCGATTCCAATTATATACGCCAGCAACATAGGGCCGACATGGCGGAGCACGGAGGCCGTGCTAAAATTGGTTCTGTCATATTGCTGGAAGCAAAAGCAGGCGCTAAGCACGAAAGCCAGAAGCACTGCCTCTTCATTACCATGAATAAATACTTCATTTAATGCTGGGAGGAAATGCTTTCGTTGTGTTATTTTGTAATTACTTCATGCTGTCTTGTTTGACAGCTGCTCTTCGATGGAGATTATTCATAGATGCGCACGCCATGCGACAGAAATGGCATTAACTTTTCCCTTGTAACAGGGATATGAAATGAACGCCAAGAACACGCGAGGCTGTCTTTTTTTTTTTTTTTCAACGAGTTTCATCATGACAGGCTCTAGCAACGGTGCTAATCTTCTTGTTCTCCGTACCTTTATTACTTTTTTTGCGTCACAAAAGCGTATAGGGGTCCAGGGATGGAAAAGGCACACCGCGAAAGCGCTACAAATCCGAACGAAAAATTTAGACGCTCAAGCAATACGTGTATCGCGGCCAGGAGAGTGCAGAATGTCTTCCGTGCGTAACTCAAAGCTTCGCGACGAAAATGGGTCTCCAAGCGACGAATTAAAACAAAATTCCGAGGCAAGATAACCCACCGACGAACGCCGTCTCGCAACCGATATCATAAAGGCCCACCCTCCCTGGTGGCAAAATTAATACGGAGTCCCCCACAACGGCAGGCCTCATAATCAAATCGTGGTTCTGGCACGTAAAACCTCGGAATCCAATTCACTCAAGCCCGCCGCGCGCCGTGTTGACCGGCAATGCTTTCTTCCAGTCACGGCGACCGGGAGAGCGCTTCTGTTATACATGTCCAGACCAGATGTTTTAATCATGGACAATCGGCGAGCAGAGTGATGCTGAAGGGTGCGGGAGCGTTACGGAGTCCAATATCGTCCCTCCTCCGCTCTTTTCCCTTCGGCGATTTTTCAGTTTTCGAAAAATCGTTCTCGAAATAAAATCGTGGCTACGTAACTGTAGGAGACCAGGCAAAGATGAGAAGAAAAGAAAAAAAGATGATGACGAAGCTTACAAATATTCATGGTAAACTCCGTCAAAGAGCGAATCGTAGGCACGAACAGTAAAGCCGAAAGAAAATGCCACCCGCACACCAGTGGGAAAAGAGGCGTCGCCGCGGGAAACCGTATCGATCACGAGAGCGCCCCAATTGACATCGCCAGGGCTGAAAAGATAGCATCCTCACTGCACGCGCAATCAGTGTGGCGGCTAAGGTAGGACGTCGCCGGGCCCGACGACTGCAAGCGAGTTGCGCGCACTTCATCGGCGAGTCTCGTATAACCAATGGCGCAGCCTGGTGCCGAATCCTCGACTAACATTTTTAGGAATATACTTGTCTACTTTTGCGTGACACAAAGCGACCGAAGCGACACTTCACCGGAATTGAGGGACATTCCGCCCCGCTCGCTGGCTCGGCCAAACAAGGTCGACTGGAAGTGATAGATCGACGAGACGAGCCCGGGAATTACTTCCGAGGGGAACCCAGGTGTTCACTATAAAGGAAAGTGAACCTTACACGTGGTCCACCACATTCAGCGAAGGGGCGGAAGGACAATAGGCCAGTTTCACCAAATTCCCCCGCTTCCACTCAGCCTCGTTACGCACCACTCGATAAGATTCTGAGATATTTCCTCAAATGCGCAATAAAGCGGGTTTGAGCCAGTTGGGATTTCACGATGCGAGGTGTTGTAGCACCGAAATATGGGGAACGACGGACAAGCGCTGACTTCCAACTAAATTGATTCAAAGAAAACCGCTCCATCTGCACAGACGCCCTAAAGTATTTCCGTGACAAAATGAAGCCACGTTCTGCCTAGCCATACGCAGCCGCCCCACTGCAGTAGAACCCCCCCCGTGCCTTGCGCGCAGTGGAAGGAGGCTTGCTTCCTCCCCGCCTTCCTCCCTTGCGCGCGCGAGATCAAGCCACCCTCCTCGGCTCACCCTCACACGCTTTCACTAGCACCTACAGCATACGGCGCGCGGCCCCGGTGTTATCGCCCTTGGACCTCATACGGAACATCACGGCGACGCCAGAAATGCGCCTGGAGTGTCCATATAATTGCTATCGCAATAAAAAAAAAAGTTCGGCTGTTTTGGCTTTACGACTCCTGACTCCCAAGAGGCAAAAAACGTGCAAACGACAGGCGCCCGTACATCCTTGTTCTGCACTTGTTCGCGTACAGGGCTAAAGACACAATGGTCAGTGAGTTGCATGTAATGCAGTGAAAGCTTCGAAACACATAACTGGGAAGGTCGAGTTGAAAGAAAAAAATGTCACAGTTTCGCCCTAAGGGCGAAGCAATGAATGCGATAGCAACACAGCAATGTCATACGAAGTAAGCTGAGCGGCTTTGGTAGCAATATGAATTGTAGTAAACATGAGCTGATTAAGTAAGCAGGTGTGCTGCGGCGCAAGTAGACCGACATGAAGAGAGACTCGATGACCACGAGAAGGCGCGTGTGAAACGGTGGTGTTGATGAGAAGCGCTTCCCGTGGGCAGCGCGTGCGAAGGGACACACCTGTAGCGCTGCACTGCCGATCCGGGCAGCATTGCATGTGTAGCGTGCGTTGGAAAATGTGGCCCGACTATTACGAACTGAATGAACAAGCGTGGTGTGAGCGCGCACAAACACGAAGAGATCACACTGAATGACAGCAGACAACGACTGTCAAAACGCTGGCAGCAAGCATACGCCGCAGCGGGCGAAGGTACGTGCGGTCTATCGCTTCAACGGAAACTGAGCGGCGAATGCACGGCGCATAAAGGTCAGAGCCGTGTGGAGAAAAGAGACGGTGCGAGCGAGCGACGAGCGCGGTTGTTGGCAGGGAAGTGCGCCCCCCCTGCTCCCTCCGGCGCTGGCTTCCTGCTTCCTTGCTTGCGCGTGGGAGATTGAGTGCGTTCGCTCTCCGTGACTAGCGCGCGTCCCCGCACGCTTCCGCTCGGGCATACGGCGCGCGGCGAAGATTTTATCTATAGGGAACCTCACGGCGACGGCGACGACGACGCCGACGGCAGAAATCCGGTTGAAGTGTCCATATAATTGCTATCGCAATAAAAGAAAAGCGAAATAGAAAGAAGTCTAAGTAGTAAAGTATGCAAGCGCCGCTCGACCGGTGCACGGTGTCCGCGTAGAAGAGCAACGCAGTTACATAAGCACTGACCTTTCTTCTTGTTCCAGAAGGTCCACTTGGCGCGACCCTTGGGGTCGAACATGCCGGGCTGGCCTAGAAGGAAACAGACAGATTCGTGAAAAGGCAGCGTAGAGAGAACGACCTTGATCCCAGCCTAGCCACTGCGTTTCCGCTAACCCAGTCAGCGTTCTAAGCTGAGAAGCGGCACGCCAAACATGACCGTGTGCGCGCAGTGAAAACTGATGTCTTGGAGTATGCACGCTACGAGATCACAGGTGTTGCAACGCGAGCAACACGTCGATCTTAAGCTGCAACGCTCCAGGGGTCAAATTCTCAAAACTTTCCGTCCGTAAGTGCTCTTGGCCGCTGGTTGGCCGCCTTTGCTAATCATACGTCTAGCATCAGGATTGGCTTAAAATGTGTCTTACGAACAATTCTAGCGTATAGACGTCTTTGTGAATACCGGCCCAGCAGCCTACCGGCGTCAGCAGTTACGAGTGTTATCGAGCACCTTTATAAGTGGCTACGATACGTGACCGCGGCTGATGATATCTCGCTTGAAGAACTGCGTTCGAATTCACGGAACGCGGCGTTATACAGTCGAACCCGGATATATTGAACCCGCATATAACGAATCATTGTTTATAACGAACAGGAGAAAAGTCCCCTTGACAATTTTTGTATAAATTGTCTATTTTATATGTAGAATTACCTAAATATCGAACTTTTTTTTTGATCGCCTTCAAATTCGACATATCTGGGTTCGACTGTAATACAGCCATCGGCATACTTGCACGGCAGCGGTGCACGCGCTAGAGTGTTGGTCACTGGCATACGAAACAACTTGCTTCTAGCGCGCGATGTCAGTTGCCATCGCTCTGCAATTGGCTTTCGTAGCTTCCGCTTATGGACGATTTCGTCCAACACTAAACCAGCATCCTTTGCCGCCTGGCTGCATCGAGCGAAAGCGAGCCTTATCACATTTAATGGCCTATCGCGAACACCAGCGATATCGCGTGCGCTGCAGAAAGGAGAGTTCGAATAGCTGCGGCTGGCCAACCAGACAGCGCTAGCTCGGTATATATTAATTCGTTCCGATTCGGCGACCTCCGGTGTATCGCGCATACGCAGTCTGGCGAGAGCTTCCTTTCGCCTACATAATAAACCAGGTTATAGCGAACTCGTATACAGATAACTAGGCCAATATTGAACAACAGAAAACGAAGCTGTGAACGGGACAATGCATAAGATATATATAGTTTATCGAACTCCACATCGGATATATTGAACGCGCGCACGGCTACCGCGCGAGTGATGCTAGGCCGCGATATTGTAGCGATGCCTTCCGCTCGATTCTATACCACTCTTATCATATGCCGTTCACCACCGGCTGATCCCACTGATAACGCGGGCGGGGAGTCGCTCTGACCACTGCCGAAGCGCGAAAAGGAATAGCATCAGAAAAGGCAACGCTATACAATATTGCCGCCCTACTTTTGTTCCTCTCATTAGCGTTAACAATGCCCAAGACTGTTTGACTAGATTAAGAACTCTGCTTGTCGACAGTGGGCCTCTTCGGTTATCCGTCCCTGACAGTCCCGGACTGCCCGAGGCGGTGTTTTCAGTCAATGAGCGTAGCGTATTCAGCATCTCGGGAAATCCTGGACAGTTCCGGCACGACAAATCGAAGAAGCTCAGTGTGTTAGTCTCATCCTCAGTTCCAACGCAGTTTACTGCGACCTCTGTACTCCTGTAATCTAGCAGTGTGGTGGACCCTCCATCACGACATTTTATGCATACTTAGTCTAATTTCTGTGTCCCTGGTGTATTTTTTTTTTTACAGGCTCTCTGTGCAAGAACATTTTGTTCTTTATATTGTCTCTGTTACATTACCTCTTCAAAACTAGCAATTTCTCAAATGACGTCGGCGTGGCCACCGCCAAAAATAGAACCAGCTTACTTAGACGGTATACTAAACATACCACCTGATTAAATATTACATTTGTTTTCAGCGTTTACCGTAATTTTTTACGGTTAAGGAAAGAAATTACATTCTGATTCGAATATATCCAAACACAGGACATACCAAACGGATTTCTCACGCATTGTGTGGCTCGTTATTGAAGAAAACGTTTTGCCTATAATTCTCTTATAGCCAGCGCGGCTCAAGACGTCCACGCGTTCCCCTCATGTTGCTATTGCTTAGCTTAAGTCACATTATTTAAAGGTCAGAACTCGGCAGAGAAGCGCCGCACGCAATACAAGTGAGGCAGGCGTGACGTGATCCATTAGAAGACAATGCTGTACCAAAGGAATCCGGCTGCATGCACCGAGTAACTGCTGCGCGAAGTAGTAATGCACTAAGTAGTTGATTACGGTCAACTGTTGGGGTTAGTTGGCTCATTCCGTACAATGAAGATTAATCCCGTTTATCCGTTCATATACCTCAGTGCCGTCCTCGCTTTCAAAGTGGCACACATTTATCTTCACAGTACAGCTGCTTGTCGAGAGGCAAACAAATAATAGCAAAACACACACACAAAATATCGAGCTTGAAAAAAAAAAAAACGAAAAATAAAGAGCCTTGTGCATGAAGGGCTAAACTAAAGGAGGCGACCGTGATGTGAAGCACATCGCGCACCATAACCGGCCCCTGAGAGTTCGCCAGTGGCAGTTGTATAACTATACCAGAGGTACCTATAACGTAGTCACGGCTCGCTTTGCTATTCTTTGGGACATAAGTGTTCATTAAGTATAATAAACCATACTAGTCTCTTGCCATCAAAGCAAGCTGAAATGAATAAGATCCGTGACAGGCGCAGGAAGCCGTAAGCACACTCAGTCGGTGCAGTCATTTCTTTTACTCCCGTCACGAGTATACAAGAGAAATATTGCTGTTCTTTTTTTTTTTTTTTTTCCCTACCAGCGACTATTATGAATGGAGAGTATAAATGGGGCTGTCATTGCGAAAGAACCGCAGTCTGTATCGAAGCAACTAAATCTATTTTCTCGCAAGTACCACAACAGTGGTGAACACGACGCGGAGGAATGATTTCACTAAATAAGTTTTCGGCCTAACTCTAATCCCGCGTCAATTTTTTTTTTCTCACGCCCTGTAAGCTCGTAAAGACAGCGTAGAGCCCGACGTCACCTCATCAACTTAGTCATCGAAAATTTGCATGCTTAAATAAGTAAATTACTATTCCTACTTCCGCGTCTTCAACGATTACTCAACGCTGTGTCGAGGCCCCTACGCAAAGCAAACCCCAATTCATGCAAAATATAATTGACATTTATTCGCTCTCCGAGCAAGTAACCCAAGTGGCTTAAAACCAGCGGTGGATTTTAGCCACCACGAACGAACAAACCGGATAAGTTTGACAGCCATCGCTTTTAGTGAAAAAGGCACGCGGAGATACACTCGGAACTCAGATACGTTATCTTCTTTCTTAAATGAGGGCAAGGGCGACTGCGCTATCTGAGGGAAATCTACCAGGGCATATCTACTAGGGCGCCATATCGTTGCTGATCAAAAAGAAGAAAAATAAAAAAAGAAAGAAAGAGTGAGAACGAGAAAGAAAGTGTGCGGTAAGGACTCACTGATGTTGCAATCGCCGATGCTACCCTGCTTGTAGAGGGCGTACAGTTCAAGGAGCTCCTCGTCGGACGGGCGCTCCTTGAGGTTCTTGACGTCGTCGGCGGCCTTGTTGAATCTCTGCGAGGGCGGGAAACAATGCACATGAAGCCAGTGTTCACTGAAACCCTCCAAATTTTGATTTTCAAGCATGTGGAGTATGTAAAGAAATAATCCCTTCTTATCTCTCATTTCTCTCCCCCCCCCCTTCCCCATTTTCTTTTGCACAGATCAGATCAAGAGTAATTGTCGTCCGATAAGCTAATTGTACCGACTTAAAAAGTTGTGAGAGGTAGAGATAAAGAGAGGAAAGAAACCGGCCTTTGCTATAGCTGATGCTTTAGACCTGACTTTTAAACCAGGAGTTGCCTTTCGAACAGACAAAACAAATAGTAGCGTGCGAAATCTAAAATAAATTAGAGGAGGAGGAGGAGGGATGAGCACCGGCAAGATAGAGCGAACAGACATGTATATAGGCGAGCTTTATTTAAAAAGAAAATTGCAAGCGCACAATACTGTCTGCACGCCGGCAGATATTGTTCGTTATTTTCCGACTGTTGCAATGAACATGTACTGTACAAGCGTGGGACAGTCAAACCACGACACCTTCCTTCGCATGAAAAACGCTTAGAGATCAGCAACCAACGGTGGCTGCGTTTCAATTATCCACTCCGGTAATTATTATTATTATTATTATTTTTTACAAGAGTCGCTACGGAGAATAAATAAATGGACAAAGAATAACGTATCGGTGTGATACCCGCAACGCAGACGCAAAATATGTTTTCCCTGCATCTTCAGAGGTTCCTCCAAATGTTGAATAAATTATAATTTCCACAGGTTGAAAGTTAACAGGGGAGCGTTTAGTAACGATTATGACTCATTCACTTCGCCGAGTGGTTGATGCTGGCGATAACGGCTGCGAGCGGGCCAATGACGGAGGCCGAAAAGAATGGTCTAATAAATATAACTGTTACAAACTCTGGGCACACTCCCGTGAGTGCTGGCGCCGGTCTATGTATGCAGTTCCTATGCGGCCGGGCGCGAGCCCTCGCGAAACCGCATTCGATCTTTTAAAAAAGCTCGTGCCTGTCCGACGGAATCTGTCATACGCTTCGATGCGACTACCTCATAATCCCACCAAGAAATGAACGAATGATGCAAGCACGTCACAGGCTGCCACAAATAACGGGCTTTTTCCTTGTTCTGTTCCACAACAGCTTCGACAGTCTAGTAATGCCCTCGGTGGTTGTAAATCTCGCGCATTTATGATTTCCACACACTAGCGTGTATATGAACATACTATTTCTGGCAAAATTATATATCGATTAATGCGTGAAAAGTGCTTAATACGCGAAAATCGTAGAGGCAATGAAATCAGTGGGTACATGAACCTGGGTGCTGCATTCGGGTGTACGAAGTAAATAGCTACAACAAGTGTTTTGATCAGCAGATTTTAAACAATGTCGGCTAAATTAATCTTACTCGCTTACCTCGTCCAGAGACATGATGACTCTCTTGTAATCCAAAGAGCG
Source organism: Dermacentor silvarum (assembly GCF_013339745.2). NCBI lineage: Eukaryota > Metazoa > Arthropoda > Arachnida > Ixodida > Ixodidae > Dermacentor > Dermacentor silvarum. The sequence continues at coordinate 154,237,874 of NC_051155.1, read as the reverse complement.
AATAAACTCCAGGAAGTAAATTCAGGTAATCGCAAACCGGCTACCACCTTTATAGCAGTAGACAACTCGTGTCGTTGTCGATGCCGCTGCCCCGAATAGTACTAGTCCTCGTGTTGCTGCACAAGAACTGAAAGCTTTAGAATATAAAAACGCTTTTATTATATTTTTAAAAATTTAATAGTGAGCAAACGTTTTATTAGTAGTCAAACATGTTTTTTTGAGAAAAAAAAGTAATAAGGAATAGATGGATATGGTCAAATTTGTCGCAAGCTTTTCGACCATCTAGCAACAACAGCAACAAACACTTCCTTTTCCTTTTCCAGTCAGCGTTGTTTCCGACAGGTTCGGCAAAAATGGTAAGCGAAGATGAAATCTAAATTAATCCTCTGTTCTTGTGCACGTTGTCTTGAAAATGATTTATAGTAGACTAAAACAAGCACCCATGTGTTTTTTTAAATGTCGATTTACAACCTACGGTGGCTCACACTCTTGAATATAGCCGGTAGGTAATCGCTGCACTCTACTCTTATTTCAGGCAAAGAGGACCAAGAAGGTCGGAATCGTCGGCAAGTATGGAACCAGATACGGTGCCTCTCTTCGTAAAATGGCGAAGAAGATTGAAATAACCCAGCATGCTAAATATACCTGCACATTCTGTGGCAAGGTGAGTGAAACTCCTGAGACTTGGTGAAAGTGTGCGTGTTGTGATATGATCGAGGTTGTTCTTTCACTTCCACCAATATGCCTTTTAGTTAGTGTAGTTTGCGTGGAAATAAGCATTGTGTGTGTATGTTTCGCAGGATACTATGAAACGCACCTGTGTGGGGATTTGGAAGTGTCGGTCCTGCCGCAAGACTGTTGCCGGTGGCGCCTACGTTTTCAGGTGAGCATGCGTATAGCATTTTGATTTTCGATTTCTGTGCCTCACGTACTGACCCTGATAATGCTCATTGACGCGAACTTTACCAGAAAGATATTCTGTGAAGTCATGTTGCTGTCGTTTTCATTGATGTCAGCTGTGATCGTCATCAGTAATACTAGATTTAGTAAGATAGGCATAGGCTCAGGCGCCGATGTGTGGATTTTCGCATCGACTACTGCTGCTGCCTTGCATTGGCTGCGCTGAGTCAGTGGAGTGCGTCAATTGCAATATGTACAAATCAGGCTGAATCCTAGAGATCCAGCTATGTCCTGCATTCAACTATGCAGTGCATGTGCAGTCTTAAAACAGCAGAACTGAATTTTTGTTGCTGGACTCAACTAGTGCACCAAGTGGATGTGAAAGTTTCATCTCATTAATTCCGACCTTTCCGCACCATTGGAAATTGACCAGTGTGATCAATTGTTTATGGCATGACATGTTGAGCGCTAATCAAGGACAAAGACGGAGAAGAGAGACACAAAACGACACAGGCGTTTTCTCTCTCTGTCTTTGACCTTGATTAGCGGTCAATGTGTCATGCAGTAAACACCAACTAGGCCAAACTCAAGTTCTTCTCAAGCAATTGTTTTGCCTGCCACTTCCAATGTTTACATTTGGATCTCATAACACTTGCCTTGTGGACCATTGCAAGCTGACCCAGAGTGCGGTCCTCTGCCTTTACTTGTGCTTTTGAGAAGGTGCTCTCACACACTTTCAACAGTAACGATTGTGGCAGTGCCCAGGCACTCTCATTCAAAGGATATATTGAAAACTGGGCTCAATTTGTGAGACAGCAAGAGCATTGCTGGGCTAAAGCCTCTCCAGCCCCATTTCCGGCAATCAGTTTAAGTACTGTCAACCTACTATCCTCCTGTATGCTCCTCTTTTGCCTTTACTTCCTGTACTAAACAGAACTTGCATCGTCTCGTCTCATGGTTCCAAGCAGATGTGATTCCATATGCCATCTGCCACTGCTGTGAGCTTGTAATGGCAGTGAAAGCAGAAATTGTGGAATTAGAACTGGTGCAAGCGACAAATCTGAGAATGGTGGTGCACATCAAGAATTGCGCCACTTAGCTAGCAGGAAAGAGCAGTGCAGATGGAGGGCATGTAGACTGGGAAAGCCGTGCAATACTTACTGGCAGTCAGGCTAGTTGCCCAGCTGTTCCCTTATTCTATGAAAATACTGAAAATATCTTGCGAACTTATCATGCCTAGTGTTGGACCCATCAGGTGAACTTAACCAATCGTGTGCACTGAACCTTGATCTGCGCGGCGGCGACAGCTTCGCCGGGCAGCCGCGCCATGTTTACGGTCGTCGGTTGGTCCGTGCGAGTCCGTGCATCGCGGAAGTATTGGAGATCGCTATCGTCCAAGCCATCATGGGGAGTTCGCACACAGCAGTGTTCTGTGCGCGGGGCCGTGAGTGCGTGCGCGAAGAGACTATACGTGCCGCGATTGTACGCCAATGCAGCAGCGGCATAATGGTGAACTCCGCGGTGTCGCCGTCTTCTTTTGAGAAGCCACGGTGCGAGCGACTTTTCATTGAATGACTGTAAGTGATGAAGCTGCGAGAACAAACAGACAGCTTAAGCGTTGAGATCTAAAAATTTGAATTCAATTTGAAAATTATGGTGGCTACAGATCGAGTTTGAGCACTTACTACTTTTCAAAATAAAGCAACTATAATGCTAATTTGTACGACGTCAATGAATGGCATTTACGGGACTACGTAAATGCTGACGGCCATTAAAAAGGAAGGAAGTTACAAATACGTTATACTTGTTTCTTTCGAAAGCTGCGCGGCTCTAACCAGCACTAAACAAACATGCACGGCACGCAGCGGTTGTGGAGGTCTAAAAAAGCATTTGAAAACAATTGCTGCATCTAATCCCTCTCCGACCATGACATCTATTACCGTGGTTATGGGATGCACACACAATTCACATGGCTATTTCACACACAAAAAAAAAGCGAACAAAAATAAACGACGGAAGCTCGCTCACCTTTCCGACAACAACAATTTGACGAACGGCTACTGCACCCACCCGCTCCTCAAATAATTATGGCCTTCCATGAATTTGTATGATTTTAGTTGCTCGCGCGACACAAAACTTGTTCTATGCACAAGGTAGTCCTTGATGTCGGTGAAATCCACGCGAGGCAGCAGCCCGACATCGTGCTGAAGTTCAGCGTCTTTCAGCTCAAGGGGGGTGGGGAGGGGGTCGACGCCGCCGCACAAGCGCACTTTTTCTTCGTAGCGCAATCCCTCAGGTTTATCTAAACCGCGTGCGTATGCACTTATATAGTTATATATTATAGTCACCGAACACACCAATTGACTATAAATACTGAAGTGCAACCTTTCGCTGAATTGTCCGTTTCGCTACTGCCAGCGCCTAGGCCTATAAGGCTGTGGCCTAAGGACGGCGACCGCCAACATGGTGGTAACCGTGGACGACGGTAGCGCTCCTCGCGGATGACGTCAAGTGCATACACCCTATAGCGGATATAGCTGCTCAAACGTAGCACTGTTTTCAATGCTGTGGGTTCTCGTTTATGTAGCAGAAGGTCTTTCTACGGTGTATCTACAGGTCCATACAGACTTGATCACGATGACTAGATCGAAAATGGTGGCTATACACGTCCTTCGTTAATGTACTGTGGTTCAGGGGGCTGTGGCTGTGTCAACAAATCTGAGAGCCATTATGGTGAACTATACCATATTTGGCTAAAGCAGCCACATGAGAAAAAAGCCCGACAATCAGCAGAATGCCATACCTGCCAACTCTCCAAATTGTTTTGTAGTCTTTACGAAATTGGGCTCGTTCTAGAAATTCATGAATGTTGTGTCCAGTCTTACAAAAGGTAGATTTTATTCTAAAGAAATATCTAAGGCTGAGGCAGCGCAAGATTATTCAGATTCTGTATGTCCAGTGAGATCGAATCTCAGTTGTGTCACTTGACCAGCGAGAAGAAATGTCCGAGGCGGAATATCCAACTAAAACAAATGCTTCAATATTTGAAAGTATCAACTGGTAGGGCTACTCTGGGTTGCCCATAATCTGGCAGCATAATCTGGTTTTGTCTTTGTCTCTTGTTCTGTTTTACTGGGTCCCAATACACTCTCTTGAAACAAATTTAATGGAATACCAACTGGACAAATCACTTCTTTAAACGTTAAGTAATTTCGTAAATATCATCACAACTACCATTCGCAATGCACAGCAATGTCAGCGCCGCTTTGCTTCCTAACTCAGTACCACAGTTTATATTATGGGACGTGGTAAATGCAATGTAATGCACTGTTGGCACATTCGTTTGAACACAGTCATCAAAAAAGCAACATGCTTTGTGGGATCTCACAATTGTACTTGAGACAAAGTAATGATAATACAGTAGTGCAAACAATCAGAAGGGCCTTTATTGCACCTTTCATACACCAATACCTGCTAGCTGAATTACTGGCCGATGGGCGTGCGACAAATCGAGGAGGTCCGTCCTCACCGCGACCAGATAGCGAGCGAATATGTTCGCCTCATGCTGGAAACCAATGCCTAGTCATTTGCATGTATGGTCATGCCAACGGTGCTACATTCCGGTGCCCCGCTTCCAAGCTCTCGCAGAGAGCGTGTCGAGGCATGCGCAGAACATCCACGCCGCTTGCCGACCCCAAACCAGAGGAACAGCCCTTCTCCCTTTTGGGCCCAAGTAACCCCGCCGTTAGGTGGCATTCGCAGCGCAACAACTACACCATCTCTCGCAATACGCTGCAACCACACCGACCGCCGCCGCTGGATTACAGGAGACGAGAGCCATGCGGGAAAACATCAGGGGATGCGTGAGAGTAGTGCATCCCTGCAGCTTTCATTTACTGAATGCTGGCACACGCTGAATATATTGTAGTTCTATATCATATTTGATACGTCGCGTCTAGCCAATAAACAACTACATGGTGACTGTAGAAAATCGAACGTTTATTGTGCTCTCCACAGTCGTATTTATAGGGGTCCATGACGTACACGTCACGTGATCCAGGTTGCCAGCCGGAGACACCTCATTATCTTCCCCCTACAGATTGAGGCGGACAGGGGCTCTGCGTTGGCGGGTAGACCTTCGGAGTGAAGTCTCTGGATCAGGGGCTTGATGCGCCGGTATACTTTGGCTTGGTATATCCAGCCTTGACGGTCCTGGCATCGTGTTGAAGTTTGTCGGTGAATCTGGTTCTGTCGGTTGATCCTGCAGATCCTGCAGTGGTAGTTCACCTCTTCGCACTTGGTCAAAATGCCTTCGTTGAACCCCTTGCTGCGTGTCAACGGTGACCATTCTTGCTCCCTGTTGTTCCCTCACTGTGGCTGGTATCCATTTGGATCTCGTCCAGCTTCGAGTCCAGACCCGTTGACCCTTTTGCCAATTCTGTTTGGTGTTCTGGTGCTGTGCGTTTCTTGTTTGCTGGTTCGGCGTGATGCAGTCTATCTTCGTTCTTATTTGGTATCCCAGCAATAACTCGGCCGGAGACTTGCCTTCTTGGAGAGGGGTTCGACGGTAGCTGCATAAGAATCTGGAGAGTCTGGTCTGTAAATTTCCCTGTCTCATCTTCTTTAATCCGTCCTTGACTGTGCGGACTGCCCTTTCTGCCAAACCGTTGGACTGGGGATGGTATGGAGCCGTGGTGAGGTGCTGTATTTGATTCCTATCCATGAAGTCCCGAAAAAATGCACTGGTAAATTGTGTCCCATTGTCGGTTACTATGGTTCTGGGTAAACCGAACCTTGCAAAGATGACTCGTAGGGCGTCCACAGTGTTTTCTGACGTGGCTGACTTCATAGGCAGTGCTTCAATCCATTTAGTTGTTGAGTCTACTGCGACTAATGTCATGTGCCCGTCCACTGGTCCTGCGAAATCTAGATGCAGGCGGCTCCATCTTTCGTTCGAGACTGGCCATGGTACTGGCGTATGTCGTGGAGGCATCGGTGCGGCTTCTATACAGACGGTACAGGCTCTTACTAGGCGTTCAATTTCTGCATCCACGTTTGGAAACCAGAACAAGGATCTTGCTGTCTTTTTCATAGCTGCCATGCCCGAGTGATTATCGTGTAACACATTTAAGACAGCTTTAATTGCAGCAGTAGGTATGACGATTCGATGTCCCCAGAAAATCAAATCCTGCGTGATCGTCAGTTCTTGTCTCTTGTTGAAATAGGGACGGTATCGCTGTTGATGCTCCCCTAAGAAATTCGGCCAACCTTGCACAATCCACTGTTTGACCTGTTGCAAAGTAGGATCCAAGTCCGTCAGCTGTACAAGGTCCCGTGCTGTGATAGCTTTGCTTGTTAGAAAGTCTGTGTACAGCACATACTCCGGGTTTTCTTGTAGGCCCTGAGACTCTTCACTGGTCTGGAGTGGCAGTCGGCTCAGTGCATCAGCATTGACGTTGTCTGCACCCTTTCGGTACTCTAAGACGTAGTGATAATTGTCCAGCAAGAGGGCCCATCTTTGTATCCTGGCTGCCGCCATGGGCGGAATGGCTTTGTTCGGATTGAAGATACCCGTGAGCGGTTTATGATCCGTCACCAAGACAAATTGGTTTCCGTACAAATAGTCTTTAAACCTGGTCACCCCAAACACAAGTGCCAACGCTTCCTTTTCCAGTTGCGAGTAGTTTCGTTCTGCTTGATTTAACGTCCTGGAACGGAATCCGATGGGGTAGTCAATTCCATTTACATGGTGAGAGAGAACCGCGCCAACTCCTACTGCTGATGCGTCACACTCCAACCTCAATGGTTTTTTCGGGTCGAAGTGGGCTAGAAACTTCGAAGTCTGAATTGCTCCTTTGACGTGCTTGAAGGCCGTCTCTTGTTTGTCCCGCCACTCCCATGTGGCACCCTTCTTCAGCAAGTCGTACAGTGGAGCCAGGTGAGTCGACAAATTAGGCAAAAACTTGGCATAGTAATTAATCAGGCCTAGAAATGCCTTGAGTTCCGTCACCGAAGTCGGCGTCGGTGCCCTTACGACAGCTGCTATGTTGTCATCCTTGGGCTTGAGGCCAGAAGCATCCACGCGGTGACCCAGAAAGGTTACTTCTTTTTGTCGAAATCGGCATTTGTTGCGGTTCAGTCTAAATCCATTCTCTCGTAACCGCTGAAGCACTTTTCGGAGTAGTGTGAGGTCATTTTTCTTCTCCGCTATGATGATGTCGTCAAGGTAAACTTGGACACCTGGCAGATCCCTGAAGAGCAAGTCCATTCGTCTTTGAAAGATGGCTGGCGCTGAACTTACTCCAAACGGAAGTCTGTTGAAGCAGAATAGGCCCTTGTGGGTGTTGAGCACAGTCAATTCCTTGGCCTTGTCGTCCAAGGGTAGTTGATTGTACGCTTGTGTCAAGTCGAGAGTGGTGAACACTTCGCCGCCGTTTAGCCGTGCGAAAATGTCTTCTACCCGTGGAAGGGGATATTGTTCAGTAACCGTAGCTGTGTTCACAGTGAGACGGAAATCTCCACAAACGCGGATAGATCCATCCGGTTTCACAACAGGCACGACCGGTGTGGCCCATTCCGCAGTCGTTACTGGTGATAAGATGCCATCTGCTACCATTCGGTCCAACGCCTCCGAAACTTTGTCCACCAAGGCATAAGGCAGGGAACGAGCCTTACAGAAACGAGGAGTTGCTTGCACTTTGAGTTGGAATTTCACGGGTGGGCCGGTGAATTTCCCAAGTCCAGGACGTACACGTCACGTGATCCAGGTTGCCAGCCGGAGACACCTCAATATTCACATATTGATAATATCATAGCTTGACCACTTGCTCACAAACGGTGTGCAGCAGTCATTAGTTTTGCAACACTTCCATTTATCTTTTAGAAAAAGGTAATATTTAGGGACAAATTGGGTTTAACATGATTGCAAAATTTGTTCAGTGCAAAAATCAAGAATTGTGTTTGCCCGAAAAAAAGGATCCTGAATGATTCACAACATCCAATATCGGCCCAGTGACATCAGCGGCAATAGTTTACGAGTTATGGCAAGACGAAATGTCCAACTGAGAAGGAATGTCCACTATTGGAAATTCCATCTTGTTTAGACATTCAGGCCACAAGCAGCGCAAAATCGCAAAAATTGCATACAAGAAAGAAATTATGATGGTAGCTGTGCTGGTTTTCATGGCAGCACTAGGTGCCATATATTAGAGGGGCACTTTCTTCAAGCAATTTTATTCGCCCGTGATGCGGCCCGATTTCCGTCCGTCTCCGCACAGATGATCACTTTCCTTTTAAATGCGGCATCATGATGAACTCGGTACTTCATGCTGATAGATAGAGCAGACGCTGAGAACGTGAAGACAGACGGTAGACTATTGCCTAAGCACGTGTACTGCAGCACACGGAGGAAGCTTCCGCATGCTACGGTGGCTAGGCACGACGCGCGTGCGAGGCGGCCATTTTGAAATGCCGACGCAGATTTAGGGTCGTATTGAAAGCGCGCGTTAGGTTTGAGTAAATACAGTATTCGTTTAGAAAGCGGCACTATAGTGGCATCGCCCATTTGGTGCCATTACGATAACGCCACACCGCGCGCCGATGCTGCACCATACCGATACTATAGTGCCTAGAATATACTTTGTAAGTATATTCTAGGCACTATACCGATACTACCGATACGACGCAGGTCAAAATGGCGACGTCGCTCGTGTACTTCAGCTGGCTACTGGCGCGGCTAGTAGCGGCTGCGATACTGACTTTTCTAGATGGCGCTAACTATGCACCATATTTATCAGTTTCAGTTAAAAACTGGCGCGTTTCTTAAAATCCTCGAATCTAAGCAGACCCTAGAGTTTTGTATGTGATTATTTGAAAAAAACTATCGGCCTAGATTCGAATAAATACGGTATCATCGTTTTCTGTGCGCCGATATATGACTGATAGTAAATTCCACTGGCGGATCTGGAGCAAGTTTTTTTGCTCCGTGGCCGAGAATTTGAATTCCACTGGCGGATCCAGAGCAAGATCGCATGTTCCACTGGGCGATTTGGGGCAACTTGCTCCGCGACAGAGCGCTCCGCGTTGATCCGTCTTATAGAGCCGGATTTCGGCGGAACTCCAGCGACTAGGCGCCGTCACTTCCGGAACAATCGGGTACAACGGTTGCTTGCAGCCCTTTTTCAAGCGCTGTCTGGTAACCCTGTGGCGTTGTTTACAGTTCTGAAATGTCGTCGTTCGACCCTGCCGGATTGCTCGTTGCTTTGAGCGACAGCGACAGTTCGCACAGTTCCTCTTAGAAAGCAGCAGCAGCAGCGATGAGGATGAGTCGTACGTACTGTACGAAATTTTATTTAATGAAATGTTTGCAGAGCCTCCGCACAAACGCCCCAAAATCGTCGGCTACGTCGAAGAAGACGCGAAGTGCAGTTGCCGCTATGCCTAGAACCCCCAACGTGGTCTAATGCGAGATTGGCAACATGGGTAACCGGATGCGTGCGACAACTTCCGCTGCAATCCCTGCCGGAGCGTGTTTATTTTTCACTGGTCGATCAGGATCGGGTCGCTCCGCGGCGGATTTTCTTGCTCCATCGTGGATTCAGCACACCGCTCCAGATCCGCCAGTGGATTTCACTATGAGTTGCATAGAATATTGCAACTGAATGTATTCCCACTGATGCTCCTCTATTTGAATCACCCACACCAATGCAGATGAGTTGACTTAATCCCGACATGATTGCCCGCTCTGAATCGGCCAGTGCTGACATCTGAGAGGTACCATAGAACAAAAGAGGTGGCACTACTTCAACTTTTCATTTTCGTAATTTTCTCGTTTACAGCAGAAGCCTAATCTTTCTTCCCTAGCTTGACTTCACCTTCTCATTAGTGTCCCTTAAATGTCCTCAGTAACTGTAAGGTTGAGGTGAGGCAATAGTCGAAATAGCGCTGTACCTCATCATCATTGGGTTTGAACGAGGGCAACTCAGCCAAACTTTGTCTTCATGTTATTTCTCTGGTTTCCACTTACATATACGTTTAAGCAAATTGTTGAAAAGTGTTGTACCAGTCAACAGCCAAGTTAGATTGGGGCACTTTATAATGACGGTTGAGAAATCTGTAGTATATTTTAGAGGCAGCTTGGAGATGAAATGCATGATGTAGCAACTGGCAATATGGCAACCCCTGGGACATTCATTCTTCATGGATGACAAAAAGTGCATAGGTCCTACAGCTTGAAGACCGTTGTCGCTCTAGGTCGCATCTGGTCTTTTACAATTTTGTTAGGCTTGCATTATGATATTTTACTAAGATATCATCATTCCAGTATGCAAAGTACATGCCGAAACAGCGCAAAATGTGTTCTTTAGCCACTTCAATTGTAGGATTTTTAAATGGAAGCAGCAGCAAACTCGGCATATTGTGCTCGTCCACCTGGGTTCCAGCTCCAACTCTGATAAATTCCATTACCGAGGCCTTTAAGGGGCCCTGAACCACCCCTCGGGCTTGGTGAAATATCAGTTCGCGGGTAGCAAACACTGCTGTGAACATTTCAGCCAAGTTTTGCTGTCGTACGCGGTGCGTGGAGCTCGCAAGCGTAGTGAGAAGTCACATTTCTCTCAAATGCTCTCTTTTCAACAGAGGCCATGATCCTCACTCTCTTCTGTGTGCTTTATTACGTAATAAAGCACATTCCAATACGCGGCTGCTATTGGTTGCTGCGGTCGGTTACACCGTGGCCGCTGCGGGGTGCCGCCACAAGTTCTCTGGCTAAGTGCACTGTGGCTCGCTGAGTGACAACCGCGTTTGGCTTAACGTTTAGCGTGTCGTAGGCACCAAAATCGGAAGTTGTGGCGTCTTATGATAACATCCAAAATAAAATTTGAACTGCGCACCATGGTGACGTTTCGAAGACAGTGTGTTGTCTCCCTGCCTTCGTAGTGCAAGGCATTGAAGAAGGAAGGGGGAGCACAGCTGAGGCAGTGTTTCATTGCCAATAACTCCGCTTCTGCTGAACGCATTGAAGTACTTTTTGCAGCAAAGTATTGCTGAAATAGCCTATTTTCACCTCAAATGTATTTCTCCACTTCGATAAAAAGTGGTTCAGGGCCCCTTTTAACACAGCACTGGAATTTTAACATAACAATATTGTGAGCAGAAAGTGAAGCATGTTTCAAGGGAACAAATTTGTTGTAATAAAGTATGTGATGTAAACATTTGGAAAAGTTTTAGTCGCTGAACAGTATTGTTTTGAGGTGTGTGATATTTTATTTGCTGCGATTTTTTGCCTCTTTCAGTGCTGTAGCAGTTGCCATTTAAAGTATTGCAATATCTGTTTTCTTGTGAAGTTAACCTGTTGTAAGCATCTGCATCTCACCTTTGCTAACTGCTAATGTAATTGTCTACATGCGTTTCCTCCAAACTTGCAGTTCAAAAGACATTTATTTGAATTGTTTGTTCATTTTGCTGATCAGCTTGTCATATTTGATAAGTAATTACTATTATTATTACAGTCAAACTTAGATTTAACGAAATTTGCGATGTAACGAACTATTTATTTCCCCATCTTAGTTCTATTGAATTGACAAAACCTCGATATAACGGAAGTTTTTCGCTGCAAGTACTGTATTATTTTTTTCTTCAAAGCAGTATTGTACTAGAAAGTCGTTTTGAGCAGATGTGGGGGAAAAGAAATCCTTTATCAATAAAGAAAATTGGGGGAGGAGGAGTTTGGTGAGAGAACTGAGGGCTGGTACATCTGAAAATTTTTTCCACTTGTGTAGAGTAAGTGAAATGTTTTTGATTTGGCTGCGCTTTCTGCACTAGTCGATGGTGCAGAAAATGGTTCAGAAGTTCTTGGCAATTTTTGCATCTGCTACTTTGGAAGTGCGGACATTCAACTTCCCTTGTTGAACATGCACACACCTCTGTTATGGGAAATGACATAGGAGTAACGACAGTAAAAGAAAGCCAAGGTGCATTGTGCACCAGCACGTGCACTTGCTAAAAGTCAGCTCTCTATAATTATTGAACTAGCACTAACAAGACGGGATGAGAATGAGAAGCATGCAGGTCATGACACTAGGCTTCAAGTTGTGTCGTATGTGCTCGTTCTTGTCCTATGTCTTTAGCACGAGTTAGGTATAAAAGTCTGGAATACACACCAACTAGTTCAACTTCTTTTATTATTAGTAGATGACAGCCCATCTCATAAACGTGCGCAAGTCTAAGCACGTATGGGCACTCCAGTGCAGAATGTGCCGCTAAATTGGCAAGCACCAGGTAAAAGCCGATAACATGCATGATGACAAGAGTAAGGATGTGTGCTAATTTTTCTTTGTGTACATTATTTTCAGCACCACAGCTGCTGCTACCGTGAGGAGCTCTGTGCGTCGTCTCCGGGAGACAAGGCAGCAGTAATGTGTGTAAATAAATGCTGAAAAAGAAGAAAGAGTCCAGTGCCTTGAGATTCACGATTTCTATCTAGCTCGTACTTTTATTTTACAGCTGCGAGTTTACTTGGCTATAACATTACTTACACTATGGCTTCCTTTACGTATTTAACCAAAATTTTAGGGTGTAAATAAATTACCCTAAAGGTCAGCAGCAACAAATTTCCACTTTGGTGAAATTGGTATAAATTAGTGGTATTGCCAAGATTGAAGCAATCTTTGCAATGCTGCAGGGCTGGTAATTGTATATTTCTTTTTTATTAGCAGCCTTTGAATTGCATCTAAGGAGACTACATGTGCAACACGTGGTGAGCGGATACGACGTAAACCCGAGCATGTCGCCTCAGAGCTTCTTTAGCCCACCACGGAAAGCTGCAGGCAGCAACCACTATCTGAGGTCATACCAAGCAGCCACGCTATGATGGCGGCATTCCCTTCCCTCCACACCCCATTTTGGTGTATATTTGTTGGCTTTTCACGACACAGTCATTCGTATTTCAAACGTAATTTTGGACAAATGCTGCTGTCTATCTACACAATAAAAATTTTTTGGTGCAGTTTCCCTTAAAAATTATTTAATGTGTATGTGTAGCTACTTTTTTTTTTTTGTCAATTCAGTTCATTTCCTTATACAAGAAAGGAGAAAGAGCTAAAGGCCGTGAGGCCTGATAGAGGCTCTTGCTCCTGTTGACGTTCGGCATACAGGTACACTTTACATTCTCTACAAGTATGTTTACATGCACTGTACACACATTTTGCTACATGCTGTCTTCGTGCTCCTTGCATGATAAAAATCATTCACATGAATTATACATCTGGTAAACTTGAAAGCAGTGAAAACTAATACATATATCAAAATCACTTTTTTTTTTGTACCAGGTTTGCATGCAGTACAGGGAACATATTTATTTATAGGAATGACAGGATTCAACAAAAAAGTTTTCATATACTGTTTAAATTGGGGCGCATAAAAGTCAATTTCCAGCTCAGCAATATTTAATAGTCGGGGTACTCTATAGGCTAGGTCTTGACGTGCATAATTTGTACGGGTGAATGGTGTTCGTGCAATTGGTATTGTAATGGAGAAGTGGGTGGGTGTACTAATGATGTGAAGACATGCTTTTTATATGTAAACGTAATCTGTATTGGTATACCTGGCTGGGTTGGAGCAGTGAATGCTTGCCAAATAAGTTGCATGTTGGTAGATCTCGCGGCCTACCATATTAGTTTTCAAATATTCCTATTAGCCTTTTTTGTAAAAGTATCAGTTTTTCATAATTTTTGCAGGCATTCCCCAATGTAATTGAGCTTAGAGTAAAAAAAAGGGTGTAGTACATTGATTTCTTCAGCCATAATGAAGAGCATTAATCCTATACGTACAACCTATCACTTTACTATGCTCATTGGTTAGGTTATTGAGAAAGGTTATCTTGGAACCAGACCCCCAAGAATTTTTGTGTTCTTACTTGTTCTATAGTTTACACTTTTAAATACACTTCCTTTGAGGACTATTTGGCCAATAACATGCCACGGACACCAAATTTATAGAGGTATAAGCTTCAATATTAAGCTAGTCCAAAGTTAAGGTGCACCAACTAGTCATTGCTGTAAAGCTAGTTGAAACACTTGTTGCATGGACTATTTGTGAGTCCTCCGGGACGGTTGCTGCATGAAAAACGATCTCGCAGAGAAGGCTGTTTAATAATTCTGCCCCAGTTCTATTATGAGCTGTGCAGTGTGCGACCTTTACAACGAAGTCACTTGTATGGCGGATGATTTTGGCGGCCCCAAGTCGGCTATCTAATTATTTGTTAAGCCCGACCCACATGGAGCGATTTTCTTCCGAAAAACTGGTGAATGGCCATGCGCAGCGTGCAGGCTGGCGGCTGTTCGCCGTCGATCAAGGCGGCCTAGATATGTTCGCAGGCGGTCAAACGCTGGCCGGAAGCGGCGAATGAAGGCTGTCAGCGAGGACCAGTCGGAGCGCGGTTGCGTCCGACTTCCTGCCGCCACATTTGAATCGGCTAGCCAGCCAAAGAGCCTAGAGCGAACATGGCGACAAAAGCTGCGCGCATTGATGACAGCTGTCCAGGCGTGACCAATATGGTTCAGTTGCTGATACAACGCCATATTTTTCACTGCATTTTACTGGGAATGGAATCGCGCTGTTCCTAGCATCACTGAATTCGTTGCGGCAGGGGCCGCCTGTTTTCCGCCGCGCTGATGCGGGCCACGCGAAGTTCGCCGTGACAATTCGCTACAGGTGGGCCGGTTTTGTAACTTTGTTATTAAAGATTTTGGCTGTACATGTAAAATGATGTTCCATGCGTTGCATTCAAAATGAAGGCAATGAATGAAGTTCGGTCATTCTAATGTGTACATATAGCTTAAAGCTTGCTTGAGCAAGCCAATACCTTGAAGATAAGCAAACAACAATCTTAAAGCCTGCTGTTGCCTATAAGGACAAGGCATAGGGCCCTAGAACCTCGCCATTAGTGGTGCCAGACTAATTTCGTCCATTTGGCTTTCATAAAAGGTTCTTTCATTTCTATAAGCTGGGTATACTAGAAGGATACGCTCTACTGTTTTTATAGCACCACAATTGTCTCAAAAGAGGTTGGTAGTTGCCACGGTTTGCATGGTGTATGCAGCAGCAAGGCATGGCTGTTGCAAAACCAGATAACTATGAGCAATTTTTGTATTACGTCCATCCATTTGTGGTTCTGATCGGATAAGCAGACCAAATTGGACATGCTGGCAAAATTCTGACATGGTTGGAAGCCTGTAGTTGCCATTTCACCACTATGCGTAGGATCAAGGCTACTTTAATGACAGTGCAGGAACATTGTTGCCACACAGTATATCAGATAAATAATGCATGCATGTCTTCTCCATAAACAAGCTGTATAGCTTCCCTGTGGAAGTTATTGTCCATATCAACTGCTTGTAGTCTGTGGGCTGGGCTGTCCATATCTCGGTGCCTCTGAGCACTTTCCCTCGTGTGGCTTTCGTCCCTGGATGAAGCCACAGCAGATGAGCATCCACTGCAGAAGCAAGGGCAGAGCACTGGGCCCTTTACAGGGTCTTCAGGTGCTTGGCTCCAGGCCTAGGTTACTGAGATGCAAGCGCTACCCAAGCCCAAATACTGCAGATAGACTTCCTCCACCCAAAAGAGATTACGGGGGAGGTAGCAGATGCATAGGAGTACTGGAGCATGTGTGTCTCGTAGAAGTGATTTTTGGCCCATAAAGATTGAGCTAGGATCGAAGGCAAGTTGGTGGGCTGTTGGGTAAAGGAGAGCAGGTGATCTCAGCTGTATTATAGTATAGTGGTAATGACTGTGACCCTGCACCCAGTGGACTTCTAGGGGTGGATGTTTTAATGCAAAGCATTTTTTGCAAACTTCAGGCATTTCGAGTGTATCTATCTAGGCTCCTACGTTGTGATCCCATCGTGGTCATTTCTTCACGGTATATATCAGAATAAGCATGGGGCCATGACATGCATGCATACATGACATGAGTGACATGACATATTTTTCGTTGCATGTATGTCGGGACATAAATGTACGAATGACATGATGCTGTCGTGGTCGTTTCTTTAACTCTGTATGCAGTTAAACCTGGATTTAACAAAATTGACAAATTCCCGAAAAACTTCGTTAAAAAAGGATTTCGTTATATGCAGGTTCGGCACGAAAATTCGAAAAAGAACCGCTTACCGTATTTACTCGATTCTAACGCGCCCTCAATTGTAATGCGCACCCGTTTTTCGTGACCAAAAGAGAGGGGGGAAAATGTACGGGGACGCGTGTCGTTTCGCACAAGGGCGAGGCGTCGGAAACGTATAGCGAGCGACACGATGGCATCATAGCGTCGTATAGTGTCACCTAGTGTCAGGTTAGTGAAGTGCAGAGACTTGCGTAGTAACCAAAGATTGGCGCTGCCAGCGCGTAAAAAAAAATGCTTTTTTTTTTATTTCGGCAACATCAACTGGAAAAGGAGAGTGCCGGCTTGGCGGGCTAGGCCAGCTGCAGCAAGCGGCGGGATCAGGTGGCAAGATTGCCGGGTCGAGGGATGCAGGCCCGCCTCACGGTCGCCGTGAATTCAAGCGCACCGCTGCCGCTTCACATTCCGTCGCGGCGGAGAAGGTGCTTCCGGTTGCTGCTCGCGCAAAAATGACAAAATTTGGGGCGAAATCTCTAGGTTGTCGGCGGAGAAAATTAGTTATTTCAAGGGGGTCTCCCGCTGCCACTTCGTTACGTAGAGGTCTCAAATACATGTGCTTCTATGGAGTAACGGTGGGGAATAGAAAAACTTTGTTGTATCCAGGAATTCGTTATATGGAGGTTCGTTATAAGCAGGTTTCACTGTATATCAGAATATAAATGGCATGCATGCATAGCCTCACATGAATGACAAGAGATACCTGCACATGTCTTGACATTACATCCACAAGCTTATCATGGTGCGTATGTCGTGACATAAATGGTATGAATGGCATGCATGATGCCGACGTGTTCATGTCGTTAACTCCATATAGTGTCGAACCCGGATATACCGAAGCCACATATAGCGAATGTACAACGAACAGCAGTGAAATCCCCTTGAAAATTTTTCTATAAAATTTTTATTTCATATATCGAATTACCTATATATCGAACTTCCTTGTGATCCCCTTCAGATTCGATATATCCTGGTTCAACTATATATCTAGATATGAGTGACATGAGTGCATGACCTGACATGGATGGCATAACTTAAATGTCATCACATGAATTGCAGACATGTCATGTACGTCATGACACGAGATTAATGACAACATGCGTGAGCATGCTATGTCATTCTTATGTCCGCGTCTCGCCGCTCATATATCAATCATCATCATCATCAGCCTATATTTATGTCCACTGCAGGACGAAGGCCTCTCCCTGCAATCTCCAATTACCCCTGTCTTGCGCTAGCTGATTCCAACTTGCGCGTGCGAATTTCCTAACTTCATCACTCCACCTAGTGTTCTGCCGTCCTCGACTGCGCTTCCCTTCTCTTGGTATCCATTCTGTAACTCTAATGGTCCACCGGTTATCCATCCTACGCATTACATGGCCTGCCCAGCTCCACTTTTTCCGCTTAATGTCAACTAGAATATCAGCTATCCGCATCTGTTCCCTTGCCAGGCTATTGAAAATTATCTTTGTCTTCTGCTTATTAATCTTCAACCCTACTCTTAATCTTTCTCGGTTAAGGTCCTCACTCATTTGCTGTAATTCGTCCCCATTGTTGCTGAATAGGACAATGTCATCTGCAAACCGAAGGTTGCTGAGATATTCGCGGTTGATTCTCACTCCTAAGCCTTCCTAGTCTAAGAGCTTGAATACTTCTTCTAAGCATGCAGTGAATAGCATTGGAGAGATTGTGTCTCCTTGCCTGGACCCCTTTCTTTATAGGTAACTTTCTACTTTTCTGCAATCCTTGTAGATTATTTGCCAATATATTCACATATGCATCCTGTACTCCTTGGTTACGTAATGCCTCTATGACTGCTGGTATCTCCACTGAATCAAATGCTTTTTCATAATCTATGAAAGCCACATAGAGAGGTTGATTGTACTCCGCAGATTTCTCTATTACCTGGCAGATAACATGGATATGGACCATCGTAGAATATCCCTTCCTGAAGCCAGCCTGTTCCTTTGGTTGGCTGAAGTCAAGTGTTGCCCTGATTCTATTTGAAATTACCTTGGTGAATATTTTATACAATACTGAGAGCAAGCTAATGGGTCTATATAATTCTTCAATTCTTTAATGTCTCCCTTTTTATGGATGAGTATAATGTTGGCATTCTTCCAGCTTTCTGGTACACTTGAAGTCGTGAAGCATTGCGTATATAGGGCCGCAAGCTTTTCAAGTATGATATCCCCTCCATCCTTGATTAAATTGACTGTTATTACATCTTCTCCAGTAGCTTTTCCCCTGGTCATGTCTCTCAAGGCCATTCTACTAACTTTTTTTTAAAGTTGTCTACTAACTTGTGCTGATGGCTATTGCTCGCAATCGTGATGCCGTGATGGCCGTTGCATCGTCATTTGTGCTTCATAATCCGATTCTTGCTGTGATTCTTGCGTGTCATCTGTGCTCGAGCCAGGTGGCACGGCACGCATAAGAAGATTCCGGCATCTCGGCGACAGAACACGAGGTGGTGGTTGCATCATTTCGAACAGCAATTGAAAAGCAAGTTTCCCACGAGTGTTGATTTCCTAGCGCATACAAAAACCTGCCGCCTCCTGGTTCCTCCCAAAGCTCGTACCAGACTTTCACGGCCCTAACCCTTTCAGACGCTGTGTACACAGTGGCGTACCCCAAGATAGTACCTCGACAGCAAAAGCACTGATGAAAGCAATGATATTTAAAATGTGCTGCATACATCTTGACTCACTTATGATTTGAATTTTGCTGCAATTTTGAATAATGTGCAAAATGTTTTAGCAAAATGAGTGGGAAGGTTTTTGAGTGGGAAATGAGTGGTTGGGTGTTTTTTTACTCGGTGTCATTATGTTGTATGTAGCGTATTAACTTCTTTCATTGTTTTTCACAATGTCATGCACCAGGCGTAATTTACAAGTGGCTGGATAAGGGCTTTTCAAAACACGAAATAGCAGACATTCTCATATTTGATGTTCCTGTAAGTTTTCGCATGGAGTCCACATTCTGTAAACTTGACAACGCTCACTGAAGAATTCAAAATTCTTAATCTTTTCTGCAGCTGTACACTTTCTATGATTCTGAAGATGCAAGAACTGTGGTGAAAGTAAGTTTTCAATCAACAGGATAAAGCGGCATCTGAAAGAGTTAATCAAACATCGAGGCCTACTTTCCTGGTGCTCATAGTGTCCAAGTACTACAACGCTGCATCATATTCAACTATGGCAGTGTTATCGCGGCTCGGCCAAGGCGAGCATCTGCAACACGCCACTCGTCTGAATGGCTATAAAAGGACATGGGCTTGAGGTTGCGCTACAGTATCGCCATCAAGTCACCCTTTTGTGTCCTTCTAGTGATACCTCATACTGCCGTCTCGGATCTCCATGCCGATCGTTTGTAGAAATCATGCCATTGTGGTTACCGTTGTCATCGTCTTGCTGCTGTCGTCTCACACATGCAATCTCGCATTAATCCACATTAATTATAGTTCACTATACTCTTCGCACACACACAAATACTGGATTTACAGAAATACATTAGTCAACTTGGTAATGCTTTGCGGAACCCCAGACAATCCTGCATAGCCAGCTGCCTGCAAAATGCTTCGCATAACGTTGATTCCCACAATACGTGGGATCTGCGCAACTTTTTCTTTTTGTGTATATATGTATGTGAATGTGAAAAATACTCCATTATGGATTAATGCTTACAAGACTGAGCAAAACCTAATAACATCTCCTAACTTCCTTAATGCCTTTTTGTGCCAATCTCTCCTTGCGTAATGCTTCTGCTACCCGTCACATAGGTCAGGTCGATTTTGCTTGCGAAATAAGTTTTCAGGCAAATACACTGCATTATTACTGACAGGGCAGCTTTGTGGTAGCATCCAGAGACATTGCGAAGTTGGTCTATAGTTAGAGTTTACGGGTTTTCTCAAAATTGGGTAGACCTTGTTTTTATCTCCATCCAAAAATTCATTTTTTTAAGTGACTATATTTTTCTGGATACTCTGACTTTTTTTGGTAGATAATCTTTAGTGCCACGCATAATGCATTTTTTTGTGGATAACTGGTTCAGTATTTTTTAATGGTGGGCGAATATTCAAATACATATATGATAGGTAGTGGATAATATTCATATTCAAAAAGGAGCTATAGATATTTTCAAATATCCAAAACTAACCAAATATTTCCTAACAATCGACTTTCAGTCTGGTTACTCTTCTCAGTCTGCAAAACAAAGTATAGCTAATTAACAAAAGTTTTCAAAGCAGTCCAGAAACAACATGCATAATGCAAGCTTTGTTTTTAGTTTCGTGGTGAAAGCCTCCATGACCACCTGTGATTTTCTCTTTAATCTTTCATTTGGTGGTTTTGGCAGAATGGGTATGTCGCAGTTCTATGTTTTATTCTACAACCATGTAACGCTTCCTTGCAGCGGGCCATTTTACATGTGGCACACAAGTCCCATCAGCAGATTTGTCTTTTCCACACCTTCTGGTCTTTTTTCGATAACCATTCATTTAGCACTTTTGGCAAGATAGTGATACAGCAGCCATTCTTTCTTGGAGAGTTTGTTTGCAGCCAGGCTCGAATGTTATTGAGAGGCTATTCATGCAGTTTTTCTAATGAAGATTGGTGGTCTTATGTTTAAAACTGATCATCTGTCTCTTATAGCCATCTTTTTTTGCACTAGTCAGTACAGGTATTACACCAAATTTTACACATATAGATATTCCTGCTGTAATTATGTGCATTTGTATGACTATTAGATATTTACCATTTGATTCATATTTGAAATTGATAATTGCCTACCTCAACCAATTTTGCTGATGCTGAAATGTGCCATACGATTGCACATCCAAGTTCCCAACACTGCAGCCAGATTCAGTAAACAGAATGAGCTTTCGACATGTAGTCGATAAATAGCAAGGGCACAATGCCATGCTGCGATGTGACTGCACCAATTGAAGAGAGCGCATTTCACATTCAAGCACATATAAAATGAAATTGCGAATGCATATTCTTTTAAACAGATCATGCAGTTACTTACAGCACTCAATAAATATTTTGTTCGTATTGCTATCGCCAAGCTTAGCCTATGCAGGCTCATGCTGTTGACGTGAATATTTTTGACACATTTTTTAGCTTTAAAGTGTCAAGCCTGGGCAGTGCACAAGTAAATCTGGTTGGTATGGCAAGGCCCAGTTTTGTTTTTGTAGGCTGACCATGAAACATACATGTCGGGGAACTTATTACAACACTGAAGCAGTTATTGAACCTAGGTTTGAACTGTTCATAATTGCATTCTTCTTAGGGCTAATACGATATTCTGGATTCAGCTGCAGTGAACAAACTTCTCTGCAAGTAAAAACACTCTACTGTTATAATTAGTATCTAGCTAACAACTCAAGGCTACAATCTGTGCCCATTATTGACAACTGAAAATTGCATAAGTTGCAGCAGAAATGCACTTGCAGTAAAACATCCATTATTCATTATCGATCTTGTCAGAATCCAAGATAGCTTGCACGATCTCTGCAGTCCTGCAATCTTTAATGCAAATTTATCATTTAAACAGCCAGTATGCCGCTATACAGATGATCTGTTGTTGGCTCGGCCTAGCTACAAGACCATTAGCGTTATTCTGCAAGTTCTAGGTGGCAGTATGTATATTTGCAGTGCCCTAAATAACATGCCTGATGGCATTCAGTTGATCATGACAGATTTCAGGGCAAGATAGAGTCTTCGCTGGGCAGCTAAGCCCGTGATGTTCCAGAGATCCTGAAGAGCAATCTCGAGTAACATGCCAAGTTATTTTTTTTCATTATCTAAAGGAGTACTTACGCAAAAAATTGGTGTCCCTTGTTTTTCTTGCTACTGTTCAGGTAGCTGTCAACCCCATAATTGTGATACAATGGCTAAACTTCTCGAATGCACCACTAATAATTCATTGCATCACTTTTTATGCGGCCCATTCAAAATATGCGCCAAATGCAGCTTGGCTTCAGATGTGAAAAAGCGTAGTCACCAAAAGTGGAGGTGGTAGTTGGTGCACCAGACAGCCCAGTGCGGTGATTGAAGGCCATAAGATTATCTAGTCGAAAGGTTCCAGATCAGCCTTTCCATTATTGTGCACTTCTCTTGGAAATGCAGGGGAACCTGCTCTCCAGTCTTGTCGTGCCGAGTGCTGAATGGACCCTGCTTTTGACAGCGTGGTGGTCACAGTGTGTGCACATGCCAGGTATTGCGAGACCACCACATCAGGTTTAGCGACATTAACAGCCTATTTCAAGTCTGAAGCGCCGTTGCACTTGGCACACACTTTGAACTGGTCAAATTAAACAGTTAGTACTTATTCTTAGTGCTCTGGAGAAATTGAGGCACCATAGCATAATTACTGTTTCGGCAGCCATCCAACAAAAAGTTTGAAATTGGACAAAAATTGTCAGTAATTCTCTCTTAACATAAAGCACTGGGTGACAATCAACCAAATGGCACTCCTTTGTTACTTACTTTGCAGCAAGTTGCTGGCACTTGCATGAACTGCGTAATTTTACCAATTGGTAGTACGCTTTGTGCAAGGCACCCGTGGCATTTGTAAGAATAAAGCCACCACAGTGGGCCTCTTCGATTATCCGTCTCTGACAGTCCCGGACTGTCCGAAAAACTGCATACGCAACGCTCATTGGCTGAAAGCACTGTCTCGGGCAGTCCGGGACTGTCAGGAACGGATAATCGAAGAGGCCCAGTGTTATTTGCCAACAAGGTCAATAAGCACAGCGAAGCTGTATGGGGAGTCCCACAATGGTTTTCGTGCGGTGGCATGGTCAGTATCAAGGAGGCACAGGGGAATTGCACAGAGCAGAGCAGCATACCCAAATGTGTGTCGGACATAGGGACAGTATAAAAGTACCAAGCTCGAATATTGTGAAGCAGTTCAAAGAGACATTGGCATTTCGAAGGAATTGCACCAGATATAATGAAACATTTGCCAAGTCGTGCATAGATTTTGGCCAATGGCAAACAAACCCCTAGGACTTCTGAAAGGTCTCTCATACAGCTTCGCTCTCTTTGATGTATGTTTTTTTTTTATGTACGATACTGTTGGCCGCAAGGCCATTACAGGATGGGTTTAATGCAACACATACAAACTGGGTGTTAAAAGAATAAAGTTGAAGCCACAGAAAATAGTACAACTTCATAAATTACATATATCTGTGAAGGTTCTCTCTTCGCAGAATGCTCACGGTAACCTTTTAAAAGAAGAGCGACGAACGAGCAGAAACAGGACAAGCGGAACATGTTAACCGTTGCTTCATTATCCTTGACAGATCCGGAAGGGTATGCATGTATGCAAGTAACTTGTGGCCAAGAACTATCACCCAATGCCAATGGCCAGTGTCTATAGGCTGCTTGCCGCCCAGTCTTCGAAAAAAGGGGAGAGCTGTCATTAAGTGCTTAGCTCCATGCGCTATGTAGAAACATAAAACTTTATTGAGACGTTCATAACTGTGTGCTCAACCCGTGAAAAGAGTTTACTCGCCACATTCTTGGGGTGCTTCAGGGCCTCTTCAAAATATTCAGGAGGTAAATAATGTTGATCTGTATCTGTGCGACAGTTATAGCTTTTTTCTCTGCAAAATGTTTTTTTTAATACAAATAATTGAAATCCACTCCAGGTTCCCTAGTCGGAGCGTTCACTTTCAAAAATTTCACACATCTTTGATGAATTCGTGGAAATATGGTGCCAGGGGTGATATGGCAACTTCTGCGACACCTGCCATAAGAAAACCAGGCACAATTCGTCAAAAGAAATTGTTTTGCAACAGTTAAACCTCTACATTGCGAAGTCGATAGAATAAGCAATTTGGTTCGTTATATCGAGATTTCACCTTTTATAGGAATGAGTACAGTCGCCGACAGATTTTTCTTACGCGGATGGGGCCCTGAAGTTTTTTTGATTATCGGATAATAGGAAAAAGTAAATTTGAAGAAAAAAGTTAAATTTCATATTGTTGAATTTGAGTTTGGTGACGAAAGATACGGTCTCATGCCTTGTCAATGATATCTTTACATAGACGGTACGAAGCGAAACCACCCACGCTTTTGCATCCACTCTGCCCCTGCGGCCGATAGTGTCGCCTGTAGTGGGACGACACTATCATGAAAAGTGCAGGCAGCAAGGAGCAAATCCTAAGCCTGCCTCGCTTCAATGCATCTCTGAAACTCGAGATTACGCAACCTCCTGTACTAAATGTGCGAGAAGATGGTGCACGCGATGCCACGCCATCTGCCACATGCGGCAGATTACCTCTAAAACAGGGCACGCGGGATGAGTGTGTGTTCAGCTGTGTTGAGAAATGTGCAGCCACGGTCTAGAAAAGGAGACACGTACCAACCTGCCCACCACTTCCTTCGCCCCCTCACCTCGCACGCGCTTGATCAAATTCTCGTGATCTCGCCCGGCCCCCTTGGAAAGACTAAGCCAGACGACACTCATGAAGCCACCATCATTCTTGGCTCACCCTTGCACGCTTTCACTCGAACCCAAAGCATACAGTGTGCGGGGCTGGATTCGTCACATCGCATCGATTTGAGAGGTGCGCACGAAAGCAGCCACTTGTAGTTCAACCACTTGACCATCTGCATCGCGGAAGTTTCCAGTTGTTGTCTCGGCATTCCTTCACGGCGGCAGTGACATTTCGTTATATTGAAGTTCTAATGCATGGCGTTCTATGGACAAGTTATAAAAAAGTTAAATATTTCATTATGTTGAAGTTCTTTATATCGAGGTTCCACTGTATAATAGTGGATTTTCACCAGCAGCATGCACTTGCGTGTTATTTTTCAGAAGCTGACAAACAACACAACTGTAATGTGGCAAGAACCACCTTCGGAAGCATGAAACTTACCTGAACCTTGGGGAAATGCATACTCTCAAAGCATAAGTGTAGCAGGGTTTGCAGTACCCCATAGGTTGCAATGTGAAAAACAAACTTTGAAATACTTTCTTTTATTGTTCATTTATGTACAAGGCACTCAAATATAGGTCTGTGCTGGTATCACTACGCCCGGTTTGCTGTAATCTTAAATCATCCACATATTGGCGAATACTGCAACCAAATCCTACACCAACTGCTGGATGCCCAAAATTTTTCCAAGAATCCCGCAGGTGGCGCCGGTTGCTATGCTTCGACCAGGCTTTGTAGAGCTATTGCACAAAAGAGTCGAATATGAGATTCTTGATGGAGGAGAGAGAAGGTGTAATTTTGTAACAAATTTTCAGTTCAGCAAAAACATGGCAGGACTACTGTGACACTTTACCATGTGCAAGTACACATGCAGGCCCAAGTTACGACTAGCATACAGGTGTGATGACAAAAATAAAATTGTGACAGTGCAGGTTTGAGGTTGGTAAAAACTCATCACAACAAGTGCTAAAAGTACAACCACAGACAGAGGTAACAAAGAGCAATCACTTGCACATTCGTACTAAGACAAAGTGCAACATGTGCAAGTTGTCATTAGTAGTCGAAATGCAGAAAAAAAAAAAAAAATGGAGAGCAAGTGTATAGGAAAAAAAAAATAGTATCAAGGCAACTCACAATCTGTTCTTTGGGTTATTGAAGGTCCCGCACATCGCCAGTTCTCGTGCATGACGGAACGTTTTCACTTTCTGACACTTTGAAAAAGACAGCAGAATACAAATGCCACATTACAGCTAGACACCAAACGACCAACAGCAACACCACAGCACTCACGCAAAATGCATCACAAACCTTTTTGACTGAATATTCATGTGACTTTTACTTGACCTACAGATGTAAAAAGCAACTGCAGAAACGAAGTCCTAGATCGTTCAAGTGTCCTTCATTCTTTTTTTTTTTTCGCAAAATGACAATTCGTTTGTCAAGCTATATTTGCAATTAAAAAACTTGATTTCTAGACAGAGACCGTACTTCTTTTTGTTGCCTAGAACACTACTACTATCTGGAACTGAAACACAAACGGAATGTGACTGCAACTGAATTCAGCTTTCATCATAATAGGTTGCTGAAAATATAGTACATTTTGCATGCCATAGGTTTTTCCATTAGCAGGGGATAAAAAAAAAATGCAGCTACTGCTCAAACTCATAGGCACTTGCTGTCAATACCACCTGCTCCAAGCCATGGATGATGAGGCTTTGCAAGGTCTTTCTCCCCCTTGCACTCTACGAAGTCTAGCTAGATTGTAAAGGGCAGCACACATTTCGTTTTGAATGTTGTAATGCCAAGAATAGCCGATTTGACATAAAAGAACATGGGCAATGTAAGTGC
This sequence comes from Dermacentor silvarum, assembly GCF_013339745.2. Classification (NCBI taxonomy): domain Eukaryota; kingdom Metazoa; phylum Arthropoda; class Arachnida; order Ixodida; family Ixodidae; genus Dermacentor; species Dermacentor silvarum. The sequence goes on along the minus strand of NC_051155.1, from coordinate 154,211,505 downwards.
CAAGTATGCAAATGTGCAGCCAGTGTAAAACAAGCCACTTCTGATGCAATGCAGTTTTTACAGTCAACTGTAAATTTGCAATTTCCTGCTCACTCAAATGATTATTCTTGTACTGTGTCGTTATCGTTACATTACTCTTATTGTCAGTTGTTAAATGCCAACTGTGTGTTTAACTGATACAATCCCTTAGGGATTGGCAGTAGTATATTCAAATAAAATAAAACTTGTACCGCCTGCGAGGCCATGTTTTCAAAGCTTTTTTGGGTCCGAAACATTTGGGGCCCCTACGCAAAAACTCTTCTAATCTCCGGAAGGCCACTTGACCAAATCATGTTGTCGTAGAACATTAATGAACATTATGAACAATTTAGATCACAATGAACTTGCAGAGTTCATTGTGATCATGGCATAATGTGCTAGAATGTGGGTACAGATGTCCTCACTTCTCCCTACTGCAATCCAGCACTACAACAAGAGAGTGCGTTTCAGAGTGCCTGGTTGAATTTGAGAGAGAGGATACTGGTGCAGAATAGCAGCCTCAATTTATATACAGGCAAACTATGTAGTCTTATGCTTCCTTCTATGAATATAGTTGCTGCCCTGTTATTTCGAGCTTTCTTCACACTCTAGCCACTTGAGCGCTCTAGATAGAAACATGGACATCTGTACATCATTCTGCCTAGTGATCAAAGTACCTGCTCAAAACAATGTGATACTTCTCACAAGGTCATAAAAGTATTGCTTATGGCTGGGATTTAAACACGTCAAATACTTATATTTTTGAAGCCAGATTTATAAAATGCCCCAGCTCTTTAGACCAGGTTAACCATTGTGTGCTCTGAATGCAAGGCAGACAAACCTTGGCAAGATGCTTTAAGTACAGTGGAATCTCGATGATACGATCACGGCTAATACGAATTTCCGGATGATACGAATTTTTCTGTGGTCCCGGCTGAGGCTCATTACTTTGCAACGCGCTAGAGAACGGTTGTTACGAATCGATTTTCGATCCGCGTCGGTTGATACGAATAAACGCCGCCCCACCGACGGCCGCGAAATAGAACAGCGCGCAGTCACGGGCTTAATCCCTTTCTCTTTTGGTGCGGAGGCGCGGATGCGGCGCCGGACAGCGCGGAGGTCGCGGACTGGGCGCGAAGAGTTTGACGCGGTGGCGCTTTTCTTGCTTTTGCGTGCGGCCGCGGCAGCGAGCGAAGGTTCGTGCGGTCTATCGCTTCAACGGAAACTGAGGGGCGTAAGCACAGCGCATAGAAAGGTCAGAGCCGTGTGGAGATTGCTTTCAAGATGCGGTGCGCGCGACAACCCCGACAGCCGGCACACGCGCACAGTACAAGAACGCATTTGTTGGCAGAGTAGAAGCCGCCCCCCTCCCTCCTGCGCTGCCTTCCCGCTTTGCTCCTTTCGGTGGGAGATTGCGTCGCCAGTTACCCTTGCGCCCGGTTGCAAGATATGCATTTGGTGCCCCGCAGCACAGCGTCGCCCCTCTCCCCCCCTCCCCGGCCTTTCGCACAACGGAAGCAGGGCTGGGTTCGACTGGCGCGCCCAGCCGTGACGGAAGTTGCGTTTGCTCTCCCCTGTGCGTTCGCTCTACGTGCGTGAAGGCGCGCGTCCTCCGCGCGAAAGGCGCGCTTTCACTCGCACATACGGCACACGGTGACGATTTTATCGCCTTTGAACTCATGCTCCACGTCTCATGCTCCTCCTCCGCATCACCTTCGTTGATCTCCTCTCCCGTCGGTGGGCGCACCTCGTTGAGAAGCGTGCTCGCTACCGCCCTTGTCGGCGAGATTGTCCAGCGGAAGCCGCATTATAACCAGTATTTCGTCTCACGCGGCTGCACTGTAAGCGGTATGCGTATACATGGAGTTCATGGGAGGGTAAACGGGAGTTGGGAAAGGCCACGTTGTAGCCAGTTCTGCACTATAAACAGTTACGCTATAAGTGATCTATACTGTAAATGCTTTTCACGTGCGCGTGCCTGAGTGAGTTCACCTCCGACTCTTTAATTTAGCTAGTTTTAATTGTGTTTCGATGATACAAATTTCGGCTAATACGAATATTTTTCGTGACCTCGTGAGATTCGTATCATCGAGATTTCACTATAAATGCTTTGACTCAGTGAAAGTGCAATACCGTCATGTCACTTAGAATAAGTAGATTGCAGTGCGAGCAGTAATAAAATGCCTACAAGTGTTCACACATTGGCTGCATAATGCAATGACAGAGCAAAGGTGTGATGAAACGTGCACCATAGGCATGACAACTTAGATCTACAAATGGCCATAACCTGAAAGTCCTGGCAGTATATAATCTTCCAAGCAAAAACAACCTAGTAATGATACCGCAAGCATTCATAAAACAAATCGTCACAAACTATATATTGTAACATGCTGTCGCCTGCCTTAACCTTCAGCAAAAGGTCGAGTGATGGCTAGCAGGGGTTGCACATATAAAACATTTTGAAATCACAGCTCAATGCTAAAAACTAAAAAAAGTAAATAACAATAACAAAACATAGCAGCTCTAGCGTGTTGAAAGTTACCCTGGGCTGTAGGTACCGCAGTTCCTTTAGACTCAACTCTCACTACATTATGTGGCCATGTGGCATCACTGCCAACAAACGCACAGTAGTAAAGTTTTCTATAGTCACAGAGAATACAGCGCGAGGAAGCACAACCTTACTCTGGTTAAGCAGCTAACGCAAATTAAGGATACTTTGCGGTTGCGCACAAGTTGGGAGTCTCTCTCTCCCTGCTCAATAATGTTTAAAAGCAGCAAAACTAAAAACAAGTTTAACCTATGCAGAACAAATTTGGGTGACTCAAGATGCCCACCAAGGGCCAAATGAATGTTAAATGAACAGCTAAGATGATTATAGCTAGGCTCTACATCTTCAGATTTCTAAGCCTCAAAATATGATCTAATCATACCCTAAACATGTAAGTTTCAGCTGTCTTGCAATGGATGATACTTAAAAATGCTAGTCCTGTGCTACAAAGCTGGTTGGTTACATGCTAGATCACGAATGATCATCTTTCTCTTTAAGATTAAACTAGTGAACCGGCAGCTAACAACTATGCTTTTTGTAAAAATCGCATGCTGCGAGAGGTTATGATAATGACAGAATTGTTCTCTTGTGAATACTGATGTAAAAAAAGCAGTAAAACTTCCATACATGCATGGGAGTCCCACTTTCTGGTAATAACTCTGCACACGTGGTCTCAAGAGAACACAGAAACACACGGCGTTGATCTTAATCTCAATATGGACATACAAACAAGCAGAAAAAAGTTCTTTAGAACTGGGCACAATGCACAATAATGCCGAAAAGTGTCATTGATAAACTGTGTGTAGTAGTACTAACTCAGCAATAACAAAACAAACCATAAAGGCACTGATGACATGCAAGTGACTCATGCTCACACCAGCTTTAAAAAAAGTAACAAACACACAAAAAGAGGGGGGGGGGGGGGCGGCTTTAGGTAATTGTTAGTGCAATTTCCATGCACGAAAAAAACCACGAATACATGAATGTGTTGCATATACATGACAAACAGTGCATGCTGTGTCAGTTTGCTGCAAATTTCCTGCTAAACAACTTATTGTAAAGATTAAGCATTTAGAAAATTTTCTCACCTAGTGTTACTTTTTGCTTGTGATGTACTGACCGAAATAATCAGTGATACTGGACTACCACAGAAAAGAATGTGACATTTCACACAACGCACCAGCCTGCCAATTTGTGTGTGACAGGGAGTGTGTGTCAAAGCACTAATATTCAGAGCGTACCTAGGCTTCTGGGTCACTAACCTTGCACAGCATCATTAAGACTGCCACACTCTAGGTTGACGTGTCACTCCAATCAACTGAAATTATAGAATCATTATTCACAAAGGACCCCAGGGACTTCATGACACGTTCAGGCAATGACACTGCACATTTGAGTTTGTTCAATAATGAGAAATGATAATATGGCGACTACCAAGGAAGTGTGCATGTAGTAACTTAATGAAACCACATGGTGATGCTTGCTTAGATGTACAGGTACTATTAAACGACCGATGAGGTGTTACCTCAAAAGCTCCTCAGGGCTCTCCAGTCAGTCACAATAATGCCAATCAATAGAAAGCAAAATGAAACCACAGTGCTTCTCAGGCTGATGATACAAGAACTAAAATCACAAATAAATACAACTACAAACTCAAAGCTACTTGGAGCCACAAGTGTGCAAAGAGAGAACCCATATCTGGCAAAAAAAAAAAAAAAAAAAAGCATTTTCTCCTTACCTTAAACTTGGATCCCATTATCAGATTTTTAGCTTCCCCCAGAGCCTTTTGTACAGATGTTCAGAAGATACTGTCAAGGACAGCTTTAGTGACATATTCACTGAGCCCCACCGCTTGACAGCTGTCCCCAAGTACTCGGTTATCAGCAGGTTGCAGATACCAAGGCTGATGTTGCCAACAGTCAATGGCAACTCATGCTTGCTACAGCTGCTCCAACATGCAATTAGACCGGGATGCTAATTACATAATCCAGCTGCCATGCACTTGCTCACAAGCATAACAAAGGGCCCGCACTGAAGACTATGAGCTAAATATACAAAGTGTCGAGAAAGAAAACAAAAAGGAAGAAAGGCAAGAAAATAATGTACAAAGGATTAAGGTGAACAGCGGTGAAAAGAACAGAAACCACCCCTCCACGGCGTGCACAGAGCATCACAGAGGTGCGCACACACACACACACACGCAGTAAGTGTGGGTTTGTTATCACAAGTGTGGAAGCTCCCGTGTATCCACCACCTCGTATTCGTCAATGTCAATGTCACTACCTTGGGAGCTGTGTCGGGAGGTGCGAGGGCCCACGGCAAGAGGGCGCGACTTTGATGCCTCGGGCTGTCGGGCAGGCCGACGCGCCGAGGTCAGGCCTCTGATGAGTGCATCATCGCCTTCCGAGTCAGAGCTGTCCATTTTGAAGTGCGAGGTTGAAAAATGCATGGACGCTGATGATGCAGTGGCAGCAGAGGGAAGGAGCTGCTCATCAGAGTCACACACTTCGCTCAGAGAGGGCATGGTTGTCATGTCGGGTAGGAAGCTGTCCAGGTCTGTGTCTTCATCATAGTCTGGAAGGCTCCCCATTCCTTCATAGAATTGAGTCTCTTCATCTGCAAAGACGAGAAAAAAGCATCAACTATTGCTTGCAAAGAACATGTTGCTGAGCTAGTTGGTGCATGACCGTAAATAACAAAATTATGGCGAACCAGACAACCACGAAAAGAGTACACACACACACAGACAGGATAGTGCCTGTCCTGTCTTTGTGTTCCTACTGTAGTCATCTGGTTCACACAATAATCTTATGTTGCTGGCAAACCAGTTTACTGTCCGAGTCCTAACCACGGGAACATTTATTACATGCAGTGCACAAAGGGACCAGCAAAATTAAGGCATTGGAAGGAGAAGCCCACAAATAAATTTGCGTAGTCTCGCAAAGCTTGCTGCAAGATGTGTGAAATAGTGCTTAGAAAAGCTCATCAAAGTGGTCAGGAATAGCAAATGAATGAGCCTAATCAGTTTGCAAATCAAGACTAACAAACTGTGGCACTGTTTATATAAGGAGAGAGAGATGGCAAACGTTCATTGCAGTCACACAGCTTTTATCAACAAATCTAAACCTGACAAATGAGGCACGTGTCTTGAAGCACAACTAGAAACTTCAGCTTTAAAGGTCTTTAGGTGTGCTGATGATCACCAAGTCTTTCTTGAGGCTGATAATCTGGAGCTTAGGGTTGAGGATGTTAAAAAGTTTCGGTTTTTAATGCAAGTAAGTGGCTTCCAAATCCCTTTTTCCAGTGAGATCTCAAATGACGAATGGCTGTTTTTAGACCTAAAGCTTTATTTTCAGGAAGTACATGTGTGTTGGTGGTTTAAGCCTTAACTAGACATTCGGTCAGGTCATTATAATATGGCCGAACCAGGCATTGCTGTTACTTGCATCTCTTCAGCTTTGAGGAAATCTTGCCCACACAAGGTGCGGACAGGCATCTGAGCACATGGTCAGGCTTACCTAGACCGTGTTTCCACAAAAAGTTGTTTTTTCAGAATGTTGGAAAGTGCTTAGACGGCTGAAATTACGAAGTCAAGTTTGTGGATAGTGTGAATCAATGGTGAGCAAATGTTGCCGTGAATTTCTATGTACACTGGTTGCATGATTGAAGCATGCCATTTAAATTAAAATGCCCAATGTTTCATTTCCTGCCTACAAGTTTGGAAAGTTATGTCCAACCATATGCAAGCTTGCAAGAATCACAGTCCAAGAAAGACTTGTACGATAAACATTCTTTTAATTCATGTTTAAATTCATGTCACCTGGTCCTTGAATGAGTCTGAGAATGTTGACTTTCTTTAAAAGGCACCACACACTCATGTGACAGTTCGTTGCTACAAATGTGTCAGTTAATCTATGTTGAAGGACACCAAGATACTTTTCAGGCATAGAAATGAGGTCACTGATAAACTGAGATTTTCATATCAAGTGCTTCACAAATGCATGTATCACTGCTTTGTCCATGGTGCAGCATAATAGAGAATTTGATTAAGACAGTTCGTCCAGATTCCTAAGGACATTATTAGTGAATTTGTCCATTCTGGGTGTTGTGTCGCTGTTCAAAAGTGGCAGATCACTGTGCATTTTGTACTGATGAAAAGCTCACATTGTTAATTTATAGTGATTTAATTAAGAAAGTTTAGGATGTGGGGATTGGCTCTGATTAGTGCATTTCTTTTGTTCGCACCATCTGCACAACACACCTGGAGGCAAGAAATGGCTCACTGGCATTGTAGTATCGCAGGAAGATGCAGGTTGAAAAATCGCCATTACTTTATTAACATGCCTTTTTAAGATTTTTACTTGAAAAATAAGTTTCAACATTCTATTTTCGTGTGTTAGAAATTCGAGGCATTTCTCCAACCAGATAACTGCAAAAAAGTAATTCTAATGGAGGCATGGCAGCTGTGGTGGCCTCATTATTTCATTCATGCTCTATACTAATGAGGCTCACAACCACAAGTTTTGCCCAGATCATGAGCTTTCCCGATGGTACAAGCGGAGCAGTAGCCTTGGCTGAGCCACCACCAGCTCATTCTCTCCTTTTCACCAGTGCTCAGGCAAAGGCTATGCTCCCTACATATCAGAGGCTGACAAGCGACAAGTTGTTTCACTGTATTCAGGGCAAACCCTAAACTATGGCGGAGTCTCTCGACAGCAAGATATAATTGTTGTGCCCCAAACCAAGATTTGCTTCATGCACTGTTGTTGCGACAGCCACTTCTACAGCCATACTGTGGTTCAACAAAGGCCATAAAGGCTTTGAAGAGCTTCTGAGGAGTTGGGCATCCTTCCAACTCTCGACTTTATTGCTCTGAGCAACCAGAGAGACCAGAAAAGAATCAAAGGATGCTCTGGAACAGAGACAGTTAAAGCTAAATCCAGTGGTGGTCCAGCCAGTTTAAGACTTCGAGCAATTTTTGTAGCAGGAAAAAAAGCTGTTTTATAGCAATTTAGGAGCAGCCACATTGGCATTTTGCAGCAGTTCTGTGGCACAAAATCTTGCGTTTTGGATCAGTTGGAGCAGGAGAAAAGGAAGTGCATGACATTTGTGCAGCTTATTACTACTACACAATTTTTAAGTGCTTCTTTAGGGCAAATGGACAAGAGCAAGACCGACTGACGCAAGCTCACATGCCCAGAGCAGAAAACATTGCAAGCAGATTTTATTTGCCTATGTAAATAGCACTTGTAGACTCCTGAGAATAGTTTTACGCATTCAGACATAATACAAGTGCGACTAGAAATGCAGAAAAACAATTTTGTGCAACAACAATGCCTAGCCGCGGGCCCGAGGATTCGACGCTCAATGTGCTTAGTCACGCAGTCCCAAGTGCCGATGCGCGAAATGCCTAGCCGCGAGCTCGAGGAGTCGACGCTCGATGTGCTTAGTCGCATATTCCCAAACATCGAGTGCTGAAAGGCTTAATTGCGTGTCCAATCGAGGATTCCGTGCGCGAAGCTTGGTCGCGAAGTCCGCATCGCCGATGCTTGGAATGCTTAGCCGCGAGTCTGTCTACAAACAGAGCGATCGGCCACGCTACTGCGATGTCCGCATAGTGCGCAAGGCAAAGGGGGCACTTTGGCGCACTTGGCGCAAGTTGCACTTCGGTGAGCGCAGCAAGGCGCAGACAAGTAGAATTGTAGCAAAATGGCGCAGTTGGACCACCACTGCTAAATCTCATCATTGCAGCGTAGCAAAGAAAGCCCGGCTGGAGGAGGAGGCTCGGAAGGGTTCTGAGAGTACCACCTATGCAGCAGCAGAATTATGAAGTTTTATACTTCTATAAGAACTGATCGGCATTCTGACCAAATTTCATGCAAATTGATTATCTGTAATACAGTAGACTTTTGTTAATTAAACTCAGGTTAATTCCATTTTTTGCTTAATTCGACTGCAACTGAAGGTCCCAGCTGGCACCCATGCATATAGACGGTCCCAAACTTCCATTATTTTGATCCTCAAGTTTTATACTTCTATAAGAACTGATCGGCATTCTGACCAAATTTCATGCAAATTGATTATCTGTAATACAGTAGACTTTTGTTAATTAAACTCAGGTTAATTCAATTTTTTGCTTAATTCGACTGCAACTGAAGGTCCCAGCTGGCTCCCATGCATATAGACGGTCCCAAACTTCCATTATTTTGATCCTCAAGCTGGCCTTCACCAGATGGTTTGAACTTTACCAGTCAGCACGCACGCACCCAACACCTATGGTGACCCCAGAAGCGACCTATTCAGTGGCAGTGTCTGTATCGGCGGAGCTTAGGGGACAGTGAATGCGTTGAACACACGCCATCTCCTGTCAAAAATGATTTTTTTTGGCCTGCCTTGAGAAGATTCTTAAGCAATAATCGTAGCACACCATGTCCCATTACAATATTTACTTGATTCTAAAGTGTCCCTTTTTTTTTTTCAAGAAAATTCTGCCGTAAATTGCCTGAGAGGTGCAGTGTAATCAGATACGAAACCTAAACTGTCTTTGTGGCATTTGTATGCTTTACTGCATAACATAGATGTATTGCAGCAAAGCTGACTTTACAAGCCATGCAGCGAAATTGACCTTAGGAAACTGGCCACAATTGTGTAACACATAAGTATTAGACCTTTATTCATTTTTCTTGCTACAAAATTGGGCGTCCGTTAGAGTTCTGCTTTGTTTAGCAGCTTTAATATCATTTCTACGTTATTTTTCTGCTTCACACATGTTAAAAAACTTTGAATTTAGTTTTTTTTTCTATTTTAGGCTGTTTAACTGCACCACAATTCATGTACTTTTACTGAGAGTTAGCTGCATTTTGCATGCACATGGATGTGTAGAATGCAGATGACTTTTTCTTGTAATTTACAGCAATACTGGTCATGCATTTCAGGCAACCACTCAATATTCTCGATAAATATTGGCGAGATTAAGTTGTTGAAGTTCAGCGTCTGCGTATGCCCTCATCATTCATGTTTTTGTGACCATGTTATCTCAAGTGTGCTGCTTAACTAAATCATGGATTACTAACTAGCCATCAGTGCCTGCTGAGATTAAAATTTTGTTTTAAATAATAAGCTTAAAAAAATTTTTTGAGCCTATTTGCAATTTCTTGTCTATAAGCAGCAATATAGGTTATCTTATAACACATTTCTAGGCCTTGTATGAAGTACAAACCTCGCACAGGAGGCCCTACTTTTCCCACTTACAGGGAGGGGGCACAGAAGTACGAAGCCTCCCCCCTCCCTCCACAGCGTTGTGCGCGACTGGAAGACGGCGCGCTTCCTTCCTGCTTTGCTGTCTTGCGTTTGCAAGATAGGGCTGCGATCCCGGCTTACCCTCGCACGCTTTCACTCGCACATACAGATTACAGCGCGCGGCGACGATTTTATTGCCCTTGGACTTTATACGGAACCTCACGGAGACGACGACGGCAGAAATGTGCTGGAGTGTCCATGTAATTGCTATCGCAATAATAGACAGATTGAATCAACCAGTCAGATTAATGGAAGTCTACTGTATAAAAAAATAGCAAAAAATGGCCCCTGGAACGTTTACACGGTGGAGCTAGGTAATAACAAATACAGTGAAAGCTCGTTAATTCGCACCTCATTAATTTGAACTTTCGGGTTAATTCGAACTGATGGTCACGGTCCGGCCACAATATATAGGCGTCTATGGGTTAACCAACTCGTTAGTTCACGCGCGCATCGGCTCCTCTATCGATAATTCGAACTGCGCGCCGCTGCGTGGTGGTATTTTATACTGCCGCCGCAAGCTTTCAAGGCTCAACGATAGATGGCGCGAGCGCAGCGGCGTCACTGTCGTCATTGCGCTCGCTCTTCGCATCGTGTGGTGGTTCGTGCCGGATGTGTCTGCATAGTCTCCGTGTCCTTTGTGTGCCGCACATTCAATCGCTAGGCCTCGTGTACGTCAGAGCTACGAAGTCGTTCGGTGCCGTGTCGCTACGATGTGCCGCTGCTCACGGCCTTGCATATGTTGGTGCGGGCCTGGGATCAGGTCACGGCAACAACTGTTGCCAATTGCTTCCGCCACAGTGGCTTTTGTGTGACCAATGAGGGCACAGCTTGCGAGTCCGACGAGCGCGAGGCCGTGGTCATTCCTGCCGGATTGCGGGATGCGCTGGAGGACGTGACCTTCGACGACTATGTCGATGCAGATCGCTGTGCAGCGGTCTGCGGCACAATCACCGACGATGATATCATCGCGCAGGTGACTGGTGGAGAAGCGCCCGTCGTCGATGTAGGTGCGGATGACGAAGAGGATGATGCACCCACGCGGCCCTCAGCTTTGGAACTAATGGAGGCTATGCGTGTCGTGCGTCTATTCTTCAGCTTCGAGGAAGACGCAGACGATGCTTTCTGCCACGTTCGCGCGTTGGAAAACAAGGCTATGGCGATCGCATTCAAAGAAGAAAAACAGACAGTGATCACGGATTATTTTCGCAAGTAAATATTTTGAGTGATTTTCCAACAACCCGGTCTCAATTCCTGCTGTTTTTTCAATGAATTTCGTTAGTTCGAATTTCGGTTTAATTCGAACTCATTGGGCGTCCCCGCGAAATTCGAATTAACAAGCTTTTACTGTACTTTCTATGTAAACAGCCTCCAGGATAGGCCATTGCCATTGCATTTGTCTCAGTTATCATGCCGATCACTATTGTGAGCGTCTAATCAATCAGCGCTTAACACAACATTATCAGTAATGGCGCTCTTTGGCCATACCTGGCCCTTGCAACACAAAAAACCACATATCATCATCATCATTGTGAGCGTCTGAATGCCAGCCAATAAAAAGGGGGGCAAATGAACATAAACTAAGATCGTTGTAAGCCCTTCGGAAAAAGTTCATCCCCTTCTCTGTTTAATTACTGTTACACAACTACTTCCTTGCAGCGGGTAGCAGAGTACAAGTATTTCAGGCTTCATTTCCTTACTACACTAACATGCCCTTGTTTAAACACATACATCTTACATGTAACAAGGCCCTCAAAAAACTAGGTTACTTGTGACACTCTTCGAGCAGTGCCACCACACACAAAGCTCATAGCTTATAAAACCCTCATAAGACCAATATTAAGAGTATAGCTGTACGGCATGAAATGTTGATTGTATGTTGTCTTGATCTACATACCTACTGCTGCTATGTTTCAAATCTGAGACAGCAGTATTTGTAAATAAAATAAAATAAATAAATTGACACACAAAGCCCAGCATTAGTAAAGTAGATTAAGTTCAAAGAAAAGCTGTATGTTTTATTTGTAACCGTTATGACCGGAACTCCTCGCTTTCCTCCCACCTAGCTGCATTCGGACTCATCCTACTCTCAGAGTGGTGCCAAATAGAAAACCTAAAACTTTTGTTCAACTTGGTTAAAGTTAATCCGAGAATACGGCACACTTTTTCTGGCCACTTGTGCAATAATGTCACTCATTTTCTGGCAAATCTAATATTTCAGACTCCCAATTACTCGGACTTATTCAGTCCTCATCGAACCTGAATTATTGGTCGGCGAATGTACGTAACCTTTAAACAGGTAAAGTGCCATGTTTGCTGCCTCTTGATCTACATGAAAGCTGCATACACTATCGAGGTGTCCTAAAGCCGTGAGGAACGCAAGCGGTGGGTTCACATTTGCGTGAAGGGGCCCAGCCGCTCTCAGGTACGCCACATCATCTACCGTTGATCCAAACCTCACCTTAAAATTTCTTGCAATTTTTTTGATAAGGTACTGCTAAGCTTGCAACAGAGGTAAGACAGGGGGGTATTTGGAGATCGGCGGGAGAGGCCTTTGTCCTGCAGTGGACATAAATAGGCTGGTGGTGTTGCTTGCAAACCACCAGTGAAACCTCGATATAATGAGCTTCAGTATAACGAAATTCTCGATATAACTAGTCAACTTTTTATAACTTCTTGTCCCTAGAACACCATGTACAATATAATGCTCAATATAACGAAGTGAGTTTACGCACAATTTCAATACAAAATTTCACTGCCGCCGCAAAGGCAAATCGAGACAATAAATGGAAACTTCTGCAGACGGGGATAGCCAAATGATGCAAAAGCGAGCAAGGCAGAAGGGAGGGGAGGGGGACAGAGTGGCTTGTGCCTCCTATTCTAGAGCGGCTGTGGCTGGGCATGGCTGTCAGGGAGGCTGAGTGCATAGGCAGCCCCCGCATGCCCTCTTATAGAGGTAATCTGCAGCGTGTGCAAAGAGTGGGCGTGCTGACATGGCATGGCATATCTTTAACTTTGTTTTCCCACACGTTTAGTACTAGAGATTGCGTAATCTCGAGTTTCGGAGACACATTGAAGCGAGAAGTAGATGACCCCCCCCCCCCACTGCCGGTGCTTTTCATGACAGTACCGTTTCACTGCAGACGACACTTATCAGCCGCGAGGACAGACTGAATGCAGAAGTGTGGCTGGCTTCGTTTCGCACCGTCGATGTGAAGACATCGTCGACACGGCACGAAACTGTATCTTTCATCAATGACTCTTAAATTCAACAAAATAAATTTTTGTATTTCAAATTTGCCTTTCCTAACTGCCCAATATTTCATAAAATTGTGCAATCCCTTCTGTGCAAGAAAAATCCATCGACAACTATGCTTGTTTGCATAAAAGACCAAATTTAAACATAACGAAATTTCGATATAATGAAGCAAATTGCCGACTTTACCAACTTCGATTAATCAAGGTTTAATTGTATTTAGTAAAACTGCAGCACCTGCAAAACTGCAGCACCTGCAGCATTACTAACCATTACAGCACAATGGGAATCCTTTGGTGCAATTAACGAGGGCATAGGGCCTCTGAGTGGAGACTGAAGTTGCTTCATCATGGTCACAGAGCCCATACACCTTCCCGCCTATTCCTGCCGCTTGTAGCTTTTGAATAACAAGTGCGTCCTAAGAAGTTATTTTTGAAGCAACTTTCGGAACTTCCAAGTCACTATTGTGTTGCCACTTGTTCTATCACATCGCTAAGAAAGCTGCTGGTCGCTAAATAGAAAAATGTATCGCTAAACAGCCGAAGAAGTCAGATAAATTCAGGTACAATATTGCTAAAATGGCAACACTGCCTCGTGTTTAGCGGATATGATGGAAATCAAAAACCATGACCTTCGAGATTTTTCGCCCACTGCTAGCGAGGCCTAATCCCAGAAGTAATACCGAAGAGCTACACAAGTTTTCATGTTCTGGGTTTTGTCTTACATTCAGTAAGTGGCTATGGCAGCATTTCCCCCGTTTCGGCATCAAAATCGTCTACTGTTGTGAGCTTTTCGCAATACAGCCACTTGAATTTCAAAAGTAAATTCCGCACTGAAGTTGTTTTATGCCTCGGCACCACCTGCAGCAAGTTGAATTTCATCCACTTTCATTTTCCTTACTGTTACATTTATACAGTCGACTTTTATTAAAACGGACCCTGACATTCTGACAAAAATGGCCTTTTTATTAGAAGTCCGTAATATCCGAAACGCCACACTTCCAAAACCTTGGCCGCGATGTCTAACAACGTCATTGCAAAGAGTGAGTGACGAACGTCCCAAGAAAAAAAAAATAAGTCGCAGTTATGCCCGAAAGGCGAAGCATAGATTGTGATAGCAAATTAGTAGACAGCTATACGAAGTAAGGATAGTACCTTTATCTTGTAAACATTCGTTTACTAACTAACTAAATTAACAAGCATGGCGTCACGCACGCACAGGTAAACATGAACACATCTTGCTTGATGACCACGAAAAGTCGCTGTGAAAACGCCATAGTGCGGAAGCGTGGCGACAGCACCGAGCGAATTCATGCTGTCTCTCAATTCAATGCGAACTAAACGTCGAAAGCACAGCGCATACGAAGCTACTGGCACTGGGTCACTTTGTCCACATCACAAATTGCTTTGAAAATTAGGCCCGCGCGGGCGCGCACTTTGTCCACATTGCAGATCACTTTCAAGGTATGGCGCCCACATGGCCGTGCCTTAAGCAGCCGCCACCGGAGTAGACATGCACTCATATTCACCGACAATTTTTTATAGAGGAAGAGGAGGACAGGACACCAACCCAGGGAATCTAGAGGCGGTGCAGTGGCAAGCCCTTGAGGCAGAAGCGATGTGTCACTGAGCGTGCTCGACCTCGTGTCAGACTCCAGAGACAGGCTGAGCTGCTTTGCCAAAAGCCTTTCGTCCATTTTGGGCAGGAACTCCTCCAGCTCATCTTGCTCTTCTTCAGTGTTAGTGGGACCAGAACCCTCCCCAACACCACCACCATCATCATCTGAAGATGCACAGAAAGGGTGCAAGGGTGGAGGTTAGAAGATTGAGTGAGGTGAGTTTGTGTCAAACAGATGAAAGGCTACAACTATTACAGGATATCAAGTATAGATAGTACAACAGCACAATAAGAACGACATGACAGCCATGCCTCAACTTTCTAGAGAGTGCACTTGTCCCACACTCTCTGTTGTGTTCAATGTTAGCTACACATGTTATACCAACGTAGTCAAACTTCGACATAATGAACCTCAACTTAACAAAAGTAAGATGCATCGTAATTTTGCACGTATAAGCCCCCCCCCCCCCCCCCCAAATGTTTTTAGTGAAATGGTAAAGTCGGTGTGCGGATTATATCCAAATTTCGCCTTGATGTGCAGCCTCAGGGCAGCACAGTGCATGCTGCCCTGAAGACACACCTCAAGGCAAGGCTCTCCGCCATTAAGTTTTGTTATCGCCTAGGGAACCCCGCCCGTGCATGTTGAAGCTCCCTTCTCCTCCTCTTAATGGGTCGCCATACTGCGTTAAGTAGTTAGCGAATAGTGCATGTGGCGCCGGCAAACTCATACGTGGCCCGTTCTCGCGGGGTCCTACTAAGTGCCTTGCGATACGGCGGAGAGCATCGCTCTTATGCATTTTCACAAGTTATACGTGCAGGTTGTTCCCCCCACCCCTGTCCGGCTTGTAATTGGGTGTGTGGGTTATATGCGGGAGCGGGTTATCTGCAGAAAGAGAGCAATAACTTTTTTCTTTCCACTTTAATTCTTTTTTATAATTGCTGTATAATACATAACCGGTCTTGTATATTAACCAATAAGTACATAACATTTTGTTCGATACAACTGGCCATGGTGGCCGGCCAAGATTTTCCTTTTGACTAGCGGGAAGTTAGACTGCTGACACTATAAGAGTTAGTAAAGGTCAAGAAGGATGTCAGGGTTACATAGAAAGCATGTGCACACATAGGTTTCTATGGGACCAGAGGAAATGCTACACATGCCAAGAGAAAGCAGCTACACAAAGGCAGCTCCACACCTTCTGGCTGCATGCTCTGGCATGCTGGGGCTGTGACCTGATAGCTCTAATGCGAAATTTAAACTTTACTCAAGTGAAGCAGAGACATTTGGTTAAAAAAAGGAAATCTGTAGTGTCTTACGACCATTACATGATATCATGGTAAGCCTTTGCCGCTGTAACCAAACAGACAAAAAATGATGGACACAAAGCAGACTCGTACTACTGAAGACAACAAAATGGCCGTAACTTGACACAAGCACCCAAGAGTGATAAATTTTCAGCATATACTAATAGCTAGGTAGATATGCATGCTGCACTGAGAGAGAGAGAGAGAGAGAGAGAAATGGGGTGGGAAAGGCAGGGCACTGAAGCTTGGGCGAACGTAAGACCTGCCTGCCAGAATGCATACAGCTTAACTTGCGCCCACTGGCTTGCAGTTAAGCTGATAAGTAAGAAACAAGTATATTACAAAGGCTATTTGCAATGATTGGACACTATACTCCACATCAAAGTGCACAGCCTGCAAACACATTTACCTTTAAACCCCCACCGACAGTCTCTGTTGAGTCCATGCAGTCAACAGAGACAAAAAAATGTAGCCCATTTGTTCCCCATATTCTCGCCAGCACTTCAGGGAAACAAATAGACATTCCTTGTGTATGCACTGTATCTAAGATATTGTTCATTTGCATCAAATAGTATTCGCCATTTGATTTGACACGAGAATACACAAATCAATATCACTGAATGATGGTTTCTTTTGATTATGTGAGGGATAAGAACACTTTCTGGAGCCCCAGTGAAGAGAGAATGATGAAAGTAAGGAACGTTCTGAATGATTCTACTGCAGGGAAGCTGCAGTTGCTGCACAGGGGCACCAGTTCCTAAGCAAATGCATGGGGCAGATAACTTATGATCAATAGTTTTCAGCAATTCATTATGAATGCCGCTCTTTTTAGACAAAGCAATATCTTATTGGGCCCTTCCCACCATGCTTCCATCCCTTTAAAACAATGTTTGGTGTTGTAGCTTGACACTTCTCTTCTAGAATGAACAACACTATGTGCACCTGTTGAATTTGCTGTTTTCATTTTTTATTACTGTCATTGTAATGGTGCACCAGATAACTGAAAGCAGTTGTTTCTCATTTACAAGCACTTCAGTTGTATTTGCAAACAGCATTACATGTATTTAAGCCGTGTAAATATGTCTATAAGCCTCTTACCAAAAGGACCCCACGTATTTCACTGAGTTTAGAAATAGAATATTTGATTTGATATTCAGAGGTTGTTTCCTCAAATAGTACAGTCGTATCAGAAAATTTCCCTCTTCAAACACCCATAAAATAAACCAAATAAGAGTAAATCACGCCAAGTGGAGTCAGGAATTGATGACAAGAACGTTCACTTACTGCGCTGCTTCCTCCTAGGTGGCTTTCCAGATGCAATTCTCATAAGTGCATCGGCCTGTTCATACCACGTGGCTGGTATTACATACAGTGCAATACCGGGACCTAGGGTAACAGCCATCACTGAAACAAACAATGCTAAATTAGGCGAACAAAGGATGGCTTTCAGTGTTGGTAAACTGAGAAAGGCTGCCTGTGAACTTACACAGACTGTAAAGTATGAGAACACCAGACACCATTCTTCCCAACACAGCCGTCATAGCAAAAGTTGATGACGCCAGAATGCAGAACTGCAGAAGAAAAATCAAGCAATTGCAGTCATAAACAAACTTGCAAAAAAGAAGAGCTTCAAGGTACAGCTGCACTGACATGTGATTGACTCCCTAACTAACATAACTTACTGCTATTCTGCCTCCATGAAAACATTAAAGGGGCAACCAAACACTTCTTGAACAGTTAAAAAAACGTACGTTCCCAAGTTGTAGACAATGCTGGCTGTGAACATGCAGGTCAAATATCCCTCGACACCCAGCAGGGAACCTACAATCTCGCATAATAGATTGCTAGCCTCCTAAACCCAAGCTCCCCCCCCCCCCCCCCCCTCCATAGGCAATGTCAGTGATGCTCCCAGGCACTAACCATCGGTCACGCGCCTGCACATCCTTCCACATTTGGAAACGGGAGGAGTGGCAGTTGTTAATACGAGTTCTGCTTGTCCTATAACCAATTCCTTATCACCCTCAAGCGTGTTTGTAAGACGCCAACTTGTAAAGGTTGCCATAAGCACACCACAGAGAGAAAAAGAAAAGAGCAATAGGCACGCCATTTAAATATAGGCACGCCAAAATCAAAATTGTACTATCTCTCTTCATATTAGATTCTTTGTAAAACTTTAGTTGGGAATACTGTATTTCTTGAAATGCAGAGCACTCATTCCAGCATGTTGCTCAGTTTCAGGAAATGATGCTTCAGCACGCGCCTTTTAAGGAGTCTCAACTCTTCCTTGCCAAAAAAGTGTGCTCATTTCATTTGGACGGCTTGGTTTATCACAGGAACCAGAAAAAAGAGCTAAGGACAGCACATGCAGCACACACACAAAAAAAAAAAGGTAGCGATGTCCTTTCAAGATAACTTTCCAAGCGACTGATTCATGGTGTTTTAACACCCCAAACTAACATTAGGGTCATGAAAGATGGCATAGTAGACAGCTCCAGATCTCTTTTAACCACCAAGAGTTTTTGAATGTGCACCTATGTAAAACAAATGTTTTTGAATTCTGCCCCCATCAATGTGTGGTGGCAGCAGCTGGGAAACAAATCCACGACCCCTCCGCAGCGGAATGCAGTAGCTGCTCAGCCACAACTGCCAAGTGTTTCTGTTGTGAAACATAAAAAGGGAAATGGGGATGCTCCTACAGAAGTAAGTCAGCCAGTTCATAGAACATTCTAAAGCGCAGGAAGCATCTGCTTTTTTGAGTACGGTAGCCTTGTGCATCGGCTTCCTTATGTGTCTATGCCAAATGAAAGGAATGCTACAGGAGCAGAGCTTTCGCACATGTGTTGCTATGCCAAGTAGTCTGGCAGAGTGGCAGCACTCTTAGTTTCTTGGGACAGATACTGGAATCAGCGTAGCTTCCACACACAACAGTTTTTCAATTGCCGAAACACAGAAGAGAAAAGCAGAGGAATAAGCCAACGCTCAGGTACTGTCTTATTTTGTTGTTATAAATAAGATGCTTTTTTCTCTTCCACAATTTAAGCTAAAGTGAATGTTAATGTGAGACCTTTTTCAGGAGTGCTGCTTGCCTCCGTAGATTTTTCTTCATTAGCAAAGAAAGTTGTCTGCAAGTACCGTAATTACTTGAATCTAGGCCAATAGTTTTTTTCAAATAATCATAAAAGAAACTCTAGGGTCGCCTTAGATTTGAGGATTTTGAAAAACGTGCCAGTTTTTAACTGAAACTGATAAATATAGTGCATAGTTAGCACCATCTAGAAAAGTCAGTATCGCAGCCGCTACTAGCCATGCCTGTAGCCAACTGAAGTACACGAGCGACATCGCCATTTTGACCCGTGTCGTATCGATAGTATCGGTATGGTGTAGTATCGGCGCGTGGCGTAGCATTATCATAACGGCACCAAAGAGGCGATGCCACTATAGTGCCGCTTTCTAACGAACAGTTGTGCTAGCCGTAGAGGCATTGTCAAACGTTCAAGCTGGACGGGACTTCGACATCGAATAAGAAAAAACTCCGTCGTTGGAGAGGGCAACGGGGGATGCTTTTTACGTGTGCCGCAAGGAGGATGACATTTACCCAGGAACTTTGATCGTGCACTGCTTCAAAAGGTGCAGTATCTGTAATGCACTTGATGACACTGAATACAGTGCACTGTTTGAAAATGGCAGCGATAAGGAAGATAGCGACGAGGATAGCAGCGATGATGACGTAGAATGAGCTCGGCATGTTCAGATTCAATAAATGCTGTTTTCATTTTGTGAACCCTGTCCTCGCTTTCTTGTTTGGCCTACATTCGAGGTAAGTTTTTCTGGCTTTGGACGTAGGGGGGTCAGCTTAGAATTGGAGTCGGCCTAGATTCCAGTATGTACGGTATACATGCTCCAGGAGCCTGCCACAGTCTAGTTGGTATCAAATATGGTGATGCCCATAGAGGTCTCTGCGAAACAGCATGAAATGAAAAACAAACAAACAAAAAAGCTATACCATCTTGTGTACTCGACTATGACCTTCACAACAGACACTTTTCCCATGTAGTGTGCATGTCGGATTGCTGTAATGTCACTTATACATGCCTTGTGCACTGGACCCATTAAAAAAAAAAAAAAAGTGAGACAGCAATAGCAATGGTTAGCGGTGTGCATTGGCCACTGTTCTAAAGATATGCGGGTCAACATGCTCACACGATGCAGCACCCGAGTTAACTGTTGCTGCACAGCAGTAAGAGCACCCTGGCAGCGACCAGGAGTCTACCAACGCTGGCATAACGAGAAGTGCTGCCAGCAGCGTTGGAGGCGATGTGTAATGATGGCACACAAGATGAATTCGACGTAAAGCTTTCGGCCTTTTGTAGCTTCAAGTTTGCTGTCCGGTCAGACCACTGTACGCACCATCGTGTGGTATATAGCTGCAAAGCAGGAATGCTGCCTTTGTTTTTACAGCAAAACACGCTGCACACTTCTCGAGTCTCTGAAGGTCTGTCTAACCCTCCAAGTGCAGGCAACGCATGCACCATCAATTATGATATCACAGTGGCGCTGCCACCAGCGCCACCGTGATATCACATGCCTAGCAAGGATGTGAATACATGGGAATAGTGCTTTCCCATGTCATCACTATTCAGAGAATGTTGGTCATATACGTTTGCAAGTTTCGCTGCAAACGATCACCACGTGCTAGACAACACGACACTCATAAGCCTAGGTGTGTCTCTGATCGACACAGGCAATACAGAACGTGACCTGCAAAGCCGTGATCTGCCTATGTGTATTCACTTTTGCTTTACAAAGTACTACCTAAAATGAACACATTACATTTCTTTTGCAATGCATAGAAAGAGTTCTTAGAAAATATTGTCGCACTGTAGCGACAGGGAACAACCACAGTGGCACAATGCAAGTCGCGACACGAACTGTTTCTTGGGCGAATTGAGATTGCAGTTTAGCCTATAAATCTGTCTTCCTTTTTATTTATTTCTTTTTTTTCATCTGCTTCCCACGCAAATGTTATGCCCTTTTCACATGCAATAACCAGTGTATGGTGCGTTCTTGCTTAGCAGCTTACTAGTGCTGTTATTGTGTTCTCATTTTGTTTGGTTGAGTACCTCTACAATACGTACGTTTCACCTTCCCGTTACTTGTCTTTACCCATCACTGAATTGTCCCTCGACGCGTTTTATTTGACATGCTAATTGTGCTGTCCGTGCTAATTGTACACTTTATTTTTCTCTAATGCTCACTTATGTATGTGGTGCATACTTCATGTGTCTTCATTATGTAATGCCCTGTCCCCCCCCCCCCCCCACTGTAATGCCGGAATGGGCGAAATGTAGGTATACTAATAAATAAATAAATACAACGCACCAATCCTGGGTTGGTCTTTCGAAGAAGAATCACATTCGCAAACCACTTTCTGACGCTCTCTGACCAATCAGTGATGTATCGGCTCAGTTCGGGCACGCTGAAGACTTGCGGATGTACAGGAGTCCACCTGAAAAGTATTGCTTCTCTGTAGATGATGGTTCATCTAGAAATTAGCTATTACATAGTGAGAAAAGTTCCATACAGTAGGAAAATCAATCACATTATGCCATCACATGCAGATTCTATATGAAGTGAATCCTGCTGAAACGCAACAGTAGAAGCAAGATCTGCTTACAGCGAGGCCTCTCCCATATTACTAGCTCAGACCTACACGACCAACTATGGGCAATCCAGCGGTCCCGGGCAGCGGTGGAAAGGCTATGCCTCACCGCACATAATGCCCGTGTGGCCTGAGCCCGGGCCGGCAACCTCACAGGTGCTTCTATCAATAAAGTTTTTTCTGTCCGTCCGTCCCCTATTGACACTATGTTTGGGCAATCAGAAAGAAAAAATTAACCGCCCATGCACCCCATACAGATGTTAAACCAGCAAAGCTGAAATGTGCGGCCCCGGTACGAGCCACATGTGATTTCTTTCTTTTTTGTAACTGGCTCATCCCCGCATATCTAATGCAGGTATGCGCCACACGTGATTTTATTATCGTTAATCGTGACCTAACTGACGAGCAGGTGGTTATTGATGTCACGACCTATCAGTCATGCTATTCATACATTCATGCCCTTCCATGCCAATTTGATATATACCAAGTGAATGAGACGCGAGTTTTCGATAGGTTTATTTTCACCAGAGGGTTTCTGTGGTCGGAACATGAGTGTTTCAGCCTAGGCATATACAGCTTCGCTGTAAAAAGAACACAGTGCAGTGTGTAGACCACATGTGGTGACAAATCCTGGATGCAAAATATCACTGATGTATCCACGAAAACAGCCGAAAATTCAAATGAAAGCCTGTGCCCTCTTCAGAAGCACTAGTCTACAGCAAAGATCGCCAGCAGCGACATTACAGCTCCTGCTTCCATGTTACACATTGTGACCGCACCATGCAAACAGTCAGAAATAATGTGAACAACTTGCAAGATTCCCATAAAATGCAGAGTACACAAAACCCGCATTAAATATATGCCAAACTATGAAAGGTAAAGAGAAGCAAAGAAGAAAGAATAGAAAACTGCTGTGAGATAACCCTTTCAGGCACCAATTAATTCAGTCCATTGAGAATTTAATTTTTCCACAGTTGCTACATTGTCACAATCATAGAAAGCATATAGCTGCAGAACTGATTAAGAATTTTCAATTTTTCAGCTAGGCTTGTAAAGTTTACATAATGTGGTCTCCGAGCAAAAGATATGGGAACGTCAACTATTTCATGTTTAGTACACTAGGAAAACATCCATCCAACCACATGAAAAATATAACAATGTAAAGTGAAAAACTCTGAAAGTGAACCCGTCGCGTGACGGCATTCAGACATTGAGAACCAACACTTGAGCCTTAACATTCCAATTCATTTTACTAAAGCACATTCGAGATATTTAAATTTGCAGCGCGGGCACAACCAGAAGTAATTCAAGGTGCATGAACAACATCTTAAATATGAATATTTTCATCAGCGCTTTTGGTTTTCATGCGATATCATAACATGCACAATTGTGCGCACAACACTTGAAAGGGATAAATGTCGCATGGGCCCTCAGCACCAATAAGGGAGAAGACAAGAGAGGAGCGTTGCTTGTATACTCTGGACGAAGCAACCTGTCACGGAGCGGCATATTTTCGAATGGTTTGGACGCTGATTAAGGACACGCCGAATTACGAGCGGCAAACACGTGGGCTCCTGACTGTGCAGCGTATAATGCATTCGACATCGACACGCCGAATTACGAGCGTCAAACACGTGGGCTCCTGACTGTGCAGCGTACAATGCATTCGACATCGACACGCCGAATTACGAGCGGCAAACACGTGGGCTCCTGACTGTGCAGCGTACAATGCATTCGACATCGACACGCCGAATTACGGGCGTCAAAAGCGTCGTGGCCGCTCGGGCTGCCATCTCGATTCCAGACGCGTCACGCCGATTACGGACCCCGAAGTGTGCGCGTACGGCCACGTGGTAGTGCCGGGATCAACCTTGGCCCTTGACAGTGGGAGAGAGGCTGATCTGCGGTTCTTCGTCCATAGTGGGAGTGCGGCCAAGATTGTTGGGAGCTAAGAGAGCTGAATTCGGAGAATGCTACGTAGCGGCAGTTTCCCTACCTAGGGAACTAGGGAAGGCAGAGGCTATTTAGGCGCATGTTTTGAGCCCTGCTGATTAGTCTAGAAGCTGAACCTATGCGCTGCTGAGAAGCCGTTGGGGGGCTAGTGCCGTCCAGTATCGCCTGGGCCGCCTGGCCACGTCGGAACTCCGAGGAACTTGTTGACGTACGAGACGTCAAACCAGCGTCTGCAACGAAGCTCACGGTAGTTCGCCTCAAGTTAGCTCAACCTGCTTGAGGGAAGTCGTCAGATCTAGACTCCCGGGAAACCCAGCTCAGCAATTCGCATCCACCTCGACAAGATCGGACCGCCAGCATTCTTCGGGAAAGCTTTGTGCACCGACTTCCACGGTTTATGGACTTGCTGCTGCTGCCCGGCCATGCGTATGACACCATTTGTTTTCTTTTGAACTTTGATTTCTTTTGATCTTTGTTAAGTGAAATGCTGTTAGGTGTTATTCTTGTATATTTGATCCGCGCCCTGTTTCATATGTATATGACCTGATAATTGCTTGTATTTATTTGCCTTCATCATTGTGTTAGATTAAGTTCAGGTGTGTTAGTCTGTCTTGTGTTTTTTTTTTTTCTTAATGTATTTTATTAATCTGTGTGTATTTATCAGCCGATAAATATCTTGTTTTTTTTTGTTTACTCCCGACTCTGACTCTTTTCACTGTGCTCGCTTGCGTACGGAACGACCAACCAGCTTGTCTACCCCGTCGATCGACTTCGCGCCGACGACGAATAGGGGACAGCTGTGACATAAACTGGCGTCCGCGACAGGACGTTCCGTACAAAAGCAGCACGGTGAACTGAGAACGATAATCGTGGAGATTGATCGAGTAGTGCTACTGACACATTCTTGTGCAGTATCGAACGCGCATGCATGCGAATTGTGAGCGCTCGGTTTTTGGTGGTGTAGCAGTAGCGACATTTTGGAGGCAATGGAGTTGGAAAAGTGGTTAGAAGAAGGCAAACAGTTAGGCCTAAAGGGCGCCGAGTTGAGGACATGGATTACGCAACAGCAGAGGCAGGCCCGAGAGGAAAGGGAGAAAGAGCGAGAGGAAAGGGAGAAAGAGCAAGCGGCGGCGAAGGAAGCCGGAGAGCGCGAAATACTGTTGTTACAATTGAGGATTCAACGTATTCAAAGTGGCAACAGGAGCAGGGCTAGCAACGAGCACCTTGAAGTAGAGGAGGAGCAGCTGAAATGCAAGGCGCCCGTAGAAGTCGCGCACAGAAAGTGCGAAGAAATCGCACGCACGGTTCTGCCGATAGTAGGAAGAGAGGCTAATCTTTGCGAGCCTAACAAAGGCGATGCCAGATCCGCAGACCGTGGCGTAGTTGTAGAGGGACCCGTTGATGGGGACCGGATTGAGTGCGACGAGATACTGTGCCAATCGAATGCGAGAGAAGCAGCTAGGCCAGCGGTAGACGATTTGGAGTATGTCGCGAATGCTGCTCTAGCAGCAGTAGTCCGAAGTGACACAAGCTCGCTAGACGAGAGCACCAGGGCAGACTCCACTCGATCAGAAAAGTGCGCAGAACCGAAATGCGGGCAGGATAGTGCAGTTCGGGACATCGCCCAGGTAGGCGAGCTACGGTGCGCAAAGGAAAATGGCTGCATTTCCCCGGGGTGTCTGAAGGTCTCCGCCAGTGAGGGTGGCATTGAGAGGGGTGATTCACCCGCTGATCATCCGGACCGTGCGGTTGGGGTGGAAGTCGTGGCCGACGATATGCGCGCCGGTCATCATGAGGTGCGAGCTGAAGGCTCGAAATTTAGCATAGGAAAGCGTGCTAGGAAAAAGAAGCGGTGTCGCAGAGTGCGTAATGCGGCAGTGAAGGCAACGCAGCCGAATAAAACAAAAGGCGCTAAACCGTGTGGGGAGCGCAGTGAAGGATCTCGAAGGCCGCGTTGGCCGATTGCAATGTTTCGTGTACGAGCGCGTCCGAGCCGCCGGGGGAGGAAGAGAGAAAAGGGCCGTTCGTCGCGGGGGCGGACAAAAGCAAGGGTGCCAGTATGTTTACCCTCGTTCGGTTCCTTGAAAAGTGTGCACGGCATGGCACAAAAGAGAGAGCCGATACGGTGCCGTGAATTAGGCATACGCGTCAGTAAAGTTGCAGTGCGATGCGTGAAAGGCATGCTGCCTGTTTGTCAAGTGTCGGGGATGGACAGCGAGGAGAATGGCCGCTGTACCTTTTGTATTCCCTCGCTGACCAGACCAGCCGTCAAAACGCGCCCGCCTCGAGTACGACTTAAGGATTGGATGCATGTTTTGTAGAAAGTTTGTTCCTTTATTTTATCGTGTTCGGTGCATTGAATAGGCAGAGATCGTTTGAGTGAGCTAGCTTGGAGCTTTGGGTAAATTGTTTTAGACGCTCTACGATATTCTGAGAGAGCTGGTGTGCGCGCGTAGAACGTTTTTGAAACTTTGTTTTTTTGATATGTTCTTTCTGTAGCAGTTAGGCTTTCTTGGGAGGAGATACGCTGTAGCAGTTCACTTTACGGAAGTGTTCGCGAGATTTTTTTTTCTTTGAGAGTGGGTCGCTTTATTTTGAAGGAGCCGTGGTGTGGCCTTGTCTTTTGGAAGAGTGTTTGCGCCGTTCCTTAAAGCGTGTCTTCTGCGAACACAAAGGGATCAAAGCGCTGGTGCGTATCTCGCATGTGTGTTTGGAAGACGACAGGGTTTTGCGGTTCAATTGGTGCATGGAAGTACTTTGCTAGATGCGCAACTATTCTGGTCGCCTTGAGCGCGTATTTGGCGCAAGTTTTTTGAGTGCCATTGCACTAGTGCGTGTATTGAAACTGATGTGGAGTACGAACAGACGGTTCATGGCAGGTGTGCTGCATATATTATTTCGAGTACCATTTATTTGCGGTCATTGTGCAGTCGAGTTGGAGAATGTTGTTGTTGTGTGCCTGGACGTGTGGTGTTGTGTTCGATTTTTTTTTTTTGCATGGTACACGTGGTTATTAGATGTATAATGTTATGTATACATAGAATGGTCTTTTTTTTTCTTGTTTTTATTTTCGAAAATGCCACTCGTGTAAGTGAATATTATGTGATAATATTCTGAAAGTGGGGGGCTGTGTCACGGAGCGGCATATTTTCGAATGGTTTGGACGCTGATTAAGGACACGCCGAATTACGAGCGGCAAACACGTGGGCTCCTGACTGTGCAGCGTATAATCCATTCGACATCGACACGCCGAATTACGAGCGTCAAACACGTGGGCTCCTGACTGTGCAGCGTACAATGCATTCGACATCGACACGCCGAATTACGAGCGGCAAACACGTGGGCTCCTGACTGTGCAGCGTACAATGCATTCGACATCGACACGCCGAATTACGGGCGTCAAAAGCGTCGTGGCCGCTCGGGCTGCCATCTCGATTCCAGACGCGTCACGCCGATTACGGACCCCGAAGTGTGCGCGTACGGCCACGTGGTAGTGCCGGGATCAACCTTGGCCCTTGACAGTGGGAGAGAGGCTGATCTGCGGTTCTTCGTCCATAGTGGGAGTGCGGCCAAGATTGTTGGGAGCTAAGAGAGCTGAATTCGGAGAATGCTACGTAGCGGCAGTTTCCCTACCTAGGGAACTAGGGAAGGCAGAGGCTATTTAGGCGCATGTTTTGGGCCCTGCTGATTAGTCTAGAAGCTGAACCTATGCGCTGCTGAGAAGCCGTTGGGGGGCTAGTGCCGTCCAGTATCGCCTGGGCCGCCTGGCCACGTCGGAACTCCGAGGAACTTGTTGACGTACGAGACGTCAAACCAGCGTCTGCAACGAAGCTCACGGTAGTTCGCCTCAAGTTAGCTCAACCTGCTTGAGGGAAGTCGTCAGATCTAGACTCCCGGGAAACCCAGCTCAGCAATTCGCATCCACCTCGACAAGATCGGACCGCCAGCATTCTTCGGGAAAGCTTTGTGCACCGACTTCCACGGTTTATGGACTTGCTGCTGCTGCCCGGCCATGCGTATGACACCATTTGTTTTCTTTTGAACTTTGATTTCTTTTGATCTTTGTTTAGTGAAATGCTGTTAGGTGTTATTCTTGTATATTTGATCCGCGCCCTGTTTCATATGTATATGTACTGATAATTGCTTGTATTTATTTGCCTTCATCATTGTGTTAGATTAAGTTCAGGTGTGTTAGTCTGTCTTGTGTTTTTTTTTCTTAATGTATTTTATTAATCTGTGTGTATTTATCAGCCGATAAATATCTTGTTTTTTTTTGTTTACTCCCGACTCTGACTCTTTTCACTGTGCTCGCTTGCGTACGGAACGACCAACCAGCTTGTCTACCCCGTCGATCGACTTCGCGCCGACGACGAATCGGGGACAGCTGTGACACAACCAAAGAGCCTTGGCTGTTACTGGGGGGTAGTAGACTATCTCTTTGCACCATCCCCTCACAAAATTTCAACTGGTTTTAATTACCAAACACCTTCACAAATTCTTGCACTAGAACAGTCCTTGAAGAGTCCTTTACACCTTTCAAGGTAAAACAACATTTCCGACAGGGCCTTTCAACAGACTAAGCAGTTGGCACACTAAGACAAAGCAGCAAAATATGGCCAACGTTATCTTTTCCTTTTTCTGCACTCTGAAAGGATACACATGCCTGACAAGCAAATTTAGCAAAAGAGCAATTACTGCAAGAGTTTCAATTGCAAGTTCTAAATGCAGTGCAAACTTTCTAGAGCAAGATTATTTGAGTGCAAGCTAAATAAACAGCTTTCATTGTGAAGAAGCACTGCAGATGGGTAACTAGCGCTTCTGCATGCCATGATGCTTGGTCTGTAGACAAAAAAAAAAAGAATTAATACATTATGCGACCTATTTTAACCAGAAAATTGGCATAACAGGTAGAATTTTTAACGGCGACTGTTAAGACATATACATGACCTGCCAGCAAGATGTTAATCTTGAAGCAGCCATTTACCTAGCATCACTTGATACTTTTGCCATTTTCCTGCAAACATCCAATTTTGTTTCTATTACGACTTTAACTGCCACCCTGTTCTTGGAGTAAGCTACAAGAAACAGGACCTGATATAGCGCTTCATTGCCCCAACACAGGAGGAGGCCACAAACATGAAGACAGGAAGAGTACTGGGCCAGTATTGCTTTTCTTTTGAAAAGTGGCCAGCTTTCAAGGGGGGACAAGTGAAGCAATTACAGCTTACTTGGGCAGTCAAACACAGCTAAGACAAAAGGAACATAAAAAAAAAGGACAAGCCATTTCGCTTGTCAGGACATGTCGTGCGTTGCTGTCCAAACGCCTGTTCCGCTGCCCAAGCAATCTACAAATCTGCACTTTCATGCCTTTCAGTCATTCTGTGATGCAATAACTATTTTAGCTGTTTGCCGAAACCCCCTAGAAACAAGAAGTGAGAGTACCCTGGGAATTTTGTCACGGGCACAGCCACGAGCAGCAGAGCTACGTAACACAATAGGATTCACTCATCATTCGTTCTTTTTTTTTTCCACATCACAATTGTATGGGTATTGTGCATTTACTTCAGACAATGGCTTTAGGACAAATTTCAGTCATTGAAAGCAAGCCAACATGTCCAGGGAGCAGCAATTCTCCGTTTGTGGTCAAACAACGAATTTGTGGGTGTACTCCTGTGCTGATGATGCACAGGAGCACACCCAAGTAGAGCAAGCAAGCAGTGACAGTACATGTGACTGGCAGGTATATCTTAGTCTTATGTCACGCAGAGACATCTAGTGTCACATATACAAGACTACAGCAATTGCATTTGACATGTGGATAAGTATATTTCACTTGAACGAGATGAACAAGAAAGAGTGTTCAGATCTCCAGAAAAACCACATCCTGGAAGCACAGAAAACAAAAACTCAGAAATATGCATGCAATGTCGTCCACGAGTTTCCCTATGCCACTGCTAGACTGAATGACAACTAGAAATGAAGTGAGCGAGAAGAATAAGGAGATCTGTGAGGCTAGAGCTTTTGTTAGTCACAACCATACAAAGAAATAGAAAACAAGGACACAGGAAGCATAGGAGAAATTATTGCTTAATTGAAATGAAGAAAAAACACAGTAAAGGGAAATGAAAGTGGATGAAAAGATAACTCGCCACAGTAACCAAAGTAACATGCCACATTTCGCAGCGGAACCAAACTCGTCCACTTTACACGTGGGTGCTTTTACCAATTAAGCTACCGCAGTAGCCATTCTCTCATCCATTTTCTTGAGTATTTGTGCCTCGAGTACAAGAACAACGAATTGGGCAAGTTGGTTAAGATTCATAGGGGCAGCACAAGGAACGAAAAAAGCATAATGCCGCATTTGTCTCGCTTTCTTCGTCTTGTTCCTTTGTGTTGCCCCCAACCATTGTGTGTGCAAGATTAGCACTGGGAGTATTAGCCAGCACTGAAGTCATAGCCAGCACTTTTAACCACAGACGTCGCGTAGTATGTGAGCTTAGGAGCAGGCAACTGGCCAATAAACCCTTGTACACGACCTCCTGACACCAAAAGTTCTAAATTCAAGGCCCTCACTATAGAATGAATGAGAACAATAAGGTGATCCGAGGGGCTTGATTCTTTTGTTAGTCACCGTCATACGATGAAACACCCAACAAAGCCAGAGAAAACATAGTGAAAATTGTTGTTTAATTGAAATGTAGAAATAATAATGTAAAGGGAAATTAAAATGGATGAAAAGATTACTTGCCAAAAGTGGGAGCCGAACCCACATACATACTCCCAACATAGAATTGAAGCTTGGCTCGAGGAACAACAGATTTTAGGGTTTTAATTATTATTTCTTGCAAAAAAAAAAAAAAAAAACTAGGACAGGTTTAGTGCTATTTGGTTTCAGAACCAAACTAGGTGACCACAGAAGCTGAGGCCAGCGAGTGCTGCAGGGACGATGAAAGCAATCGCAAGGAAGTGTGCAAGCAGCATGTGCTTGGCGACAGTCCCAGTCTGCGCAACTATCTTAGTTGCAGCATTCCTTGCTCATTTTGAAGGCCCTCACCTGATGCTTCCTCCAGCGCTGTTACCTAACTCAGTCCGCTAAGCTCTTTGCTGTTGATGCAACACTTTGTCATGACGGATCATTGGCATGCTTTCATGAAATATTGCTAAACCAGGTGCTTTTCTGCAGCTTAGAACACAGAAATCTGAACAAATGATCAGGGTCAATTGCCAAGGGTAGGTAAGCTGGCTACCAAGGGTGCGCTGAGGAGTCAAAGATGTATAGAAGTGTTCAGATGTGAATGAGCATTTCAAATACCTCTAGACGTGAGCGAATGAGACCAAACAGGGCCAGGATTATCTGTGGGTTCAATGCCTGTGTCTTTAAACATTTCGCAATAGTGCCGAGGCTTCAGCTAGTTAGTACATATTATATATATAAGGTGTAGAATGAGTGATATCTGTGTCCTCACTGTTTATTTTGCACCATTCTGTCTGTTAAAATTAAGTGTTTTTGCACACTCATGCTTATCTGTTCTGTCTACGAATTATTTAATCATTTCAAGGCACGAGCTACCATGAACGAAGTAGAGTATGCTGTCTGAAGACCTGCCAATCCAAGCTAGTGACATGGTGGGCCACCACCTATGTTACCATAAGCTAGGCCATGCCCCAACATATTGAGAGCCAATCATAGAAGACCACAGAGATAAAGCCAGAATTTTGCTGACAAGGTAAGATGACAGGTAGCAAATGTCTACACTATCATTCACTTCCCATGAAGGGGGCAGGCTTGTTGCCGCCATGCCAGGCGATGTTCTTGCGGAATGAAAGTCTGCAAGAAACCCAGCCAAAAACTACTGCTGCAGTAAGAGCACAGCGAGAATTGTTTTATAGTGCGCAGGCTCACATTATCAGAGTTCCAAAACCCGCAACTTGGCGGTCAACCTAAGATTGCCCTCATTGGTCTGGCTAAAGGCAATGCAGTGGAGCTATTGAAGTTGTGGTTCTGGAAAGCCACGCTGCACTTCAAACATTGACAGATTTAATTGACTGGTTTGGAGTGCGCACACAACAATGTGCAAGAGTAGGGGCACACAGCCTTAAGCAGATAAAATGACAGACACGAGCTCAACTAGAGTAATCCTAGACTATTTGTAAGATTCCAAAAGCACTGGTGACATTGTAAACAAGCCTTGGGTATATATTTTAGGCCCATCAGAGGATGGGCCTAAAATGTGCCCAGCACACAGCAGTTTTAACTAAAAGTGCTTGGGGCTTGACAATAATTCCAGACCAAGAAAAGAGCAGATATGAACAAAAAGTAAAGTGGCTACAAAGTAGAAAGCATTATACAAGAACTTACTGTTCATTATCCTCTCCTTCAGGAGGCGGTACACGGATCTCTGGCCAGATGCTGTTCACCCAAGTTTTGTACATAAAAACTACAGCTGCTATGAGTGCCACGAAAGAGTAGAACCTCCTGCTGCATGACACCACCAACCTGGAAAGGAACAAGAGGAAACATGAGACCCTTCATAGAGCCACTAATAATGCCTTACAAGAAGCTATGCCAGAGTTTCATGAAAGTCATCTTAACCACAACTCAGAACTCCACTCAGACTGCAGCCCATATTAGACACCGAATACAGAATTGAGTGTAAAGGCTCTGGGATAAAATGATGCAATCAGTAGGGGCCAGTTCAATCTAACGCGCTTTGGTACTGTCATTAGCAGGTGCCTAAGTCACGAGGAGAATAATCCAAAGACATTTAGCAGGGCAATGTGCTCAAGCCGACTACAAATACAGATGCACAGTAACAACTGCACCTTTATTGTGGCATCATTTCACATGCTTCCCCCATAAAATACCCTCAGCTCTTAAAAAGTTCTCACATAGTCTTGTTTGAGCTTTTGCTCATCATTGTTCTTTTTAAACGATGGCATGACATTATAGATGCAACACTATCTGTGTGTGATCCTGCTGCTTTCTAAGCTCTACACTGGCGCTGTGCGCCTATATATAGTCAGTTCTTGAGCAATAAAACTCAGTTGTTAGTTCAGCACTTGTGGCATAAGTATTATGTTCTTGTGTGTTATCCATGTGCTGCTTCTTTAGTATAATGCAACAAATTTTATTCAAATACCTCTACTTATAATTTGTTTCAGCAATCTTCTTTTGCCTTTACAAATCAGGCTGAGGAGCACTGTCACATGGCAAACAATGCCGTCAACCCTCTGTCATTCAATACCACAAAGCAAAATTTCAGACGAGTCAATGTAACTACTTGAATAGTGCCTTGTTTTAACCTCGAAGTGGTGGCACTGCAAAAAAAAAAAAAAAAAAAAAAAAAAAAAAAAACCATTAACTCCCTTGTTCCCAAAGCAAGGAAGGAAAACGCGGCGTCGAGCACAAGCAACGTGATGGGCTTCACGGTGTGCAACAGGCCAGTTAATCTCAAGTCAGCATTCACTGAGTAGATAAGATAGGAACGACTCTTGCGGGTTTCTGGGCGCAAGCAAATAGCGTATCGCCGTCAACAAAAAGTGCACTTCCGCGTCAGTATCACATGGTTCAAAGCAGCTGCGAGTTCCAAACAGCATGCCTTGAAGAAACCGTGCTCTGAAATTAAAACGCAAAACGATCAACACGCTACCTCAGGGATCTTTTTCTAGACAGCAGCGAAGATCGAGGTCGACGCAAACGAACGAAGGTCACAGTGTCACTCAAGGCTGTCACAAAAATAACACCTGAACAAAGAGTTTGAATCGATAAGTCATTAATTCCGGCTATCAGTGACAGTAAAGGTTACTACTTGGGTATATATTCAATTTCACGCAACCACAAAGCACATGATCTGGTACGCCTCTGTTATGCGTTCACGACGACACTCGTGCATCAGTTTTTCATTCATTAAACAAGCGTCTTTGTTATGCTGCTATGAGAAGCTTGCCGCGAGTTTCAATCGGACAAGTTGGTTCTGTGTTGTATACTTACTGGTGAACAGATATACGACATTAAAAGGAGCTAAAACGAAAGTGCAACACGTACACATATACGTTTTCACAGCTTTCATTGCGTTTTTTACCAAATTTGGGCAAAACAACAAAGCGTGAGCGCAGCAGCGCTACTGGCGTCCACATCATAAATATGCCAGTTTCAGCACGCGTAAGTTGGATCGGCCTAACACCATACATGTAGCGAAGTCACTCAAGAACGCCGCGCAAATACGGTGTTTTTATCACGAGCGTACCACTCACCAAAACAGACAGTTGACTGCGACAAAGGCGGTAGCGCTCACGTACGGTCTCTCCCAGATGAGCAGGCTCTGGATTGAGATCAGATGCGCCTCAAAAGGTCCGAGCACGCGCTCAAGCACACAGTCTTGCACTCTGTCGCCTGTGCCAGCAGCGTTAAGCTGCCGCTCGAATCCACTACGCAGAAATCCCCTCGACCAAGCGAGCAGTTGCAGAACCCGCTTCTGCGCGGCAGCCATGTTTATTTTTCTTCGTCTCGTCTGACGTCACGAAGCATATGATGGAGTCACCTGACCCGCGTGCGCGTGCGTGCGCGTGTGTCGCCCGTCGTCTTTGCCCGTCGCGGTGTCGCCTAGTGTCGCCACCGCGGTCGCGGCTGAGGAGTGCGCGCGATGCCGCATGCGTCCTCGTTGCTTCCAAGCGAGGGAAGGAGACGAATGTATGAGAAGCGCGTTTTTTGTATGCAGTACGGCAGACAGCTCTAAGCTTTATCATTTTCTTGCAAGCGTGTAGCTAGGTGTAGGAGAGGAGGAGCACACTCTGCTGACGTTAAAAAAGAAGAAGAAAAAATCACTGCAAATCATGACTGGAGAAACCGAGTATCCATTGTAGGCACTCAGATATGGCTACAGTTCGCAATCCTTAGCAAAGCTTGAACGCAGTTCACATTTCTTTAACTGCGCATCGCTCTTGTAAATGTCATAGGTTTTCAGATGCAACTCGTATATAGTGGTCAGATGTTCTCAGTGTGAGCAAGGTATTTATTTCTGCCACGCGAATACGGGGAATAAGATGAGCCGCAAATCTAGGCATTTCTGAGATACCATTTGAGGGATTTATGGATACTTTAGGTTGGCAACATTGCAATGGATAAGCTATAGAATTTACCATAGCAAGCGCAGATCGATATTATTCAATATTTCTTCGGGAAGTGTCTGAAAAACTGCGTGATTTATTCCTGAGGATCATTTAAGACGAAAACCAGTGCGGAAGACGTGCTAAGGTACCAGATAAAGAGAGTGCTGTAATGCAGTGATTTTTGGCTTGTTGGTATGTGTTGGTATGTGCGCCTGTGTGTGTCATGTCTTCCTTCGTTTCACGCGCAATAAGCCTCAAGATAAAAGGGGCATTCGTCCTCTGCACTCCTTGTATGTTGTGTATATATGCGTCTTTCTCGCTGGTTTTCGTCTTAGTTGATCATGCACGCAGCACAAGGCACTTAGCCTTGTTGCACTACTTTTCCAAGGAACCGCACAGCTGTAGGGCACTGTAGCACAGCTCCGTGACACGCACGCGTCACAATTTCCCTTCGTTTTCTGGCAACCGCGTTGCAGTTAGAGGCGTAACGCTGCATGGCGTCTGCGAACGCGTGCAAAAAAAAAAAAAAAAAAAAAAAAAAAAAAAGTGGCGTTGCGTCACCCGGGGCACGTCTCCAACATTGTTCAGTATGTCGGCCCGACGGGGAGCGTGTCTGCATGGCTCGCGCTTCGCTTTACGGTAAGATTTGCAGCCCCACGTATTACCACAAATGCGAACAGAGTTATAGTGATTGCTTCCCATTGCCGCATCGAAGTTGCTGGTGCACATCGATCTACGTCTGTGCATGCACTGTACCCCAGGGCCAATGACCGAGGTTATTTGGTCAGCATGTGGGCCGTTTTCCACGCGGACTCGCTGGAAAGCGAGCCAGCACAGGTCGTACAGTTCAGTGTGTCCAAAGTATATTATGACATACTGGTCTGTGCAAGGTTTATTTAGGTCGCGTTACAGACGAGTGGGATATATTTAGAGTAAGGCGGGGCAGAATGCGACAGAAATTTGCAAGTAGTGAATATTTTTAAAATTTAATTCAATACCATAAAACAACAAAACAGGAATATTGTTTTGGGCCCAAGGTATGTGATACATAAACAGGCTATGTTCCGGCTGCTAAAAATTTTAAGAAAAAAGAAATAAGAAATGTTAGAAATGCCTCATTTTGCCCCAACCTGCGGGGCAAAATGAGACGCTGCGTGGGGCAAAAAGAGGTCGTCTAAAAAAAAAAAAAAAAATTAGGTAGTTCAGTTCTTGCAGGAGAAGCACTTGAAATTAACTCCGTGATAATCCACGCAGTCTTCATGAACCCTCTCTTTACACTACACGCTCTGAATCTAAGCAGAGGATGGTCGCTTGCAGATCAAGCACCGCCAGTCTTTCTTGGTGCTATTGCACTTTGTTGGACGTTTGCGCTTTACTGGCTCATTCAACGATTGCAAGCTATAGATCTGTCCTCACGAGTCTTGCTCTCTAGATGCAGAGCTGCACAGCCGTTTCACGGCTTTCATCATGCTGAACGTCGCTTTGTGAAGCGATGAAGTTAGAACTGTGCTAGCTTCAGAGTTCCTTGCCTTGGTCTTTCCTAATTTCAGCACTGGAGAAATCTCATGCAAAGTAACGCCTATCAGAATAATTTTCTCGTTGTTCAGGGTGTTTGCCAAACCAGGGCGCAATATCTCGTCGGCAACACACGTAAAAGTTGAACACGCACCCTTACACATGCTGACTCGCGCGAGCGGGCTCTGTCTGTCAGATGCCCACAAGTGCAAACGAACACAACTGCAAAAGCACATAACTGCAAGAACACACAATTGCAAAAACACACAGCTGCAAAAGCACACGCGGGACTGCGCGCCGATGCATACACGCGCACTAAGTACACGTATAGATTCTGTTGATGCCCCCAGCACCGTCGTTTGTACTTAATTAACCAGTGCGTTTTTTCTGGCATGGCAACTAAAGGTCCTTGTCACCCAGCTCTGTCAGTGGTGTACCTGACACGCTACATCTAAATTATCTGAAAACATGTACAGTGGACCGCTCTTCTTGTCTCTGTGTACAATGCTTGCGCTGCAACGGACGGAAGCGCACGCATGAACGGAGAGAGATGCATACGTAAAGTACGTGAACGGTATCGCCTGCAGCTGTTTTGTAACAAAGCCCTGCAGACACGGGTAAATGACCCGCCTTGGAAGCTTCCCACGGGACTACGCATTTGCGCGCCAGTGCTCTCAATCGCACCGCGTATACGAAGGACGAAGGAACAGCAGTATATATATATATATATATATATATATATATATATATATATATATATATATATATATATATATATATATATAGAGAGAGAGAGAGAGAGAGAGTGAGAGAGGGAGAGAGAGAGAGAGACTTGCGCGCTGCCACACAGAAAAGTGACGGGGCGGCGACCATTATAGGTTGTTCATTTTGCTTTAGCTATGGTAACAGCCGCGTCTGTTGCTTTAGGTAGTGCACTCGACACTAATATCGCTGGCGGGAACTACGAAGCCAACGCCTGCGCCACTGGCCCTTCGCTTTTTCGGCGGCAGCGCGCTTTGTATGCGTCAAGCGCTGCTCGTTTCATGCGTGGCACATTTGAGAGCGCTGCAACTGCGGCGCGCGGGTATTTTCATATATCGCGGGCTTTCGTCATCACGCGGCAGGAATTGCGTAACAGGCACGAATTTAAATACCAGCTGAATCGGATGTTTCCTAGTCCTCTCTACGATTTCCTTATTAGAAATTGGTCTATAAATAATATAAGACTTGCGGAGATGATTAACTTATCTTGACGAATTAATGCAACTGAGGAGAATGCATGTCATCGCATGATTTGCTCCATAAAGTGGCCGACAAGATTGTTTTATTTGCTTTCTATAGCTCACCTGAACATTTTAAACATTGGCTAAAGTTAGCTGGGACACCCTGTATAATCCGGTTAGTTGCGAGATACCGACCGATGGACCCGGAACCGTGGTGTGCTCGGCAAAGGAAGCTTCGCTTTAGAACACGCGAAAGACAACACAGGTGGTCTGAGTAGACGCACGAATCGCAAACTAAATATCAGTGTACTTAACTTCTGACATTGTAAAATCTTTCTAACGGTCGTTCGGACACAGATCAGAGTTAACAGAACTACCAGACGGAAGGCGGTGCGTGTGGCGATTTGTATACACTGGTAGTGTGATTACGTTTAGGTTGATAATGCATGCGAAATTTTTTTAGTGTGCATGACCGGTTAATCGGTCGTTGAAAGAGCTTACGTATATAGAGGCAGAAACGAAAGGATAAAGTTGTCTTCGAAGTGGGTCATTGACACGGGACGAAAGTGCATGGAGAGCAGGCCCTCAAGCTGCCCTTCGGACAGCTTTAGGGCCGTTAGACGACCGGCCTTTCACAGAAGAGAAGTTCATGGTGCCGTGGCTTCGTGCATCTGCTATGTACAAATCCACAAAAGCACTGCTGCGTTTCTTGAAATGCACCAGCCTATATGACCGCTTGTGATTGACTCAACGACGAGCACTTGATTGTGCGTGTACCAGTGCAAAGTGTAAACTTCTCTCTCCCTTCTCATCTTTCAATCCCCTTCCCCAGTGCAAGGGAAGTACCGGGCTCAGCCTGGTTAACCTCCCTGCCTTTCCCTTATGACTTATCTCTCCCTCTCTCTTGAGGGCAGACAAAAAGTTTTTAAAAATCAGAATAGAGTTTACGAAATGAAGACAGACTTTCGTGGGCAGTCGAGAGGAGGTAAGTCAAGAGCTCTTTTCTTGTTGGAGATGCTGCTCGTCAAAGTTTTTTAGTATACCCATAACGGCTTTCTCAGTTAACTGAGTGGAATATGAGAAACTTCAATCACTTTTACGTTATGCCTCTGCGAAACTGTTTCGCGGCTGAACTATCGATCCTCAGCACTGCACCGTTTAGGAGAGGATTATTTTACAAGGGCGCGCCGATAGTAGTGACAGCGGATTGACACATCGCTTATAGCCGCCGCTATGCTGCCACGCAGTAATATATGGAGAAGCTAATATTACAACGTGGCAATGATTTATGGTGCTCAACGTTCCAAATGAAATTCAATACACCAGTTGTGAGAAGCGCCGTCTAGTTGAGGGCTGCGAATTAATTTAGCCTGTACCTGGGGTTCTCTAACTTGAATTCAAAGAGCGGAAGCCAAGTGGGTATTGCATGACACACCTATTTTGTAGAGAAGCCACCAAGAGATGTATCCGATGTACGGATTATTCTATGTATACAGATGAGTTGACATGAGTTGCTTTGTTTGATGAGTTGACAGCTGCTTTGTTCAACTACAGGCATGGAATGCGCTGGCGTGTACATTCCACGTACTATAGAAAACTTACGAGCAGTCATCTCATCACTTCGTGCTTTAAAACTGCATGTGGCACTTGCCCTGGCAGCGTTCAGCTGGCATCGCATCCCGTTCTCGTCGAGGCTTAAAAATAACGTGCCAAGACAGGCGTCACCTGACGGTACTCCCGGATGACACTTGTACGTTGAACTCGCGTCCAGTCGGGTAGGGTGGCAGGAAAAATAGATACTTCGGAACTGGTGTCATGCTGTCTTCGATAGCCAACACTGTAGCTGTTAAGGCGATTTCAGCCACCGCGAAGAACTACATAATCGCGCAGCCACTCTCGTCGGCATACGCCGACGGCTCCGCCAGGCAAGTTTATTTGCATATTACAGTTAGCACAAAAAAGCGCTTTCGCGCTCCCTGCCTTTTCAACGAACCTCGCTCTCGATGCATGCACCAGGCGACGACAGACAAGCAAATGACTACAGGTTGGCATTCTAGCCACGCGGTATCTATATAGCCCGGGGGGCAGCACTCACCGCAGCACCCAGTAGAGTCCGTGCGCGAAGACGCTGCCGCCGACACAGAAGCGCATCCGATCTATATTCATATTCATCGTGGCGTCGCTGTCTTCGACTTCTCGTTCCGAGTATCGCAATCGACACACAGGTACAGTGACCGGTGTTTACGCCGCGGCACCAGATGTCTCTCGCTCGCCCGCTCTTATTCCAGGAAACTGCTGTCCAATGCAGTGCATACAGGCCGTGAGGCGTCAGCAATCTGCGAGTGGAAGAGACAACCGTTAGCTCCACCGGCTCCTGGGCAGGCAGAGACACGCGCCAGCCGTTGCATTAGCGCAACCGGCGGCGGGGTTCTCGCAACGGCGCCCTGGTCACGTGCCCCACCCCGCGGTTGACGACGTAGTGAGCGCGCCGTGGATAACTCTCCGGAGGAGAGGAGGCCAGATCCGCGTCACGCTCTTTAATTGAGGATAGCACGCTCGCGTGCGTGAATGTGTCGCCGTTTGCACACAGCGCGTCGTCACAGCCCCGAAGAAGCCACCAGTGCGCACTTGGGGAGGCAAATATTCGGAGTATGCAACATGGCGTAGACCTTTCGTTTACACGTTTCGTAACAGCTTTCGGAACGTCGGGGCGCGTCCTCCTTTACGAACCGTCTCGCGGTGGGTGCGAAGCACACGTGATGCAGTTATCTATGGTGCTTTTGAGCAGGTGCTCACGCGAGCTCGTAACAGTCTAGATAGAGGGCATGATGGTGGCGCTCAGGTTGCACGTTAGAATGGCCGCGTTGGTGCCTCATATGAAGTCGCCCCAAGAACGTGAAACTGAAGAGTGCGAAGTTTCACGTGTCACCCCAAACAATACGCGAGGGCGAACATTTGTTATATATAATTTGTTTTTACTTTGCATTCCGTAATTTCTGATCAGTGGGAGTACACACACACACACACACACACACACACACACACACACACACACACACACACACACACACACACACACACACACACACACACACACACACACACACACACACACACACACACACACACACACACACACACACACACACACACACACACACACACACACACACACACACACACACACACACACACACACACACACACACACACACACACACACACACACACACACACACACACACGCGCGCGCGCGTTCACACTAAACATAGCAGAAGCTCATAGCGAAGACAAAACTTTGCCAGTACGTCTTTCCATTCGTCATACAGTGAGGTGATAACGTCTTCGCTGTAGTGACCGGCCAAGCGTCTTCGTTGCAAATTCATTATGTCACTTCAGCGCAGAGAACAGCATCTTATGAACAAACGTACGAACATATGATGTGTAAGGAAGGGGTTTCTGTCGGAGTCGGCGCAGTGTTACACTTCTAATGTTCGATCATAAGTTTTCCGAATTTACAGATTAACTTTGCTGGTGGCGCTACACGTAATGATTTCCACGAGGCGGCCGTGAATGCATGCCACCGCGGTGGTACGGGTGGTGCGCAGCGCGCGACGCAACTTCTGTGACGTCACGCTGCGGACGTGATTGCGACGTGTCACGGCTGACGCATGCAGCGCGCCCCCGCGGTTTCTCGGATAAACGCCCTGCTTGCCTTTGTTGTCTGCACGTATCCCATCGTGGCATTGGCACATTGAGCTACGGTCTCTACGCGTTGGAAGTTCGCCGCGGGTTAGGGCGCCGGAGGTAAACTACGCAATCCACTGGCGCGACGGGAAAGTGTAGAAGGCGGGAGGCTCGGCGCGTCAAGTGCACCTCAGGTCGGAACCCCACGGTCTGGCCGGAGTCCAAGAGACAAAAAAATGAAGAGAGAAACAAAAGGTTCGTCACGAGAGCGTGTGTATTCTGGGCACTATACCCAGGTGACTGTGTGACTTTTTTTTTTTTGCGTGTGTGTGTGTGTGTGTTTGAATCGCGACTTGGGGACTCCCCGTCATGCGACGTCTCACTGACTGCGCCAGTAGGAAGAAAGGTCGCGGAGACTGCGTGGATACCGCCCCAGGTCGACTTGGGAAACACCTTTCAGTTTTCTCTCACATCACTTTCCTCGATCTTGGAACCAATAGAAGCGAGCGACAGCCGTTCCTGTCTATGTTGATGTGCACTGGGCCGTTGATTCACGTATATATATATATATATATATATATATATATATATATATATATATATATATATATATATATACCTGAGTGAAGTGCGCTTAAGAATATCACTGCCAGAGCTGTCAAAGAGAAGAAACCATACGAGCTGCTCAGGTTTATCGTCTATGCGCCGTTTCGACATATTTTGGCGCGAGATAGATAAGTGGTGCTGAGGCAACTTCGCGGAATGGCGGGTGTAGGGAAGGAGGGAATCGACCCTTTCCCTCCGCAGCATGGAGGGAGAGGAGGTACATTGCTTCAGACTTCCGCGAAACATCCTACGCAGTAAAGGAGAACTCTAGTTGCTCAAGTCAAACGGCCAGATGCGACAGTGAAAGTTCACGTACCTGCGAGTATTAATAACTTCGAGGTTTTCGTCATCCCGGAACATGGTCACAGTTCATGCACCGCCCGGCGCACTGGCCGGAAGACAATGCTCATGCCAACCACAGCGTCCTCTGGTTGCGCTTTCAAAAGGAATAACCTGGCACGCGAGGTACATGAGACCAGGAAGGCAAGGTGACTCGGCAAGTAGGAATCTGAGATTAGGTGGTCACAAGGTCTTAAATCAAGATAAAAAAACCACGACTGAACGTGTAACATGATG
Source organism: Dermacentor silvarum (assembly GCF_013339745.2). Taxonomy (NCBI): domain Eukaryota; kingdom Metazoa; phylum Arthropoda; class Arachnida; order Ixodida; family Ixodidae; genus Dermacentor; species Dermacentor silvarum. The sequence continues at coordinate 154,169,134 of NC_051155.1, read as the reverse complement.
AATGAGGCCAGAAGAAGCTGCGAGTTCAGATGAACATAGATGTCCGGTGCGGCTTAAATTCGGAATGAGTGAGTTGAATATATCGTTTTATCTCAAGAATCCCTGCTTGGTAGTAATAACGAATCTTGATGAAATCGATGTGAAACCGTTTATTTGTATCTGTGGGGTCAGAGATTGTACGTCCACTGATCACGTCATGGAAAGACTAATGAGAATGTTTATTGCATCCTTTATTTAAAAAAATCTGGGTGCTCTTATAACAATACGAATAAAATATTGTATTTAAAAAAAGTGTGGTAATTTTTTCATATGCTGGTTTTCTGTTGCGCTGTGATTTGCCTTGCTACCATGATATATGCTAAACCATTGCTAGTCTTTGTAATCAATTCTGTATTTTGTTCTGCTAACCTTCTTTTTTCTCCTGTCTACTACCTTATTGATGTGTTACTGATGCTTTGAGTTGTTAGCTATCATAATTGTTTTTTTTTTTCGTAGGAGGTCCCAGTCTTTCACTATCAGACTTGCTGCTGTATACTAAATGCCTGCAATATGACCGAACTTTTAATAATAAATTCTGATTGTGATGTGGGCTTGTAGAAACAAGATACTTTGCACGCACATCATATACTCATTTCCACGCGAAATATAAGAGAGCTCATTGGAAGAGTGTATATGGCTTCTCAATCCATAAAACAGGGAGGATCTACGGTTTATTGAGCTATATACTTTTGCTGAAACAGTCGTACAGCAACCACAATGTTTTCCGTAAAGTAGTTTAACACACTTCAGACAATTTAACATGCACAGCAGACATTCTTATTCACATGCCTATGTAAATATATGTTGGTATCAAGAGATGGCGCTGGTTGCTCCTTTTCACACGATTAAGACTAAACTATATCGCGAGTCACAACATCACAAAGGTAAAAGAAACGTTACAAAATGACATAAACACGATAGATACTGAAAGCACAAAGTTTTACTATACTGTAGAGAAACAGCTTGAAATGTCACAAGCAGTATTCAGTAGAATCCCACTAAGACGAACCCGGCGAAGCCAAATTTTCGGATGTGAGGAACATTGTGTGGACATCTAGTTGGTGTCTTATAAAATTACCGAAAGAAAGAAAGAAAGAAAGAAAGAAAGAAAGAAAGAAAGAAAGAAAGAAAGAAAGAAAGAAAGAAGGCAATAAATAAATAAATAAATAAATAAATAAATAAATAAATAAATAAATAAATAAATAAATAAATAAATAAATAAAGAAGGCATTTAACACAAATCGCAGATTCAGGTAACCCGAACTTCTAAAGCCACCAGCGGGATACCAATTATTGGTAGGCTTGGAGGCGGCGACTGTGGTAGCTACACATATGGAAATGTTTTTTTATGTGGCGAAGAGGCAAGACCTCGATGTCCCCACGTGGGAGGCCTAGGCCCAGCCAACTAAACTGCTGGTTTAAATAAATGTTTGTTCCTCCTCCTCCTGGACATAACTATGCCCGCGTCGACGATGATGTGCACACCTGTAGGGCTGATACGACACAATAATTGGGGAGGCCCTCGAAGTGGCTCTGCAAGCTGACAATTATGGTGAGGTTAATGCGCAGGAGACAAGAACCAGCGATGTTCGCGCATGATGCAGCCGATAACGTCCTGAATACTTTGGCGCATTTTTTCTTCACCGAATAGGCGTGAATTAAAGAATTTTCGAGCTAGCTATAGGTTAAATGTCAGCATTTGTTCGAACGCGCAGGTTTGCACAGCGCCTGTAGGCAACAGTTACTCACTAGCTTGAACAATAGTGCCCAATTCATCTTGAAACTGCAGCGCGCACACAAGAAACGAGGACACAAGGTTAAGGTGACAGACTGGTGCTGTCACCTTAACCAGTTTCAAGCAGTTTAACCAGTAAGCACCTTAACCAGTTTCAACCAGTTTCAAACTGCAGTTTCAAGATGAATAGCTACCAACTCACCAAACTTTCAGTACTCTTACAATAGTGGCCAAAGCAATACTTTGTATCGTGTAATTATAATAAATGTTTCTCTGTCTTTTTGTTTTACTGCTGCTTCATTTATTACTTCCTGTCGTGAATATTTGTGTGCGCCAGCAATAGTAGATTTTAGTTTTGTGACTATCAGTTCCGGGGAGACGAAGTGATGATGAGATGAACAGATTTTGCACGGTCCCTTCGAGTTCGCGTGAATGGGAGTGTGCTTACCGTTGATACACACTAGAGCGAGATACAACGTGATAAAAATTGACACCCACATTACTGCTTTATGAATTGAATTTTGGACCATGCCTTCTCTGGATCACCGTTAACAACAAGCTGTCTCACTAACCGTTCAAGGCAACAAGGAAACGCCTGTGTGCAGTTGGATCTCTTTGAAAGTTTAAAATAGCATGTGCACTGGGCCGTGCGGGCCCAGCACCCACGAGAAAACGGGCGTTAGGCGAGTGTGCCAGCTCTGGGTAATCCGAACTTCTAGCCTTTTTCCAATGAGACAAAGACGGCTTAGGTTCTAGAAGAGAAGGCCAGGAAAAGCGAGACATCTAGAGATGTGCCAAGACTTTCAGCGCGAAGGAGCTTTTGGAATTAATACGCTCGACAGCCTTCGGCATGTGAATGCACTGTGCGTTTCAAGCTGACGATCATGGACACGGCGACAGAACTTTAGAAAACAGTTGCGTTGAAATAGGTCCCGTAAGCACCACATGGGTATATAACTGTCGCAGGGTATGACGAAGTATACATCGAGCTGTCACAGATCGTTCAAATTCATGTCACAGAACGCGCACTTGGGGCTGGTTATATTACCATTATGCGATTGTTCTGCTACTATAGCTACCCACATAAATGTACAAATCGTCGCCAGTCTCACCAAAGCCGTTTGATCGTACTTCGTTTTACTGGAGAGATCACGGCCGTTTTGCCCAGAATTCAGCGACGTAGGGCCGTCACTTCCATTAGATTTTACACAATCAAATCTTATATAATCAAGGAAAAAAATGAACGCCGACCACAAACAAATAATAACAAGGCGTCTCGGCTATCATACGGGAGCCTTGTTCGCAATGAACAGTGGTGGATGTGTTAAACTAGAAGTGATTACTGGAAGTTAAACTAGAAGTGATAAACCCCTTTACACAGAGAATAACTATGAATCTACACTCAGTGTATGTGTAGAAAAAAAAAAAAACAGAAAGAAAGCTTGGAAACGAAGTTGACAGAAGGAAATGTATATCTGCTCTTAGAACATACCGACCACCAAAAGACCTGGAGGAGTTGTTAACGGACGCCATGGCCCCACCAGAAAGTATGGTCAGGCTCACCACCATGTTTGGACTGTCTATAGCGGAGTTACATGACTGTGCTTTCTTAGGAGGAGGCTCCGGACAAAGAGTCTGGATTGGAAAAAACAAATTTTCTCTCTCTCTATACGCCACCGCTTACGGCACTGCGTTCTGTTATCCGACTGGAGGCGCCGACAATTTTCCGCAGAGCGCTCCTCATTTAGCTTTCTTGTGTTGATATCGCACTCCCAACGTATAAGTTTAGGAATTATATCGGTGAACTAAGCTGGTGTTTCGGCAAGTGCTTACCCAGTATTTTACGATGTTTCTAGGCGTTTCAATATCAATACTAGGATTCAAAGCTACATTTTAGCGCTCTACTTCAAAATATCAGGAACATAAAAAAAAAAACAATGAAACTATTGCACATCATAGAGCGACGCAATATGCTTTAAGGATATTTCAAGTTGCCACTAAATCGAATCATGAAAAGGCAGAACTTTTTGGATTTGCGTGTGTGTAGTCTTGTCGTGTGATATGCTATGTTTACAGCGAAGGAACACTAATTATCAGATTTCTTGCAAGGCAATGTCCTAAGAGAGTGCATGTAATGTTTTTTTTTTTTTTTGCGTGGCTAAAGTGCCAATCATAAGAGCGTCGACGAGAAATTCCAACAACAGCCAATACGCGATGAGTTGTTTGTATGTTTCCGGCACCGAAGTGTTATCTTATCAGTTTGACAGCGCATGGTGATTTACGTTGAAGCGACTTGGCATCTTGGTTGCGTTCGCTAGTAGTCCTCAGCAAGAGCAGGCACTATAACAGGAGCCCCTGGAGGAAAAAAATGAATATTTTTTAGTAATTCAATCTTTACAAAAACACTAACTTTGCGACATTAGGCATGAACTCCTCGAAAGTCTTTACACAAACCTGAAATAGTGGCAAACGGCGCATGCATACAAGGGCGCATGCATCCGAAATATGCATCCCCTCAATCTGCTTATAAGGTCTCCTCAAAGACCCTGTGATTGGAGGAAGCTGTTAAATGAGTCTCCATTTGTATCCGTGATACTAATTCATCGCTGCTATGTGGAATGGCCGACTACAGCCCCGTAACCAGGGATTAACAACATTAGAAAGGAACTTCGCCATTGCACTACCACGCTCTGTCACGTGGGCTTTATTGTTCGAAGTTCGATGACGCAAATATGCACCACGTGTTGAGTCGCGATAAAAAAAAAAAAAACATGCACTTCGCGGCATCATCTATACCAGCGAACCAACATCTTACCAACGAGTTAGTTCTCCGTTCGTCGAAACCACTAAGCTTAATTTTAGTTTTTTTTTATTGCGATAGCAATTATATGGACACTTCAACGGGATTTTTGCCGTCGGCGTCGCCGTCGTCGCCGTCGTCGTCGCCGTCGTCGTCGCCGTCGCCGTCAGGTTCCGTATAGATTCCAAGGGCGATAAAATCGTCGCCGCGCGCCGTACGAGTAAAAGCGCGCGGGGGACGCGCGCTATCACGGAGAGCCAACGCACGGCGGAAAGCAAACGCGATTGTCGCCCAAAAGGCCGTGGGGGTATGGGGGGGAGGGAGGCGGGGCGACGCTGTGCTACGGCACCAGATGCTTATCTTGTAACCCAGCGCAAGGAGAACTGGCAACGCAATCTCCCACGCGAAAGCAAAAAAACTCTGCCAACAAATACGCTTGCACTGGCTGTGGTGCCGTCGCCCGCACCGTCTCTTATCTCCACACGGCTCTGACCTTTGTAAATTCCGCTCAGTTTCCGTTGAAGCGATAGACCGCACGATTCTTCGCCCTCTGCAGCGGCCGCGCCAGCGTCTTGACAGTCGTTGTCTGCGGTCATTCAGTGTGATCTATTCATGTTTGCTTGTGCGCGTTGACACCACGCTTGTCAATTCAGTTAGAAAGCGAATGTGTCCCAAGTTTATGCGGCCGATAAAACTACTCTATCCCTACTCCGAATAGCTCTCTACCAATTTGCTATCGCAATTGATGCTTCGCCTTTCGGGCGAAACTGCGACATTTTTTTTGTCTCCGTTGCAAACAACCGAGCCTGCGATGTGTCATCTGTAGGAATAGGCAACTTATGTGAAAATGTTCGTCGTTGTGTCGTTTGTATATTACACGAAAATACTTGTGATTTACGAACATGAACGACGCTTAACATACCCACGTCCCGCGGAGCTATAGACTGGAGCTTGCAAACGGCACGTCTGTCATTGAAGCTGGTGCACTACTGCGCACGAACGCCAAGGTGTCAGTGGTGGAACAGTATACAAAACTGGCAGCTAACATATCTAATCCCTCATGAGTGGTCGGCATTTTCGTGCCAGTAATATCGCCCATTTAACTAAGCCCGCTTCATTACTCTAATTCTCTTTCACCAACACCACATTGGTAAAGGGAGTATCGTAAACCATAAATAAAGAATAAAAGGAAAACAAGGAGAACAGACGTGCTGCAATTTACACGACATTGACATAGGCAAGACAATATTTATTCTTCAGTGTAATGCTCCCAACTAAATATAATAATACGTAGAAAATATATTCAATATTTCATTTTGCCGACAATGTCCCACAAACGTCCACAAGGTAAACAAGTCCGTTGTGGGAAGCCGTGTTCACGACTCTGACCCTGGTTATCTAGTCCAAGTGGCCATGTGGACGTTCGAGCGGCGGTTGCAGCGCGCGACCGCACTGGCGGCGTATAAGCAGCCGCGCAAGCCTGGGGCCCCCGGAGCAAACGTTCACTGCTTGGTGGCCACGACGCGAATTGCCCAATTCGTCGATATGGCAGCGCCCGTGGTAAAGCTGATGGACGCCGCCCCGTACGTTGTTACTACTGGTCCGTAGCAGCAGGGCTCAAGCCCTTCCCCGGGATCGTGCTCGACGGCTGTCGGACCCAATTGCGCGTTGCCGCGTGCAGCAGTGCTTCATCGTATTCGTCATCGCCGCCGTTGACAACGACGCCAGATTCCGGATCATTTGGGGTGGTCCAGTTTGTCCGACAGCCTCCTTGCTACCGGTTGGTTCCTTGCATTGCAGACGTCCGGCGTGTTCGGTCTTCTGGGTATCATCGACGTCGGGACCAAAGAGGGTCGAGGCAGCTTGCGACTCGAGCTTGGCTCTGTTGCGGTAGATATGTTCGTCGACGAAAGAGTGGCCCGGGCCGTATGGACGCGGTAGCCCCGAGAAATGAAGCGCTGCGTCTGAAGAGAGCGGCACTGTGCCAGACGACGCCACGGTGATCACGTTGAAGCCCTCGACGCTGCTCTCGGTACGCTTAGAGTCGTCGCCTGCGTCTTCATGCTCGTGGCGGTAAGTAGACGGGGCATTCATCTGCGGGCGGTCCGGCTGGTTGTGACACTGCTGCCGCTCTATGTGGCTGTGGTAAATGGCCATCGCCCGGAAGTCGCAACAAGGTCTGCTTATCTGCAACGGAGGAAAAAAAAAGTTCGGCAGGTGTTACAACAGTAACACAAGAAGGCGAATACCTGCTGCACATTTGGAGTTATATACAATCGGGGCTAGACTTCTTTGTGAGACATATTGGTAATGCATTAAGTTATACAATCGGGGCTAGACGCGTCTTGCAAGGCATAACGAGCCGCAATTGGAAGTGCACGTGTGGCCCTAAGGCGACTTCCTGAGCGTCAGATACGAACAATTAAGGTAGTACCTAAAGTGCGGCATGTTAGTGCACGCACTAGAACAATTAAGGTAGTACCTAAAGTGCGGCATGTTAGTGCACGCACTAGGACACACCTTTAGTCAGCAAGATGGCTGCGACGTGATGTGTGCAATCACGCACGCACTAGGCACATGTAAGCCAGAACCGTAGAGCAGTTGTAGCTTCAGAGAAGCGTGCTCTTCTTGCAACCGGAGGCCCGGGTTCGATTCCCACCCGGTCCGAAATGTAGGAAATTTTCTTTTCAAAACCGCTGATTATTTGTTACCTCCCTGAAAAATGTAACGTCAATCCGAGCATTTTTTTCGCGGCGTCGGCCATTTCCCGTCACGGCGCAGTTTCGCCAAGGTCACCGCCAACATAGACACCTAAGGCTTTCGCCTTAATAAATTGGATGTAAGAGCCAATTATTTGAGTACCATAGCGAGAAATGAATTCAACTGCGAGGTAGCTCTGATTGTTGGAGCTCTGAACAGGACACGATTAAACGAGATGAAAAAGGTGAGACTGGTTCCCTTTAGGCTTATGATCCCGTTCACCGAGTACCTCTCGCCGTAGTAACTATAGACACTAAACAAGCAAACGTCCTAATTGGACGCTTCAGCATTGTCGCAGCATAATTGGGCGGCATGGAGCCAGCGTTAACACGGACAGAGCAAGAAGCAAAACGGGAGCAACAAAGCCACACTCACTCGTCGTAGCGGCGTTCGAAGATAAGGGCTGAGCTGGCAGAAACGGGACAGGCGCTATACGCTTGTGGCAGGCTCCGAGGAGAACGCAAGTTCACGTGCGGTCAGTGCACGCGCCACTGCACGAAAAAGTGCGCTTGCGCGCTTTTTCTTCTTCTTTATTTCTCTTTTATTAACACCGCGAAAAATTGGAGCGCATATTGAAATGAAGTACAAAAATAAAGCGTAAACTTCAGCCAAACCAGAAGACATCAAGCACTTAAAATAGGGTTGTCCAAGGCAAAAATTTTTTTATATAACTAGTGGACTCTTACAGAATACTCCCCCCACCGATGATTCCCTCCGGAGCTTCGCCCACTCATCATCATTCACCCTGTGGATATGCAGTGATTTTTTTAGATGTAGACATGGAACTTATCTTTTGGCTTCGCACGTCGGATAACGGGCAACAAGTGCATAAGTTCGTTGCTGTAGTACCTGAATCAAGCAAGGCTGCATGAAGGCTTCCAGTGTCGTCATTCCAGTGTATGACGACATTGAAATGGCAACAGTATATATATATAGGACGACGATGGAAGAACCGCGATGTCTTGACGACGATAAAGTGATGACGAAGAAATAACGTTATCACGAGGACTGCATGACGACGCCGGCAAGACGACGCAGTGACGTATATATACGATGTTGGCATGACAACAATGGAATGATGACGATGGCATGATGATATAAGCCCGTTTGCTGGTACTTGCAGTCGGAACACATGTACGCTTCGTATATACAAGGTGTTCCAGCTATCACGCAGCACGATTAAAAAAAAAAAAAAAAAAAGAGGACGGCGTTACGCGAATGCAAACCTACTGCGTATTGTTTCCAGTGCAGTGCAGTAGCCGCCAGTAATTTTTTCGTTACTTAGATTTAATTAGCTAATTGTAATTAATTATCTAACTCGAGAAGTACTGTCCTAATTCTCAAAGTGTCAATGAGAAAATTGTAGAGCAACACGAAAAACTCCCGATACAGCTTTCTGTTGCTCAATGCGGGCTACATAAATGTGTTTTTCCGAGCGTGAAAGAAGCCCGCGAATACACGCAAAGGGCCTCGAGCGGCCAGTCGCGCGGCAATTCTGCGTGTATTGGCGGGCTCCTTTCACACTATGAAAAATACATTTATGTAGCACGTATTGAACAACAGAAAGCTGTATCGGGAGTATATCGTGTTGTTTTACGACTTTTTCATTGACACTTTGATAATTAGGACAGTACTTCTCGAGTTAGATAATGAATTACAATTAGCTGGCGGCTACTCCACTGCACTGGAAACAATACGCACTAGGTTTGCTTCGCGTAACGCCGTTCCTCTTTTTTTTTTTTTTTTTTTCTTAAATCGTGCTGCGTGATAGCTGGGACACCCTGTATGCATCCATAATTACATCCGACGAGGAAACGACGATGAACGCCAATCCCGGGGAAAGAGCCAAAGAAAGCTTCGCTTTAAAACTACTATAGGGGGAGCTCTGGCGCTTGTGTCTACGGAGGCTGCAAGCACGATGGTTCAGACACTATGGGAACGATCGTTAGCACAAGGATTTACCTAAACTTCATACGGTAGAACTTCAAATGGCGTGGCGACTTTACAAGCGGACTTTCAACAAACTATTTGCGTTATACTAAATGCCGTAATGAGGAGTAATTATGCATGCGCACAATTGTGTTGCTTTCTGCGTTTAGAAATTAATAAGACTATTTAAAATTTTGTCCAGTAATTAAGGAGGATAAAGCATAGTAAACAAAGCCACAGGAACGTCCGCAGCCGCAAGTGCGACGATCAGACAAACCCACGGACTATCATTCCCATTTCAGCTGAACAATCGCAGCGTCAGAGCTTTCTATACATTTTAGCAGGACACACTATAAAATGACCTATTCTAGCAGCTTAAACAGGGACTAGGAACAATAATGGAGTGGAGCTTCGCCACTCCACGCCCACGCTGTGCGCCGTGAGCTTTGAAATTTCATCGGTGACGCCAACAGTGAGGCAGAGCACAATATGCAGCCTAAAACAAAGTTGAGCCGAATTAAGGGGTTACCAGGGAACTTACGTACGCGCATCTCATAAGCCAGTTCATAAGCCGTTCGTTGAAAAACACTGTCAGAGTCCGGGACAACTCAGCTATGCAGAGACACAAGTTACACTCATCTCGTGTATTATTGTGTACTTTCGACAACACCTACAGACTACTGCGAACACGATGGCTTTTCTTAACACAACACATTCCCCAGGAGCAATACAGGAGCTTGCAAGCAGTGTGTCCAATATCTTTAAAGAAGGTGGTGCACGGCTACTTTGCACATACATTAAGATGTCAGTGGAAGGGTCAAAGAACAGCAAGATGACATAATTGAATCGCCATGTATATTCGGTTTAGCAATAACACATGTTTAACAAACGCCACTTGAATCCCCTATCTCATTCGCATTCACCAAAATGGATTTGGTCAACTGGGGATCGTAGCGATCGCGCTATCATTTACAACACCGGATTGCAAGGTGGAAGATAATATTTATTCTTCAATACAATACTACGTATTCATATTACAAATATAAAACTGAATAACAAATATTTCGAGTACTGTACACGAGCCCATGGTTGGAAGCCACACCCGTTACTCTTCACCTGGATGTCTCGGTTGAGAAGGTTCCCGTTGCCATGTGCACTTTCCCACCCTCTTGCGGCACGCGGCCACTCAGCTGGCGCAAGTAGTGGCAGTCGCCAAGAAGTCCCACAGCGGTGGTTCTCTTCCTGGAGACGCACCGAGCACTCCGGTAAGATGGTTACGCCCGGGCGGGGACTCGGTCACGATCAGAACTACGTATCCGCAGTGAGTGTGTTCCGAGACCCAGCTGGGCGTGGCCGTAACCCTCGTAATCGGTGTTTCTCGCGTGCAGCAGTGCGTCGTCGTCGTCGCCGCCGTTGACAACGACGCCGCGTTCAGGCTCATTTGTGGTGATACAGTTTGTCTGTCCGACAGACTCCATGCTACTGGTTGGTTCCTTGCATTGCAGACGTCTGTTGAAGACAGCCGCGTCTCACAGGTCACAGTGGTTTGATTGAATAAAACTTGGTTTATTAAGGGAAAAGAGAAAGGGAAGAGTGCTCACACAGAAAGCAACGCAGGGGCTCACGTTTATCGCACAGGAACTCGCACATAGCGTTCCTCGAACACGCACACGGTAACTTGCGCTCACACTCGCACAGCTTCGTCGTCGCACTATCGAACGCGCACTCGCACTGTCACACAATCCCACAACACAATAGACGCGTCTCGGCCGCAGATCGCGGTGTACAAGGTAGGGGGCGCTAGATAACAGCTTGTGAAATAGCTAACATCTCGGCCGTCCTGAAATCTTAACGTCCTCGTTAAGGTAATTGCAGTCACACACACACACACACACACACACACACACACACACACAGCAAATAACACTAGCTGTCTTATGGCATGCAGTCGCGTAGTCTGGCAGGTACTACTCGTAGCCTGCGTGGGCGTCTAACTGCAAAATGCTCGTCGCACTGTTTCTGCTCAAGTTGGTGCTCGGATTCGTTGGACTCTTCGTCGTCGTCTAGATGAGACGTTTTACTTGTCGATGGCCACGCCTTCAATTGCGAAACGTGCGCGTCGTCGCGTACTTCTTTCTCGTCAGACTCGTCGTCCTCGTCGGACTCCTCTTTCTTTGCTACTTTCCTCCGCTTAGCAGGAGTGCTGGTCTTCTTTGCAGGCCGCTTTCGAGATGCCTCCCCCTTCTCTGCCTTGGGATTTACCGTCTTTCGTTTCTTCGCCTGGCCCTTGCCAGCGGAAGCATGTGTCATAGACTTTCTCTTCTTGGTAGCTGGCAGCGGCTTCTTGTTATCAAAGGGCTTGAGCAGGAAGTTGAGAATGCGATCCGTGCACTCCTCGACCGTGCCACTCTTCTCCAAATCAAGCATACCCAGCAAGTGTTTGTGCGCAGTCTTTTTGAGCTTTGCGACCATCTTTTGTCTCTTCACATACTCTGCAGAGTCCTTCTCAAAGGGAAACCCACTGAACTTGCGCAAATTCTTCTTGATCTCGGATGGCGCTCCTGGGCGGCCAAATGGCAGTCGATGCAAGGCATTAAGACTCTCCAAGCGCTCACGTTTGATGTTGTGCTCGATGCGGGGGCAGTCACCCAGTGGTGTGCCTTTTCCTTGCTCTGGTGGGGGCCGCTCGCGTGCCGCTGTGCGGAAGCTCACGTCCAGCCGCTCAACCTTCTTGCGCTGCCGAGAACCTGACAGCTCCAGTGGCTGGTACAGCAGGCCAAGCTTTGGCTCCTCATCGTCACTTCTTTCCTCAGCAGCACAGTTCCCGTCATCCTGTTTGTCATCCGCAGGGGCCTTTTCTTCCGATGCAGCTTTTCTCACGTTGTTTTCAACCGGCACGCTTTCCGATTCCGACATCACGGCTGCAGCTTGGTCCGCAAGCTGCATTCTTTGGTGACTTTCATAGGGCTCCTGATGAGCGAACGGAACGTCACTACAATGCCAAAACCGCAGAGAACCTCCAATTCTTGAATACGCGATGTAAGGCAACTCTGTGAATGTCCTTCCGACCAGTAAATCAACAGATTGGGCTTCATCTGGAACTACAAGAATGGGTATGTCCTTTGCCAAAACACCGTCAATGCATAAATCAGCCCTGCACCTTCCAATGCTTTTTGCCGCAGGCACAGTGCTATTTCCAAAACCATACAGGTCTGTTGTCTCAGGAACGATTTCTATGCCACATCGCGCTGCTCCGGAGGCACGCAAGAGACAGCCAGAACTGCCTGTATCAATGAGTCCAACGACAGTGAACTTTCCATTCAAAGTGACTTCCTTCAGCAAAACGCTTGCGCTCTTGATTTCACATACTGGCTCGGTTACTGTGTGCGCCTCGTTGCGCTGCTGTGCCTCCTTGCAGTGACGCTGCGTGTGGTCTGTTCCGTCGCAGAGGAGACATTTCATCGGTCGTTTTGGTTGCGGACAGTCTCTCGCTATATGTCCGTACTGGCTACAGTTGTAGCACTTTCGCTCTCCTTTTTCGTTAGTCAGAGGGGGTCGCCTGTCCTTGGTACTTCCCTCCTCGACGGATTTTCTTGCATGCAGCGCGCTCACGTACGGAGCACGTGCTTCGTTGCTCGCCGCTCTATGGTCGCGCGCTGAACCAAAAAACGCTTGCCTTTCACGCTCGATCCTCTCGAATTCCTGAATGTCGTGCAGAATATCGTCGTCGTCCTCATGACTTTTTCCGAGTAACATCGTGCTGAGTTGTTTCGAACGTAGTCCTGTAATTACCTGCTCACGAGTGTCCCAAAAATCCAAGTTCGCCTCCTTGCACAACCGCACCTTGGCGTGAAAATAGGCCACCGAGCTTTCGTTGCGCTGTTGCACTCGCTCGTGCATTTTGCGCCAGCGTTCCGCCGCACGCGTCTGGCTCACGAAGGTTCGCCGAAAACGCTCTTCAAAATCGCTCCAAGTTTTGACTTCGGATCTCCTCGAACGCAGCCAGTCTCTCGCCGGTCCGGTCAAACGGGACTTTGCGGTCTCAAGCATGAAAGACTCAGGCCAGCTGTGCAGCGTCGCAGTTGTACGGATATTTTCAATCCAATCCTTTGCTGAGGGTGCGTCCTCGCAACCGTTAAAGCTTGTTATGTTGTTGCTTAAGTCGGGCATCACTTGGAACGCAGCGATTCCACCAGGCGTTCCCGCGGACATGGGCTGTGGCGTCGCTGACGGAGTCAAGCGTTCCAACAAAGTCGTTAGGACGCGGTCCTTTTCCACAAGGGCGTTCAATAGTTCGCGCACGGTAACACCATCACTTTGGTCGGTGCCCATGGAGGAAACCGCCTCACGCACAGTCTCACTAGTAACACCACTCTCGTTGTCGCTGTCGGTTGGGGCGTCTCCACTCCGAACTTCCCTTCTATTCATGGTGCCGCTCAGTCCGTTAGGCCTAGTAATCCCGGTTCTGAGGTGTTGAAGACAGCCGTTGGGCCTAGTAATCCTGCTTCTGAGGTGTTGAAGACCGCCGTTGGGCCTAGTAATCCTGCTTCTGAGGTGTTGAAGACCGCCGTTGGGCCTAGTAATCCCGGTTCTGAGGTGTTGATGACAGCCGTTGGGCCTAGTAATCCTGCTTCTGAGGTGTTGAAGACCGCCGTTGGGCCTAGTAATCCTGCTTCTGAGGTGTTGAAGACAGCCGTTGGGCCTAGTAATCCCGGTTCTGAGGTGTTGATGACAGCCGTTGGGGCTAGTAATCCCACTTCTGAGATGTTGAAGACAGCCGCGTCTCACAGGTCACAGTGGTTTGATTGAATAAAACTTGGTTTATTAAGGGAAAAGAGAAAGGGAAGAGTGCTCACACAGAAAGCAACGCAGGGGCTCACGTTTATCGCACAGGAACTCGCACATAGCGTTCCTCGAACACGCACACGGTAACTTGCGCTCACACTCGCACAACTTCGTCGTCGCACTATCGAACGCGCACTCGCACTGTCACACAATCCCACAACACAATAGACGCGTCTCGGCCGCAGATCGCGGTGTACAAGGTAGGGGGCGCTAGATAACAGCTTGTGAAATAGCTAACACGTCTGGCGTGTTTGGTCTTCTGGATATCATCGACGTCGGTACCAAAGAGGGTGGAGGCAGCTTGCGACTCGAGCTTGGCTTTGCAATTGCGGTTCTCCGTCCAGAAGATGTGTTCGTCGACGAAAGAGTGGCCAGGGTCGTATGGACGCGGTAGCCCATGGAGACAGATGGAAGGAGACGCTACGTCTGAATAGAGCGGCACTGTGCCAGGCGACGCCACGGTGATCACGTTGAAGCCGTCGACGCTGCTCTCGGTACGCTCAGAGTCGTCACATGCGGCGTCATGCTCGTGGCTGTAAGTAGACGGGATAGTCATCTGCGGACGGTCCGGCTGGTTGTGACACTGCTGCCGCTCTTTGTGGCTGTGGTAAATGGCCATCGCCCAGAAGTCGCAAGAAGGTCTTATCTGCAACGGAGAAAAAATAAATTGGATGAAAGAGCTAATTATTTGAGTACCACACTGAGAAATCAATTCAACTGCGAGGTATAGCTCTGATTGTTGGAGTGAACAGGACAATATTAGCCGAGATGAAAAGGTGAGACTGTTTCCCTTTAGGCTTATGATCCCGTTAACCGAATACCTCGCCGTAGTACCCAGACACGAAACAGCAAACGTCGCAATCTGACGCTATATAGCACTGTCGCAGCATACTTGAGGGACATGGCACCAACGTTAAAACGGACAGTGCAAGAAGCCCCCGTAGCGTGAACAACAAAGCCACACTCACTCGTCGTAGCGGCGTTCGAAGACAAAGGCTGAGCTGGCAGAAACGGGGCAGGCTCCGCTTGTGGCACGCTCCGAGGAGAACGCAAGTTCACGTGCGGTCCGTGCGCGTGCTATTCTTGCTTGCTAGCTTGATTCCTATACCATGGCACATACCCACTACGATGGATTGGTCAAGAAATCGGTTGTTGAGTGGGTTGGGCGGGGGTAGAAAACTTGAGGGAAAAACTATTGTGAGGGAACAGTTGAAATTATCCAAGGAAACAAACTGGTGTTAGGTAATTTTTTTTCTTATAGGAAAACGTGTGCTTTTCGAAAGGAGAGCAAGCTAGAAGATGATAAATATTAATCAATTTAATTGAAATTTTAAATTGATAAATTATAAATCAGTAAATTATCACAAATTGGAATTTTGTAAAATAATAAATAACGAATCAGTAAATTAACTAGGTATTCTCCTTGTGGCATACGTTCCTGTGGCTAAAATCTAATGTAGATGCCCCAAAGGATAGAATGTTTTCAGTGTTTATAGAAATTTCTAATTTTCGGAATGGAATTTCGAAGTATTTCTTTCTCTGGATTGCGAATCGGTGGCAGGTTAATAAAAAATGATCAATGGTTTCAGGTTCTTTGCAGAAATGACATAGAGGGAACATCGCCAGACCAGACCTGTGTAGATAAAAATTTAGGGGTGGAATACGGCATTGTAATTGTGTGAGAGAGATTTCCAGTTTACGTGTGGGACACCATTGATTGTCCGAAGGGTAAAGCAAATGCTTTAATTCTGTTATTTGGAATGTCTGTATTGCAGAGAATTTTTTCACGAAAAATAATGCATGTGCTTTCTTCTTTTTTTTTTTTTTTTGATTTACACCGCGAACTACTAGAGCGCATATTAAAAAAAAGGAAGCGCATGTTTCCGCCAATTCAAAAGACTACACGCACTTAAAATATTGTTGTCGAAGACAAAGTTTGTGTTATAGAAGACTGCGGTCAGCCGACGTTCATATAGAAATGATTAGTTCGTTTTAAGTCAGAGTTGGTTGATGTGTGTCTGAGGCTTTTCACATGTGCTTGTAAGAAGGGTTATTACTACTGGTGTGGCGAATAACAAAATATCTGAATTGAATCACCATTCATCGACTAGCAAAGAAGTCGGATAGCGTCATCGGTCTAATCAAGCGGGTAGGTAACAGAAGGAGAGGCCTGAGTGAAGAGAATCTGATAATGCTAGTCCACGCTTTCTTATGCCATTTCACGTACGTAGCGGCCATGCACGTCTGGAAGAGGGCCGAGCGAGACAAGCTAAATGCCATGATAAGGAGGGGGATCAAGAGCGCGCTCGGACTACCAAACTACACACGCACCGACCGACTTCTGCAGTTGGGCATTCATAATACACTGAAAGAAATTGCAGAAGCACAAGAAAGGGCACAGATTCTCAGACTCTCCGGCACCGCGGCGGGCAGACGAATCCTAACAGAGATGGGCGTCCCCCCGGCTAAGGTCGAAGACTCCTACCAGGGCCTTCCGAAAGAGCAGAAAGACCACATCATCATATCCCCCGCCCCGCGCAATATTTATCCCCAGCGCAACGTGGAAAGAAGGAAGGCCAGGGCCGTGGCGCTCCTACGCCGAGCGACAGAACTCCCTGGCGGCAGCTGCTTCGTTGACGCGGCCCAATATGGCAACAGGAAAAAATTCGCAGTAGCGTCCATGAACCACAAGGGTTCGACCGTTAACGCAGCTTCGGCCAGCGTAGTGCAATTTTCCCGATGATAAAAATATTCATTGAAGACCAGTTTCGACATTTCATTGATACTCAATCAGTCGGTCGCGGTATATCGGTACTCTTATATGCGATCCACCACGGTAGCTCAGTGGCTATGGCGCCGTGGGTTGCTGATCACGAGGTCCCGGGTTCGACCCCGGCCGTGTCACACTCATTATGATGGGCGCGGACTACAAAAACGTTCGCAACAGTGCATTTTGTGCTTATTGAAAAATCCTCAGGTCGTCAGAATTAATCCAGAGCCTCCCCCCCCC
Source organism: Dermacentor silvarum (assembly GCF_013339745.2). Classification (NCBI taxonomy): domain Eukaryota; kingdom Metazoa; phylum Arthropoda; class Arachnida; order Ixodida; family Ixodidae; genus Dermacentor; species Dermacentor silvarum. The sequence goes on along the minus strand of NC_051155.1, from coordinate 154,152,016 downwards.
CCCCCCCTACGTCAGGCCTCATAATCAGATGGTACTCGTAGTCTCGACAGGTAGAACCCCAGCATTTATTTATTTTAGTTGTTTCCTGTTTATACGTCTGTTTTGTGTAGAGCAGGTCGTACCGCCGAGATGACATTCTTTTATTTGGTTTTACACCGAAACTGTTAAGGGCTCAGTCTCCGATGGTCGTGTCCACGTGTAGAAAAAAAAAAAAAACGCTCATTGGCCGTATGCTGTATGTGCGAGTGAAAGCGCGCGAGGGACGTGCGCTTTCACGGGGAGCGCGCGCACGGCGGAGAGCATATGCGACTTATTCCGTCGCGCTAAAGGTCGTGGGGGGACGGGAGGGAGGGAGTGGAGGCGACGTTTAGCTGCGGCACCAAATGCGTATATATTGCGACCGGGCGCAAGGGGAACTGGCGACTCAATCCCAGTCTGAGAAGATTTAACATAAAAGGCATGCGCTGCCAGTGTTTTGTTTCATGACATTTGTTTATGGGCTGTCATTCTCAAAATTCTGAGGAGATGTATAAACTTGGACATGTAGCAGCACCAGCAACGCGCAGATATGTTGTCGACGGCGGCGGCGTTCTGAACGCGTTCGCAGCGAACGCGCGCGGCGTTGGTGACGTGTTTATGAAGAACGTGTCAATCTTTGCCGTACACCCTATGGTGGTGTACCGTAGCGACCATAAGGCCATGCTCCCTGTGGTCACTAAATAAATAAAACCACCGGATCGTATATATTTCTCATTCTTTAATTGTTCGAATAACCAATTACACCCTCACATCTTAATAGTCATAATTGGAAATACATAATTACTACTATAGTACAGCTTCGCTGGTCTTCCATCTCCACCCCAGTGGAAAGGCTGAGAGTTTTTATATCCATTTTCAACTTTTTTTCTTCTTAAGACACGAAGGAGATCATTCCTGAGGGCTATCTATAGGGCGACTGCAGCGGCAATGGTTCCGCCACTAATGCTCCTGACGATACCCTCTAAAATATTAAATTGCTTGTAAAACTCGCGTAATAAACTGTGTAGTGTCGATACAAAGCGTTGAACATGTTTGTTAAGATTGCACTGTATATGTACTGCTTAGAAACCTAATTATTCGTTATAAACCGTTTCGTTAACCAGTCTAAAGCCGTATATGCTACAGGCGTGAATTGGTATGCTCAGACGTCTTTTTTATTTCCCACTCTCGCAAAGGGCTACTTGCTTTCTAGAGGCTTTCCTAACTTTTATGACACAACTACAACCCAGAAAGAGAAGTACCATTTAAGAGAACAAGCACACGTTGCTACCATTCACGAAATTGTTGTGACGGTTATGTGCGCGGGAAGCCACATGTATGTTTTTGTCGAGATAACTGGTTCTTGCGGATATGGAGAACAGCCACCAACGAAAAGCACAGGACATGCCATGGTGACATGGAGATACCATGGCAAGACCCGGAGCGGTTTTTCGCACAACATCGTTGCTATCACCTGCCCATCGAGCTTCATGAAAATCGTAACAAGTAATCTTTCACATTGAATCATCGTGACAAATAAGCTTTCTGTTAAAATCCACCCTTTATGAAAGTAAAATGTCTTTAAAGAAATTAAAATGAATGAATTAAATGTTACGGAATTACATTTGATTGCGGGCAGGATTTATCTCTATGCAGTCGAGCTTCAGGTTGCTGCAATTGAAACAGAGTGCTCTTTCGGTTCGTAAAATTCAAATCCTTTGCCTTGAGAAGCCTCAAGCAAATCACGATGTGAGCGTTTGTTACTGCACCTGATAGGTGCAGCGATAAGTGGTAGAGCAGTTATAGGTGATATTGCATCTGGCCATTGAGCGCGCGTCCCCGGGAATCACGTCACGGACGGGGGCATCTACTATTCATGCAAGAAACTGGAGAATATATTGACCATTTCTTTCGTCCCTGTTCGTACGCAGTGTTCTATTTTAAACGTAATTATAGATGGCTTTCAGTTTAAACGGTTTTTACATACCGCGATACAGTTACACAGTCTGAATGAGCCACGAGGGCATGTGCTGGTGGCGGCTAGCCGTCATGATTGCGGCAGCAATTCGCGTGTCGTGCTGCGCTGAACATTGTAGTAGTGCAATCTCTAACAGAGTTTTGTGGGGAACTGAAAACAAAACCATTCCAAGGGACCGGCTGCTGGCGATGACCTAGAACATTGACCCATACTCTGAACACGAGATTTGTTGAGACAAAGGGTGGTGCGAGGAAAAAGAGAGAGAAAGAAAGCAACAAAATTCGAACTTGGAAGTTTATTTGAAGAGCAACTAATATTTGCAGAAGGGCGATAAGAAGCACGCTATAGCTGGTTTGGGTATAACAAAGCGAATTTGTAGAGGAGGAAAAGTTAAAAAAAAAACAAGCAATAAAAAGGTACCTGGAAATAGGTAGAATTGAATTCCGTAGTCGCACGGGAGTTCTAAACCCAAAAATCGAAGCATCGGATTTACTCAGCAATATTTTTACGTAAAGCGCAGGAAATATCCCACATGGCAAGACAAATACATGTGTACCTGTGGCCGAAATCCAGAGCCTAGCCATCATCATCATCATCATCATCATCATCATCATCATCATCATCATCATCATCATCATCATCATCATCATCATCATCATCATCCTATATTTATGTCCACTGCAGGACGAAGACCTCTCCTTGCGATCTTCGAATACCCCTGTCTTGCGCTAGCTGATTCCAATTTGCGCCTGCAAATTTCCTAACTTTATGACCCCAGCTAGTTTTCTGTCGTCCTCGACCACACTTCCCTTCTTTTGGTATCCATTCTGTGACTCTAATGGTCCACCGGTTATCCATCCTACGCATTACATGGCCTGCCCAGCTACATTTCCCCCTCTTAATGCCAATTAGAATATCGGCTATCCCTGTTTGCTCTCTGACCCACACCACTCTCTCCCTGTCTCTTGAAGTTAGGCATAACATTTTTCGTTCCATCGCTCTTTGTGCGGTTCTTTGTTTGAGCCTAGATTCTTTGTTTGAGCCTAGCCACTGAGCTGAAATAACAGAAGCCCTGTGCTCTTTCACAGTGGAAACGTGTTTCTGACCGTAGATGGACAATTACATATTTTCTTTGATTTCGTGGCTTTGCATAAAATATTAGCATAGTCATACAAGATGTGTTCCTGCCCATAAAATATCACTTATCTCAGGGAGTATTTCATGGCTAAGAAGCAGAAACAGCAGGGGCAGAGTGGTTTTTTAAGAGGTGATCATCCTTAATACTTGTCGCCGATAAAGATATGTCATAGGAAAAACGAAAACACCAATATGTTTTGTTACATTTAACGTACAACGGCAATCAGGTTCGTAACTCCCATTGCTATCACATAATCACAGAAAGGGACATGAAAACCAGAGCTGAGACAGTCGGCGAATGTGATATTGTCTTACTCGTGAAATTAAAATTTCGGTACCACCTTTTGGTTAGTTGGTAGATTAGATATCAGCTTTATGTCTAAATAAATTCTTCCATTCTGTCAAGTCAATTCTACCATAATTATGTCGTGTTTACGCCAACTGAGGCTATGAGGCAAGTTAGCGTACGGTTGCAATTTGAATGTATGAGAAGAAAGCAATTATCTCATGCGTAAATCCGAAACCCTGAGATTTGAAAGTAGTGTCCATACTTTTGTCGCAAAAAGCGGATGAATATTTTCCAAAACCATCTTATTTATCGCTTTGTCCGTTCCTGAAGCCACGGCCATAGCATGGACTCCGAAATCATCTCCGCGGCACAGTGGCGCACAGCGGTCAATCTTGGAGGCCTTAGTTGAAGCACTCGGGGTCTTTCTAACACTCACTAGATGGCGTGACCTTTCATGTCACCGTTAAGTGCAGGCACCGGGATCCGTATTGCGCGGGAAGGCGCCGAACCGAATTTTTTCCTCAGTACCCTCCTCACCTTTTTTTTTTTTTATGTGTGTGTGTTGCTATCGCATTTCTCTAATTTCTCTAAGTTCAGGACTTATAGCTGTAAAAATAAAGTGATATTGGAAGAAACGGGTACAAGGTTATTTTGTCTACATCCCTGGGCCTGCAGAACCTGGCCTGAACCACTGGTCAACATGAAGGAATTAATATTATGGCCTTCCACCATGAATACAATATTTACAAATTCGCTGATTCTGTTGCAATTTACTGTGAGCAATGATAGAGATGCTATGTACTGTGACTGGCAAAATACAGCGAGCCTCACTACGCGTTGTGCGCTGTTGTGGCTATTTCTGTCATTGCTTCGTGGGTTGTTCGTAACTGTTAATTTTATGTTCTTTCTTAATTAAATACTCTTCAGCTTAGGCATTACCTCTGATGCCTCACCACACAATGAACCGTGCCAGTCTTCATTATGAGCACCACCGTATTAGAGCGCATGCAGCTAGCTAGTGTCAAGTACTGACGATAAAATATTTGCCTAAATTTACTCAGTGTGAATTACAACGCCAACTTATTATTTTCTCGGCCGTGTCGCTGCTAACACGAAATAACGATTAAAAAAAAAACGGTGGTACACAAACAAAATAACTCACTGTATGGCATAGTTATACGTATAGTTACAATAAAAAATGTAAATAAAGATTGTCTGAACGAAGCATTATCCGTGATGGAAACAAGATTGGCGGGAAGGTGGTTCCAGTTACGTTAAGTGTTCTGTGTGAAAGAGTGTAGAAGTGTGTTTATGCGAGAGGATGTACACCCAACTTTACTCATGTGGACAACCCGCGATGAAAGGTACGCAAGCTCAGGGATGAGCTCAGCGTGTAGATGATGATGATGGTAAACTTTGTGAAATAAACATAAGCGAAAAACTTTTCTGCGTAGCGATAAAGACATTGATAAACTGGCTTTCATTGCTGTTACGCTGGACGTACGAAAATAATTGGCTAGTATGAAACGAGTGGCATTATTCTGAATCAGTCCAAGTGCATTAATAAGGTTACAACGGTCAGGATCCCAAACAGCAGCGGCATATTCTAATTTGGGGCACACAAGGGTTTTATAAAGAACCAATTTTAGTTCCGTTGGAGACTTACTTAAATCTTGTCGTAAGTATCCTAGCATTCGATCTGCGTTATCAATGATTACGGTGACGTGAGTTTTGCACTTTAGATCAGGCGTTACGCTGATTCCGAGATATTGATAGCACGAAACTTGTTCAAGCGTAGTACTTTTAAGTTTACAAACTGGGCCGTGTTCGTTTACGCAAGAAACGCGCATTAATTCGCATTTATTAATGTTTAATTCCATAAGCCACTTGTTGCACCAAACCATTATAGAATATAAGTCTGATCGTAATATATGTTCATGTTAGACATGAATCGCACGTGATTTAAAGGAGGTGTTAAAGGACTCCTCAGTTTTGTTTGTGACTCTATATACTATATTCAATCGCTGCTGTGCAGAAACGCATATCATTTCCTACAAAAATTTACTAATGGAACTTTGGCCACAGTGTCTGAAGGTGCAAGCATGGCGGTCCAGGCAGCATGAGAATGAACGTTTAGTACACGAATTTGCTTAAACTTCCTCCTTACGACTTGAATCGGCGTTGCGACTTTGCATACTGATTATTTCCAACAAAATGTTCTATTATAAATGCCACAATTTACAGTTGTTACGCGTGTTGGAAGAGTCTTATTGCCTCATGAATGTAGAAGTAAACAACATTTCTTCAAAACTTAGGTCAATAAACTAGGATATAGCATATTGAACAAAGCCTCTAGAACGCCTGGAGCCACATGCACGATCGATGATTGGACAAATCCACGTGCTATTCATCATTCCACTTTAGCTGAGCAAACGCGGCGCCTGAGTTGCTTCTAGTAATTTTAGCAGGAAACTCTATGAAATGACCTATTCTAGCCGCTTAACTTCAAGTATTAGAAACAATAGAGTGGAGATTCGCTGCCCCACTTCCATGCTGTGCGCCGCGACCTTTATTGAAATTTCCGCGATGACACAACCAGTGACGTATAGAGTCCTATATGTAGCATATAACAAAGTTCACATATATGCGTAACTTTTGTCTCTGCTTGCGCAAGCCGATGAGGTGGCCAGGGAGCCCCAAAGCTGCGGTGCTCTTCTTTGAGGCCTCTGCTCGCAGCAAGTGCTGTTACGCTGAGATGGCTACTGCCGTGAGGAACTCTCGGTCACAGACAAAATTGCGCATGTTGTGACCGCAGGCCTGTGTGCCCTGGAGTCGTTGCCACGGACGCGTCGTCCTATGGTGGTCTGGTCCAGCTGTGCGTTGCCGTAGCACTTGGTGCTCGTCAGCAGTGCGGTGCCGCAATCGCCATCATCGACGCCGGCGCCAGTTCAATCCGCGCGGGTCTTGTTCTTATTTAGGACATCGTCGTTGGAAACTCCCGGCTCCGGGTACTGCAGGACTCGCACGTCTTTGCTCAAAACATCGATGTCGAAATCGTAGAGGGTGGAGGCAGCTTGCAACCCGACCACAGTCTTGCGGTGGATCTCCGTCAAGTAGGTAGGTTTGACTACAAAAAAGCGCCACGGGGCGAATGCATACGGTAGCCCATAAAAACAGACTGAACGCAGCGCTGCGTCTGGGCGAGGCGCCGCTGTGCCTGACGACGCCGCGGGAATCGCGTTGACGCCGCCGTTGCTGATGCCGGTACGCTTCATACAACCTGTTCCACTACTTTCGAGGATGAATGCAGACGAGGTGCGTTTCTCCGCGCCGTCCGGCTGCTCGGGAAGCTGCTGCTCATCTTTGCGTCTCTGGCAAACGGTCATCGCCTGCGAGTCACGAGTATGTCCGCCTTATCTGCAACGTAGACCAAAGACTGGATGTAAGATCCAATTATTTGAGTCACATAGCAAGAAATCAACTCCCGAGAAACTCTAGGGTATCTCTGCGACTACGAGGTTTCCGAAAAGGACAGTATGAGCGCCGATGATAACGTGACAGGTTGAATTTAGGTTCAGGATTCCCATCGATGAGTGCCTCGCCATGGTTATAATGAACGCTAGACCAGCAGCCTATCGAAAATATCGCTGACGACGGATTTTGTGCGACACGGGACCCTAAATGCTATCGCGTTAAAATGTATGAGTATCTAACAGAATAGGGATTCAGTTTTTGCTATGTATCTTTTTGACATTTTAATACTGGCGTAATAAACGCCTTTGCTCAGAGTGAGTGTTTGTATCAGGGTAAGTTTACGCATGCTAACAAAACAAAGATAGGAGAAGTCTCTTTATTAGAAAATAAATTTGGAAAGCGAGCACTTTGATATTGGAGAAGTGTGATTTAATTTTTTTTAAATGCAGCTTAAGTTATGATTGGTCTTTAGCGTCTCTTGAAATAGTGAAGGGCTTTCACTTTAGAAACCTCTGGGCTACAGGGATGTACTGTACACAGGTGCAATAAACTGCATTCGCTGCATTTGGGCAGATGGTTCCTCATTGGCACGATGGCGGCAATCTGCCACGGTGGCTCAGTCACTGTGACGTTCTGCTGCCATGTTGAGCACGATGTCCCGGGTTCGATACCCTGCCGTGGCGGCCGCGTTTCAATTGGGCACAATAAAAAAAAAATAGGGAAAGAAAGGCACTCGTGTAATTTCTTTTTTTTTATTTGCTTGGGTTTTCACGGGCATATACCTTCAAAACAAAATAAATATATTGCGAAGTCATGCCGCGTCAGGTACATGTCAGTGAACACGGTGTGTGAACACGCATGTGAAAGGGCTCGGTAATCTTCACGAATCAATGAACGATCGCGTGAGCACACAGCCCATCATGATGCGCTACACGGTCTGGTAGCACCAGCCTCATTGCAGTACAACTAATGACGAAGCCATGCGGCGCGAGCTGCTGCTTCACCACATTCACCACTATCGCACGTTTAACAAGCGCAACTCGATTCCTGTTTCGTAGCGAACGCTACATTGGCTAGCCTGCATTCTCGCCGTTTCGCTGTGGCCGGTGGCCGCACCGCGAGCTGAGCTGTTGCCTAGCAACCACCGCAGCTGGCAGCGTTTCTTTCTCTAAGGTCTGACCACCCCGCGGCGTCTTACCGGCGTCTGACACGCGTCTTTCGCCCCGCGAACTGCTTCACTGGAGAGGGTCCGGAATGCCAAGCGCGCGAAGATAGCGTCGCAGAATGAGGAAGAGCTAGCCGTTCGGCTAGCGAAACGCTTGGATTTCTCAGCTTATAATTTATACCTGGCTTATATCAATGAGTGTATACCTAAGTAGAATAATTACAGCTAAATCAAAGCCTAACCAAGTGAAACCAAGACTTAACCAGGCCAAAACCAAGCTTTCGCTTTGCATATTTAGCTGAGCGAACCCGGCGAACTGTTTCACTGGAGAGGGTCCGGAATGCCAAGCGCGCGAAGATAGCGTCGGAGAATGAGGAACAGCTAGCCGTTCGGCTAGCGAAACGCTTGGATTTCTCAGCTTATAATTTATACCTGGCTTATATCAATGAGTGTATACCTAAGTAGAATAATTACAGCTAAATCAAAGCCTAACCAAGTGAAACCAAGACTTAACCAGGCCAAAACCAAGCTTTCGCTTTGCATATTTAGCTGAGCGAACCCGGCGAACTGTTTCACTGGAGAGGGTCCGGAATGCCAAGCGCGCGAAGATAGCGTCGGAGAATGAGGAAGAGCTAGCCGTTCGGCTAGCGAAACGCTTGGATTTCTCAGCTTATAATTTATACCTGGCTTATATCAATGAGTGTATACCTAAGTAGAATAATTACAGCTAAATCAAAGCCTAACCAAGTGAAACCAAGACTTTACCAGGCTAAACCAAGCTTTCGCTTTGCATATTTAGCTGAGCGAACCCGGCGAACTGTTTCACTGGAGAGGGTACGGAATGCCAAGCGCGCGAAGCTAGCGCCGGAGACTAAGGAAGAGCTAGCCGTTCGGCTTGCTCTTGTTTGTGAAAACAATTAATAAAGGACGGTTAAGAAGGATACTTAGCGAAAAAAAAAGGTATCTGGCAGGTATCTAGGTATCTATTGTAATTTATGTTTTTGGCATTCTAATGCTGGCTTATTATAAATATTCTCTGTCGGTAAGTGTAGTAGCGTTGCTATTGCAGAAGCATAACTTACACATACAAGTTGAATTGTTATTGATCTTTAGCGTCCCTTTAAAAAGGGGTCGTTACCTAGAAGCACCTAGCATACCGGGATGTACGGTCCGTAAGAGCAATAAGCCCATTAATAAAGTTAATTCTATCTCTCTCTCTCAGTCGCTGCATGCGGGCAGGTGTTTCCTTGCCGGCCACGGTGACTTAGTGGTTAGGGCATTGTGCTGGTATGTATATAGCAGCAGCTTCATTGCAGTAAATAAATACTAAACCATTTCGTGCGACATGCTGGTGCTCACTCTAAAAACTGGCACATAACCAGAATTGACAATAGCTAGTCACCCTCCCTAAGGCACCTGTCGAAGGCCAATTTTATATACCACAGTTTTGACGTATCCACTAACACACACGTATCTAGAAAGGAAAACGAAGTTTTGCTCGCGAAAGTGCGGGGCTCGTGTTGTCTTTTTTTTACTTCAGAATAAACCACGAGTCATGCTGCGGAGCTGTGCGCTACGTTATTGCGTATTTTAAGAGGTCTGTGTGATTTAGTGATACATATGAGAAAATGTTACAAGCAAAGGTTGTGCGCCGTGATTTACGCAAAGCAGAGGTGTGTACCCTGCCACTATACCTGCCACTATATTTGTAGGTCAGTTAAACCCCACGACAAACTTATCTTAATGCGATTAGCATTATCTGTAGATGCCGCTCTTCAATGACAAAATAAATTACGTGGCACTGGGCGGAATCGAACCAGCGTTATATGTATATGCTGATAATCTTGCCTACATATATATTTGGACATGGGCCACGGGTAGGGTGCCTTGATGCCCGCGCGCGCCGCTGAGGGTGAGGACACGCGCGTCGTCTGCTACGGCGGCCGCCATTACGCCGCCCGCCGCAGCTGGGTAGCATGCGAAACGCGGTACCGCTTGCGGTGCACGGATACGTTCGGAAACAAGTACACGTTAGCGAGCTTGTTTTTATTGTTTTAACACGAAAGTGTTTTATGCCGGGGTCCACCAAGACTTCACTGACGTATTTCCGTCACGGAAATACGTCACACGAACATACACGAACATAATACAAAGAAAGAAACCAGAAGAAAAAGTTCCACAAACATGCAAAATTTGGAAATCGAACCCACGACCTCTCGGTACTCGCCGATAGATCGCCGAGCGTTTAACCCATTGCGCCACAAACGCATTTGCAGAGAGCTACACAGACGCGCCTTATATATCTAACACTCCTCCGTGTACCCGCGCTCTTGCTCGGGGCGGTGCCGCCGCCTACGAGCAGAAAAGAGAAGTACTGCATTATGACACTAACGCGCACCAACAGTATAGTGCCTAGAATATACTTACTAGTGTGCCGACCGCCGGGAGTTTCCAATGGGAGACGCTGGCACTGCCGGTGATGCCTTCCGCCGGAGGCCCCCAGACGGCGACACTGTTTGGGACCGTGCTAACCGAGCGGCGCATCACGCGTCGCTTGCGCATCACGCGTCGCTTGCGCATCACGCGTCGCTTGCGCTTCGGGTGCACTTCGGATGCGCGTTCGTAAGCGCAGTCGGTTGCGGCGCGTTGTTGCTTTCGAGGAAGTAGCGTGTGGTGCCTCCGCACGTCATTGCTGGGGTTCTTTTCTGTGCGCATGGTTCGTACTTGTGTTTGTTCACGGACGGAACCGACATGTCGTCGCAGAAAACGAGGCGTAAACACAGCACCTGTTTTGTCCCATATTGTACAACTGGATACCGCTCAAATAACGAGCAAGTCTCATTATTCAGCGCGCCTGCTGACTGGCCAGAACGTTTTGCCGAGTGGGAGAAGAATATAAGAGTGCAGATCGAAGGCTAACTCTGGCGGCTGTCGCTTGTGAGAAACACTTTAATAATTGCTACATTGAGCGCTCGTTCAAAATTAGTTGACGGTGTGTCGCCTATGAAAATGTGCCCTGTTTAATTACCTTCATTTATGGTAATTAATTTAATTTATGGTAATTAGATACAACTTGGTGTGAATTTAGCATTTGTGGACATGTCTCGCATATAATAGTTTACTGTGGAAAAAAGTTACACTTCTTCGGAAACCACGTATTTATTTATTGGTATTTTTCGCAGAAACACCCCGTATCGTGTAGCGTTATAATGATAACTGTGCATACGATCGTTTGTAAGTGCAACAAAATCATATTCTTTCGATTACGCTTTGCACCTCAACCAACGTTCCGCAGAACGAAACGGGCTGGGACAGTCCATTGGCGTCTGTCGCACACGCGCGCGTTGGCTAGAGACGCCGCTCGGCATAGCACGGTCCGTACGGCTATCGCCGTCTGGTGGCCGCCGGCGGAAGGCATCATTCTCCGTGCCACCGGAAAGCCCGCGGTCGGCACACTAGTAAGTATATTCTAGGCACTATACCGACAGTGAACGCTTCGGTGGTCTCAGCACTACGACGCCTCGATGCCAGCATTCGAAGGGACGCTGGCATCAAGAAGCACTACCAACGCCACCTAGGTGGCGTTCACCGTACTCAGCACAGCGGAGCGTGGCCTCCGCAATTAGCTCTGAAAATGTTTCTGAAGTTGATCGCGGAGGCTGCAATTACGACGCGCTGTACGCGCTGATTTGACTCGGTGACGATTCAGTTACGTGCTTTGTCTTGCGCGTTGTATTAGTGTGTCAGTTACGTGCTTCGTCTTTCGCGTTGTGCTAGCGTGTGCAGCGTAGTGCAGCTTCCATATGCACGACGGTTGCTCATGGTCATCGACGTTGGTAGCCGTGATGGAGGAGACGTGCCACCAGGCGTCAGCGTGGGTGCATCAACGCCTAAGGGCGCTTTAGCCACAAAACACCAATAGACATTATATATCAATGTGCAATAAACATTACACTACTTCTGTGAAGACACGTTTCACTTTCGTGTTCTATACCGATTCCTATATAAGAGGGATCAACCACATTTTTTTTAAAGCTTGGAAATCGCTTAGTGTTGTTGTTCCCTAAATGCTTATTAAGAGAACGATGTACTTCATGTAAGCTGACGGCTTGTGCATGTGTTATGCGCTAGAGGTTGACGTAGACTTCGTTATGTAAAAAACGAATCACCTTGCTTAGGCCGGAAACAACGGTTTCGATAAGTATAAACCCTTACTTATTTTCCTTGTAAACTCTGCATTCCAAATACACAAACAATCGTTTAAAGTACTCATATACATGTCAGCAGCAGCAGTATATGTATCTGAACACACAAATTTTAGCGTTGCGAAGCTACCTGAGCGCGATTATGGTGGCTTATTTTGCTAAGTTTACAAACAATTTACATCATACGTATTGTACACAGTATAAAGTACCGAGGGACAGTATGGTGCAAATAGCCTGGTGAGATGAAATGACAGCTTCTTTATCATTATTATGCTTGCTCAAAGGATTGAAATACTGTATATATATATATATATATATATATATATATATATGTATAAACACCTGCCGTTCCCCTGTTAATATCTGACTTTCAGTACCACCTCTCCCGCCTCACCATTTAAAGCATGCGCTGTGCTGGCTTATCTGACACATATACCCGCCGTGGTTGCTCAGTGGCTATGGTGTTGGGCTGCTGAGCACGAGGTCGCGGGATCGAATCCCGGCCACGGCGGCCGCATTTCGATGGGGGCGAAATGCGAAAACACCCGTGTACTTAGATTTAGGTGCACGTTAAAGAACCCCAGGTGGTCCAAATTTCCGGAGTCCCCCACTACGGCGTGCCTCATAATCAGAACTGGTTTTGGCACGTAAAACCCCATAATTTAATTTTTTTTTTTTATCTGACACATACATGTTCGCGCTCTATCTTTATGAAACGACACCCGGCAATTCCAGTGTACAGGTCATTTATTTGTGTGCATAAATGCTCCGCTGACTGAAGCAATTTCTCAAATAAAAGACTCCATGGCAGAATTTGGTGATGGCTGCCACTGGTCGCTTCACAGTGATCGTGAATGAGTAAAAAAAAAAATGTGGTTGATCCCTCTTATATAGGAATCGGTATAGAACACGAAAGTGAAACGTGTCTTCACAGAAGTAGTGTAATGTTTATTGCACATTGATATATAATGTCTATTGGTGTTTTGTGGCTAAAGCGCCCTTAGGCGTTGATGCACCCACGCTGACGCCTGGTGGCACGTCTCCTCCATCACGGCTACCAACGTCGATGACCATGAGCAACCGTCGTGCATATGGAAGCTGCACTACGCTGCACACGCTAGCACAACGCGAAAGACGAAGCACGTAACTGACACACTAATACAACGCGCAAGACAAAGCACGTAACTGAATCGTCACCGAGTCAAATCAGCGCGTACAGCGCGTCGTAATTGCAGCCTCCGCGATCAACTTCAGAAACATTTTCAGAGCTAATTGCGGAGGCCACGCTCCGCTGTGCTGAGTACGGTGAACGCCACCTAGGTGGCGTTGGTAGTGCTTCTTGATACCAGCGTCCCTTCGAATGCTGGCATCGAGGCGTCGTAGTGCTGAGACCACCGAAGCGTTCACTGTCGGTATAGTGCCTAGAATATACTTACTAGTGTGCCGACCGCGGGCTTTCCGGTGGCACGGAGAATGATGCCTTCCGCCGGCGGCCACCAGACGGCGATAGCCGTACGGACCGTGCTATGCCGAGCGGCGTCTCTAGCCAACGCGCGCGTGTGCGACAGACGCCAATGGACTGTCCCAGCCCGTTTCGTTCTGCGGAACGTTGGTTGAGGTGCAAAGCGTAATCGAAAGAATATGATTTTGTTGCACTTACAAACGATCGTATGCACAGTTATCATTATAACGCTACACGATACGGGGTGTTTCTGCGAAAAATACCAATAAATAAATACGTGGTTTCCGAAGAAGTGTAACTTTTTTCCACAGTAAACTATTATATGCGAGACATGTCCACAAATGCTAAATTCACACCAAGTTGTATCTAATTACCATAAATTAAATTAATTACCATAAATGAAGGTAATTAAACAGGGCACATTTTCATAGGCGACACACCGTCAACTAATTTTGAACGAGCGCTCAATGTAGCAATTATTAAAGTGTTTCTCACAAGCGACAGCCGCCAGAGTTAGCCTTCGATCTGCACTCTTATATTCTTCTCCCACTCGGCAAAACGTTCTGGCCAGTCAGCAGGCGCGCTGAATAATGAGACTTGCTCGTTATTTGAGCGGTATCCAGTTGTACAATATGGGACAAAACAGGTGCTGTGTTTACGCCTCGTTTTCTGCGACGACATGTCGGTTCCGTCCGTGAACAAACACAAGTACGAACCATGCGCACAGAAAAGAACCCCAGCAATGACGTGCGGAGGCACCACACGCTACTTGCTCGAAAGCAACAACGCGCCGCAACCGACTGCGCTTACGAACGCGCATCCGAAGTGCACCCGAAGCGCAAGCGACGCGTGATGCGCAAGCGACGCGTGATGCGCCGCTCGGTTAGCACGGTCCCAAACAGTGTCGCCGTCTGGGGGCCTCCGGCGGAAGGCATCACCGGCAGTGCCAGCGTCTCCCATTGGAAACTCCCGGCGGTCGGCACACTAGTAAGTATATTCTAGGCACTATACTGTCGGTGCGCGTTAGTGTCATAATGCAGTACTTCTCTTTTCTGCTCGTAGGCGGCGGCACCGCCCCGAGCAAGAGCGCGGGTACACGGAGGAGTGTTAGATATATAAGGCGCGTCTGTGTAGCTCTCTGCAAATGCGTTTGTGGCGCAATGGGTTAAACGCTCGGCGATCTATCGGCGAGTACCGAGAGGTCGTGGGTTCGATTTCCAAATTTTGCATGTTTGTGGAACTTTTTCTTCTGGTTTCTTTCTTTGTATTATGTTCGTGTATGTTCGTGTGACGTATTTCCGTGACGGAAATACGTCAGTGAAGTCTTGGTGGACCCCGGCATAAAACACTTTCGTGTTAAAAAAAAAAACTGCGTAATGATTTAAGACCGGACGAGAAGGCAACCTTAAAACACAGAAGTAGTGAAATATAAAAAAAAATGTGGTTGATCCCTCTTATATAGGAATCGGTATAGAACACGAAAGTGAAACGTGTCTTCACAGAAGTAGTGTAATGTTTATTGCACATTGATATATAATGTCTATTGGTGTTTTGTGGCTAAAGCGCCCTTAGGCGTTGATGCACCCACGCTGACGCCTGGTGGCACGTCTCCTCCATCACGGCTACCAACGTCGATGACCATGAGCAACCGTCGTGCATATGGAAGCTGCACTACGCTGCACACGCTAGCACAACGCGAAAGACGAAGCACGTAACTGACACACTAATACAACGCGCAAGACAAAGCACGTAACTGAATCGTCACCGAGTCAAATCAGCGCGTACAGCGCGTCGTAATTGCAGCCTCCGCGATCAACTTCAGAAACATTTTCAGAGCTAATTGCGGAGGCCACGCTCCGCTGTGCTGAGTACGGTGAACGCCACCTAGGTGGCGTTGGTAGTGCTTCTTGATGCCAGCGTCCCTTCGAATGCTGGCATCGAGGCGTCGTAGTGCTGAGACCACCGAAGCGTTCACTGTCGGTATAGTGCCTAGAATATACTTACTAGTGTGCCGACCGCGGGCTTTCCGGTGGCACGGAGAATGATGCCTTCCGCCGGCGGCCACCAGACGGCGATAGCCGTACGGACCGTGCTATGCCGAGCGGCGTCTCTAGCCAACGCGCGCGTGTGCGACAGACGCCAATGGACTGTCCCAGCCCGTTTCGTTCTGCGGAACGTTGGTTGAGGTGCAAAGCGTAATCGAAAGAATATGATTTTGTTGCACTTACAAACGATCGTATGCACAGTTATCATTATAACGCTACACGATACGGGGTGTTTCTGCGAAAAATACCAATAAATAAATACGTGGTTTCCGAAGAAGTGTAACTTTTTTCCACAGTAAACTATTATATGCGAGACATGTCCACAAATGCTAAATTCACACCAAGTTGTATCTAATTACCATAAATTAAATTAATTACCATAAATGAAGGTAATTAAACAGGGCACATTTTCATAGGCGACACACCGTCAACTAATTTTGAACGAGCGCTCAATGTAGCAATTATTAAAGTGTTTCTCACAAGCGACAGCCGCCAGAGTTAGCCTTCGATCTGCACTCTTATATTCTTCTCCCACTCGGCAAAACGTTCTGGCCAGTCAGCAGGCGCGCTGAATAATGAGACTTGCTCGTTATTTGAGCGGTATCCAGTTGTACAATATGGGACAAAACAGGTGCTGTGTTTACGCCTCGTTTTCTGCGACGACATGTCGGTTCCGTCCGTGAACAAACACAAGTACGAACCATGCGCACAGAAAAGAACCCCAGCAATGACGTGCGGAGGCACCACACGCTACTTGCTCGAAAGCAACAACGCGCCGCAACCGACTGCGCTTACGAACGCGCATCCGAAGTGCACCCGAAGCGCAAGCGACGCGTGATGCGCAAGCGACGCGTGATGCGCCGCTCGGTTAGCACGGTCCCAAACAGTGTCGCCGTCTGGGGGCCTCCGGCGGAAGGCATCACCGGCAGTGCCAGCGTCTCCCATTGGAAACTCCCGGCGGTCGGCACACTAGTAAGTATATTCTAGGCACTATACTGTTGGTGCGCGTTAGTGTCATAATGCAGTACTTCTCTTTTCTGCTCGTAGGCGGCGGCACCGCCCCGAGCAAGAGCGCGGGTACACGGAGGAGTGTTAGATATATAAGGCGCGTCTGTGTAGCTCTCTGCAAATGCGTTTGTGGCGCAATGGGTTAAACGCTCGGCGATCTATCGGCGAGTACCGAGAGGTCGTGGGTTCGATTTCCAAATTTTGCATGTTTGTGGAACTTTTTCTTCTGGTTTCTTTCTTTGTATTATGTTCGTGTATGTTCGTGTGACGTATTTCCGTGACGGAAATACGTCAGTGAAGTCTTGGTGGACCCCGGCATAAAACACTTTCGTGTTAAAAAAATGTGGTTGATCCCTCTTATATAGGAATCGGTATAGAACACGAAAGTGAAACGTGTCTTCACAGAAGTAGTGTAATGTTTATTGCACATTGATATATAATGTCTATTGGTGTTTTGTGGCTAAAGCGCCCTTAGGCGTTGATGCACCCACGCTGACGCCTGGTGGCACGTCTCCTCCATCACGACTACCAACGTCGATGACCATGAGCAACCGTCGTGCATATGGAAGCTGCACTACGCTGCACACGCTAGCACAACGCGAAAGACGAAGCACGTAACTGACACACTAATACAACGCGCAAGACAAAGCACGTAACTGAATCGTCACCGAGTCAAATCAGCGCGTACAGCGCGTCGTAATTGCAGCCTCCGCGATCAACTTCAGAAACATTTTCAGAGCTAATTGCGGAGGCCACGCTCCGCTGTGCTGAGTACGGTGAACGCCACCTAGGTGGCGTTGGTAGTGCTTCTTGATGCCAGCGTCCCTTCGAATGCTGGCATCGAGGCGTCGTAGTGCTGAGACCACCGAAGCGTTCACTGTCGGTGCGCGTTAAGGCCCGACCACATTCGGCGTTTTCCCGGCGTTTCCTGGCGTTTCGTGACCCGGCGCCGCTCAGCGTCGACGCTGAGGGAGGCGCCAAGCCGAAACGTCGTACTCAAGGCACACCAGAAATCTCGGCGCCGGCGCCGCCGCCGGAAGCGGATCGATGAGCGCCGACTTGGCGCCGACCAATCAGCATGGCTGCGGCCGCACTGGTGGCAACTTTTGCAAGCGACTTCCGCAGCAACCATTTAGCGTGCGTGCCACCATGTGGCGCCAGTGTCTCGTCGGCGAGGCGGCGCCGTCTGAGAAAGCAGCCGCTCGTACCATCGAGCGCGCTGCCGTGAATGTGTGTGCGTGTGTGTGTGTGTGTGTGCCGCAGAACTATAAACAGGGCTTAAAAACCTTACAGACAGACAGAAGAACTTTATTTCGGCTTAAAAACCTTAATCGGGAACATTACTCATAGTTCACTTGAATGACATTGCACACTGCTTCTGGTTAAATCTGTCTGGTCACATTGTGCGACGCTGGACTGGCGCTGTTTGCGTGCGTCTCATGTGGCTGGGTGACCTCTCCGGCGCCGTTGATGCAACGACGCCGAGAGACGCAACGGCAGGAAACGCCGGTGAAAACGCTGAATGTGGGCCGGGCTTTAGTGTCATAATGCAGTACTTCTCTTTTCTGCTCGTAGGCGGCGGCACCGCCCCGAGCAAGAGCGCGGGTACACGGAGGAGTGTTAGATATATAAGGCGCGTCTGTGTAGCTCTCTGCAAATGCGTTTGTGGCGCAATGGGTTAAACGCTCGGCGATCTATCGTCGCGGACCGAGAGGTCGTGGGTTCGATTTCCAAATTTTGCATGTTTGTGGAACTTTTTCTTCTGGTTTCTTTCTTTGTATTATGTTCTATGACGTATTTCCGTGACGGAAATACGTCAGTGAAGTCTTGGTGGACCCCGGCATGAAACACTTTCGTGTTAAAATTAACAACTGCACACGTACGTACATCGGCATCAGACCAGCACAGAAGGCATACTTAAAAACATGGAAAGGAATATACAAAACAAGAAGGATATCATGTGCAGACATGCATAATATGTTCCATGATACATTTGTCATTACAAAAAAATAGCGAAAGCAAAAATCAAAGGCAGATACAGGACCGACCAAGTGCAGTAAGGAATGTTTACCAAGCAAAATGCAGGATTAAAAAGCATGCACACCTGAACCAAAATCTTTTAGGCATACAAGGGGGGATCTCAGTGTGTCCATTTCTTACGAAAGGTTGACACCGGCACAAGTTTTGCTTGCATGCCCATTCGAACTACCGGCTGGAAACTGCCGAAGGTGGATGCGCAGCCTTATCCTTGCGTACCTCTCAGTGAGCATTCTGTATATACCCTCCTTGTGCTCCGTGCATACACACATGCTGCAGCGGTGTACCTTGCTTAGGTAGGTTGTAAGTGAACGAAGCGGCGACTTCATTGTGATTATTTTATCCGTGCACCAAGAGTTGATGGCCGTAAAGTGCTCTTCATAGTCCTTCAGGGCTTTCATCACTCCGCTACAAGGGTAGATAAGGTTGCCTCCGTCCGAAACATACTCTTTCAGTGCAGTCAGTGAAGCATACTCGTCACTGGCAGTTCCAAGAAGTGAATCTTTGCATTTTGCACACTTCACGGATTTCAGGATTCCCTTCAAAATAAATCCTCCGAGGTAAAACAAAATACTGCATTCGGTTGACGACAATTCTTCGATGAACAAAATCTCAGAATCGTCAATTTCTTCAACTTCCTTCTCGACACAGGTCTTCTTCCCCTGGGATAGCAGGTCTACAAGGTACTCCCGGTCATCAAGTTCGTAACTTGCCGTCCGCGGCGTGTGCAAAAATTGGCTGACGCTCACAAGTCTCAGAGCGCACTTGAGGTCATAGGCACTGGGAACCGGCTTCATAAGCCGCACCACAGAAAAAAGGTTCTCTAAGCAGTCTTGCAGCAGCCTGCTTGTAAGAAAGAACTCATATCCTTCGTAACTTAGGAGCAATTCTTGGAGGCGAAGAACAATCGTAGTTGATATGAGTAGACCAGCTTGCGACGGTTTCCAGTGTGATGTGGCGCCCATTTTCATTGTTCTGATTGTTTCCATTGCCGTGTGCAATGTATCTAGGGCTTCAGAGTACCTGGCCTTGTTTCTGTGACTTAAGGCCATGTCTGGATGCCGCGAGGACATCAGAGCATACCACTTTGAAGTAAGCTCCATGAACCAAGCTGTTGTTTCCGCTTCCCGTTTAAGTAGCCCTTCCTTTATAAGGAAACGGATAGCCGGGGGAGCTTCCCGAAAAAGCTGTACAGCGACACCAACCTTCATTTTGGTGAAGTGGCCTGTGTTGGTGTGCACTTCGGACAAGTTGGGCGCTACCTTCAGTTCTCTTTTAGAATCGTGTTCAAGTACTGCCTCAACATATTCCAAGTTAACCTCTGAAGAAGGAAGGTCATTTTTGGCCACCGTGGCCTCACTCAACGTGAAAACTTTAGAGTTCAAGAGTTGACCCCTGAGGTTCTTCAGGACGTGAGCAGGATCAGCCATGAAAAAAAGTTCCTTGCCGTCCATGCACGGATGAGGTATGGAACATATCGTTGAAGAATCTCTATGACTTGAAAAGCCAAATTCCCTCCACATTGCACGGTTCGCCGAGCCCATGTCACATGTGACTGCGCGAACGTTCAGAGATATTTGGCTGCACAGCTTTACTAGCTCCAGTACATAGTTTTTCAGCAAACAGCCATCGACGTTTCTCCCAGTGAATTCATATGCAATAACTTGCTTCCATCTTTGGTTAAGACCACCTAACATAAATACAAGACCATGATTCGCAGGCTCTTCAGGCTTCGGGGGAAGAGTTACTCCTCCGAGAAGTGTGTCTTCAGCACGGTCTAGCTCGAACCCGGGCACTATCTCCATTTCATCCAAAAAAATGACGCAGTCCTTTTCAACATCCTCCATAGTCTCAGCTTTGCATTTCATAACATCGATCACTTCGTGAAGAATGCCTGGGAGGAACTTCAAACTTTGAATCCTTCGCGCGAGTGTTCTGTTGGATGGGAGAGGATATCCCATTTTTCTTAGCGTTTCATATCCTGTTGTTCCACAAGCGAACTTAATCTGAAGGCCTTGCTTGACGGTGTGTGCAGACCAAGAGTTCCCCAAGCTGCTGCTTTTTGAGAGAGCGCGAACTTGATCTTCGTTCAGAAATTTCAAATTTTGCGAAATATTCGTTGCGTCACTCTCGAATTTTCGAACTTTTTTCCTGAGACCTTGAATTGTGTTCTTGGCGGTGGCATGGTGTTGCTGAAGTTCAGTATACTTTCTTGTAAGGTCAGCAAGCTTCTTCTTCAGTTCTGCTGATTCTGTAGTAGCATTTGATGTTTTACCAGCCGCATCATTGACTGCTATTGAATCTGCATCACTAGAGTTTGCTGACAGTTCTACAACGGCGTCGCTGACTTCCATGGCGTCGTGTTCGTAACGCGACATTTCTTGCCGTGAAGACTCAAGAACTGCATGGTTTTGTGGGGCCTCTCGGGGTGTTTCAACTTGAGCTGGACATTGACGCAGCCCCAGAGCAGATTTGCCGGTCTTTTCATTGGAGGGTGCGGACACAGTTCTTTCCTTTGGTGGCCTTCGTTCCTTGGGCAGCGCTGCAAGCAGAAACGTATGTATTTATGAACATACTCAAGTAACGCCGGGTAACGTCAATCCTGTTGTTAGTTTTATAAACGTAACATACACAGCAGGTACCGGCATGGTCCTTAAAGCTAGGAAGGCCATTGCCCTTCCCCCCCAACCCTTTCGACTGGTATAGGGGGAAAACTTTTCAAATGCAAAGCCTTTTCAAATGCGTTGAACTGTGGACTTCATCCTACCCTTTACTACGTGAATGATTTCGTAAACATTACGTAACGCTGACATTCACCTGACATTCTAAGCAATGCACGACCGCGTGCTCAGTAGCGGAAAGCTGCAGCCCCTGTGGCGGGTCAGAAATGTCTAGAAAAAGTGAAATACACTCAGACGTTTGCAATGTATGAATTAATTTGGACGCAGCATAATTTAAAGTTACCTATTTGGTTTAACCGTTGCAGGTACATACAATGCCTCCAATCGATGCTGCTTTATGTAATGCAAGAAAAAAGTTCAAAACTTACGTCTGAATGCGAACAAAGTTGGGACTGCATTGGGTTTCAACTTTTTCCAACCATCCACACGGTTTTGCTCATAGTTGTTCGGTTCAAAGTGCGCCTGCAAAGAAAACCAGAATTGGATGTTAACAGACTGGTAAAATAAAAAATGAATGCCTGTCGTTGTCATTGAACCTCCATTTATGCGTGCAGTATGATTCGTGGCAAAACTAGCAGTGACTTGGACAAAAAAAAAAATCAACTGAGCTCACGCGCGCTTTCACGTAAGCCGCTTCAGTGAGCGTGGTCATCGATCTAGCTTGCTGTTAGGGTAACGCTTTCAATTTAGCACTAAAAATTCGTGCGAATAAAAGAAATCAGTCGATTGCGCCGACGAAGGACCAGGTCTATCAGGCGTGATTTTAAAGCGGGCGTTACAGATTTCGTTCCATCTAAAGATTTGTAACCAAGATTTCCTAATGGGGTCGAATTTAATTATCACGTATGAATGACACAACACTGCGCAATTGCGCTTGCTTTGTTTGTCATCTAAAAGCACCTGCTTCACAAGTATACAGACGGCGATATACACAAAGCAGGCACGGGTCCAGCCTCGTAACGTTAGACATTTTTCGCGGGAACAGCATCAGTTTTGTATTCAATCGCTGCTATTTCGGTAGAAGCCCTCAAATGTCGACCGAGTCGTGGGAACGTGTGCACGAATAAATAAGCGCTGCATCCAGGGTAAAACCTTTCCACATAATGACACTGCTCTGAAATCTGCGGCAATACTTCTGAATGTATCAGTATACTCGTGGCCCTTGAACCAGCACGAAATGCTGACACGGGTGCTTTTATATTCCATATATTACGCCGGCCTCCTATCTGACGCATTTGCTTACAGCGGGGTCGTTCCCCCGAATACCACAGACACTACGCTGCACGAAGTTTTACTGCCCGACGTTTGCCTACGCACCCAATAAAGAAATAATGGTGCGCTAAGTAATGCTGGCTAATCAAATTAGCATGCATTCTAAAAAAATGTATGTTTACTTACGCTGCAAATGGATGATGTGTTCGTCGGATGCCACTTGTCGCGTTTGATTTGTACTGTCCAAAAAAGCCTTCTTTTTGGGTCCCTTGGAAAGCGGTACAGCTTCCAGCCGTTCCTAGAATGGTTGGTGCACTGCGGCACGCAACACCCGGGCATGGTGATGGAAGCGAGCGCGTATAAATGGAGGTAAACGATCACCGATCTAACAACAAAACGCACGCCACGCACAAGTGACCGGTCGCGGGCGTCAAAATGGCGGCCGCGCTGCTGCCAAGGTCGAGGAGGCGGCACCTGCCCCTTCAAAAGCTGACACCACTCTAAGCGGGGGCGCTGGCATCGAGGCATTCTAGCCACGGGCGGACTTCTCCATGGTGTGGCGAGGCGTGTCCGGAAGGATGCAGGGTATACGAGCCCTGCTGCATGTACTACACGCCTGATATAGATGACGCCTTTCTCCGGTGGCAATGCTTCGCCTCGCTACATTGCTCTAATGCTAATCACATTAACCAGCACATTTAACATGAGGTGGGTTCAGCAGCATTTTGTTTTATGACATGAAAAAGATCGTTACTGGGTGCGACTTTAGCGGTAACGGATCCGGTGCTGAAGATGGCCTCTCAAAGCTTTGCTTGTAAAATATGTGCAATCAATAGTGTGGTGACAATGCAAAGCATTGATCCGTTTGTCAATATGCCACTGTAGAAACCTGATCTTTTGATATAAACTATTTTGTTAAAGAAAAAAAAAACGTATGCAAAAGGCGCGAATGCAAAATGCGAAAACACCCGTGTACTTAGATTTAGGTGCGCGTTAAAGAAACACAGATTTGCCAAATTATTTCGGAGACCCCACTACGGCGTGCCTCATAATGAAATCGCGGTTATGGCACGTAAGACCCCAGAATGGAATTTTTAATTTTTGCATATCTAACTACTCAAAGAGCGAGGCAGGAGCTCGTAAGCACAATGCACAAGATCTTCGAAGGTGGAGCATAGCTATTTTGCACACCCGTTAAGTCAGTAGAACGAAATACAGAACTCAGTTATGACACAAATGCAGCGCTGTGCACTTTACATTCAGCATTATCGAACGTTTAACAAGCGCAACTCGATTCCTTTATCTGCATTCGCGTTCAGCAAGTTGGCGTTGATCAACCAAGGATCGTAACGAGTAGGCTATCAATGAAAACATCGGGTTAGCATCGAAAATATATTATTTATTCTTCGGTACAATGATATGTATCAATATTACAAGCATAATACTAAGTGAGAAATTATTTGAATACAGTACACGAGCCCATGATTGGAAGCCGCGTGATTGTCTTTTCTCAGGCCACACGTGAGCGTTCCCACCCTCTCGTAGCACGTGGCCACAAAGCTGGTGCAGGCAGTGGCCACGGAGCCCCAAAGCTGCAGTGCTGTTCTTGGAGACCTCTACTCGCACCAAATGTTACGCCATTATGGTTCCAAAGGTGGGGGACTCGCAGTCACAGACAGAATTGCGCGTGTTGTGACTGCAGGCGTGTGTGTGCTGGAGTCGTTCGCATATCGGATCGTGCTCCATGGTGGCCTGGTCCAGCTGTATGTTGCCGTAGCACTCGGTGTTCGTCGCGTTCAGCAGTGCGCCTGCCGCAATCGCCATCGTCGACGCCGCCGTCGGTTTTAACCGCGCGGGTCCTCTTCTTATTTCGAACGTTGGCGTTGGAAACTCTCGGCTCCGGATACTGCAGGAATCGCGCGTCTTCGGTCGTTTCGAGAACAATCGATGTCGTAATCGCAGACAAAACACGGAGCTGGGAGCTCGAGCTCGGCGTTGCTGTTCTTGGTCCAGAAGGAGGTGACGCACGCACAGACAGTTTCGCCGATGATAGAGAGGCTTGGTCCGAATGTACGAGGCCGCTTAAGAAAAGAGATGCAAGACGGCATCACGGCTGAGAAAGGCGATACTAAGTCCGGCGATGCCACTTTGATCACGTTGAAGCCGTGGACGCTGCTGTCGGAACGCTTCGAGTCGTCACCTGCGTCTTCTCCCCCGTGACTGTAACTAGGCGCGGTACTCATCCGAGTGCGGTGCGGCCGTTTGTCACGCGGCTGACGCTGTTTGCGGCTCTTGCTAGTAACCATCGCCCCGGAAATCGCACAAAAGTGTCCTTTCCTGCAAAAAAAAAAGAAGGATAGTTCGAGTGCCATAGCACGAAATCATTCCGCGGGAAACTATAAGGGGGCCATGAAGCTTGGAGTGAAAGGACACGACTAGCCGAGATGAAAGGCGAGACGCGTTCCCTTTAGGCTTAGGATCTCCTTCACTGACTAAATTGCCATAGCAAGACACGAAACAAGCAAACGTTGCTCTTCGACTCTGTATAGCTTGATCACTTTAAAATAAAACGAGTCAACTTTAACACGAAAGAGAAGTAGCGAAACGTCGTGAGCAACAATACTTACTCGGCGTAGCGACGTTCGAACACAAGGACTGAGCCGGCAGAAACGGGGCACGCTACGCTTGTGGCAAGCTCCGAGGAGAACGCAAGTTCACGTGCGGTCAGTGCGCGCGCTCATCTTTTTTTTACGGGAAATGATGATGATGATGATAGCCTCATACCAACGTTGCTCATACTATGGCTCGTGCCCACACTGACGAATTGGTCAAGAATTGTGCGCCTGAACTTTTAGTTAACGTTTCTAAGTATTACATACTTATATTACATAAAAGAAAGACATTCAAAAGCTTATTCGTTTAGTTGATTGTACGAAACAAACGGCATCAAATACGTACCTGTGGCTATAACACAGAACTGACGCACCGAACGTTAGTATTACTCCTGATGTTAAGATTAACGCTAGTTTAGCAAGATGAATTTTTTTAAAAGTCTTTTTGTTAATGATTTATTTATACTGGTGACATAAAAAAAATAGGCATATAAAGATTCCGTTTCTTGGCAGTATTGACATAGGGGCAATATCGTCAGACCAGTCCTATTATGTATATATCGCTTTATGGGGTGACACGGCAGCGAAATGTGGTGATCTCTACTTCCGATTGTCTTGATGGACACCACTGGGTTTTCAACGGAAGTTTTAGGTGCTGAATTTCTGTCGATGTTGTTATTGATTCAAAGGCATCTCTACGAATTGAATATGTTCGATTTCTAATCTCTGTTATGTGGGCCGCTACTGGAAGAACAGATATTATCGGTCCGCTCAGGGATGCTCGCGCTAACGAATTTGTCATTTCATTTAAATGTAATCCAGAGTGACCTGGTAGCGCGTAAGTAGTTTTACAAAATTCAACTTCTTTCTTTTTTGCGGTTTTTACGTGCTCAAATCAGTTCTGATTATGAGGCACGCCGTAGTGGAGGGCTCCGGAATAATTTCGACCACCTGGGGTTCTTTAACGTGCACTACAACGCAAGTACCAGGGCGTTTTTGCTTTTCGCCTCCATCGAAATGCGGCCGCCGCAGGCCAGGATTCGATGCCCGCGATCTCGATGCTCAGCAGCGCAGCGCCTTAGCTGACTGAGCCACCGCGGCGGGTAAAATTCAACTGGGGAAGAACTAATGTTGGAAACGTTTTTAGAGCTGGTGAATTGGATGAAGCTGTAAGTGAAATACAGACAGAAACGGAATCTGTTATAATAACCACATTGATTGCATTCAAAGGGAGTTTTCCCAACGCTAAAATACTAGCCAAAAGCTCAACTTGAGAAACCAGACTGAAATCTGGCAGTCTCACAGATAACACCAGCCAAGCGAAAGCGAGAAAATGCCTACGCCCGCGTTATCCTTGTATACTGAAGCGTACCTGAAACGTTGGGTTTCAGGGGAAAATGTCATCAAATTCAATCTTAATATTCTGATTTCATTCAGTTGATGGAATTACCTGTCGAATGTTAACATTTAGACTATCTAATAGCTTTTGCACAAAAACAATCTGTGGAGTGTGTTAAACGCATCCATTGAACACAAAAGAAGGAGTTTGGATCATTGATAAAGGCATATTCAGATCGTCTAAGTAAAAAGTTGTAAAATCTTTGAAATGTTTAAACCGTTAAGATGCGAAATCTGCAGGGTAATGTTGTTGGCGCGCTTATTGATAGATAACATTATTCGCTAGGAACTTGGGAAGTCCCAGGAACAGGCGCAGCTATGGCTTTACGCTCCAAAAGAACCCAAGGCTTAGTTTTATAACCAGGGCTGCCTGCGAAAAATACACACCCGAATTCCAATATTGGGCGCATATACATTTTGTATATTATTAGCAGATAATCCCTGCGTAGCGCATATTGCCAGTTGCTCAGTCAGCGCAGTAGACCTAAAGCACGTTGTGCCTTAGATGCTACATTTTCTATGCGTGGACTCCAGTTGAGTTTTCTATCATAGATGATTCCCAAATATTTCAGAGACTCAACGTGGTGGATGGGCCCTTGTTTATAACACATAGAAATTGAAATCGGATCTGGGAGCGGGAACACCAAGATTGCGCTTTTACTTGCATTTATTGACAGGCAGATTGCCTGAAGCTACACCTCAAGCATACTCATGTATTTTTGCAATTTTTTGCATAGAGCGTATGATGCCGCTTTCTGCAATGTCATCTGCATAAACGTAAACTTGCATGTCCTGTCAAGTTGGAAGCGAAAAATCATGCACGCACTTCTCCCCCCCTTTTTTTTTTCTCGTATATCTACATACCGTGGCAAAAGAATGGAGTACTTACGAATATTCTACTGAAATTGTAGTAAGCAAATGCGAAGGCTTCGGCCAGTCTAAAAGAGGGCAATTAGAAATCAGAAGAAATATGTCGAAGTCGATATCTTTGACAGATGTAAATTAGGCAATCCTAAAGTGATCTCGTATTCCTGTACGTTTAAGGCTCTTCGCAGGTTTTTATAGAAACGCCGTGTATTCACATTGTTCCAGCAACCCAAAACAATCAATTTGTGATATTTTCTTAACGCATCCAGGGCGATATACAAACACGCACACTATAAATCTCCAATATTGCTCCCCATTGAGCTTATGCTCCTGGAAATGCCGCTAAAGGGGGTAGACACGTCAACTTAGCATTGTAAAGTACGCATATATTGATCATGGCTCTTGCTCCTGTTTAGAGACAGACTGCTTTATTCGGGCTTTACGTTATAAACAGCCAAGGATAAACCAACAAATATAGGGCGATCACTTATTACGCTTTGACACCACAAAGAGAGAGAGAGAGAGAGAGAGAGAGAGACAGATTTATTAAGCGATTAGCATTTTTAGATTCCGAACTCCACTTTGTAGCTCTGTTATGTAATGGCTATCGCATAACCCTCCTAAAAAATACGTCCGGCGATTGGTTTCGGACCCGGCTCTTTCAGCACAGCAGCCCGGTGCCCATTAGATAATCGATGCACGCTTATAGAGCCCACATAACTCCCATACCAACTTCAATCGTAAACGCCAGCTCCTTGAGACGCTTGGCACGTAAGTCGCCTAAAATGGAAACAATTTACTTACAAAAGAGGGACGCGCTGTTTTCTAGCTAACAATGCAAATGATAAATGTTTGCGCCTAAGCGTGACCCCCGCTGTTAAGTCAATCCCGACTTTATACAAACGCAGTTGCAGAGCCTCCGTTGCAGTTAAGACATGTCGCCTTAGAGGGCCTCATCAGCTGGCGAGCTGGTACAGCGAACTCCTCATACGTGCAACTGGTAACGAGCCCGAAGCTATGGGAATCTGAAAATGACCACTACACAGATTGTAAATAACGGTGTGTTCACCAATACGGTGTACGGCTACACTGCTTGAATACTAATCGAATTCGCGTCGACAGTCATCTGCAAAGGATGGATGCACCACCATTTTCTTTATAAGAGAAAAGCTGGGAGGTCGGCCGGAATTACTGTGTTCTTGCCTGCTGCTAAGCGTTGGCTGTACTCACGGCCTCGTTCGAACGCAGCAACTACTGCTCCGTTCGAGCGAGGCCTTGGCTGAGGTAAACGGAATAAAATAAGAGCAGTACAGCGAAGGTGGTGATCTATACGCACCCTGAAGAGCAAGGCAGCGTCTCGGCAAGCGTCGAGGAGCATTCCTTAAGAATGGTGCGATAGCCACGCAAGCTTTTACTGAAAAAGACGCGGTTAGTGTTTACATGCAGTCTTAGCTACTTTGCTGTATTAGCATTTTTTTGTATTGAATAAGGTGGGTCGATACACGAAATATATTTACTTTATCGCGTGTTTTTTGTCACTAAGAATTTCGCAGTGAACGGGCTGCGGTAGTGGATCACGTTAGAGGGGCTGTTTTCTTGATGTTGGTCAAATTTCAGACGTTACGCGCCTTGTTGTGCGATGTCATGCAATAAGCCTAAGCGAAGTGAACAACAATCAAAACACAGCGCGAAGTGCCGTTTTCAGTGCAGTTGGCATTAAAGCATGTGCATTCTGCGCGATCGCTCTCACATTGCCTTGCTAAAAAGGGGATTGATAAAGGCGACTTTAAAAAATGGCGAAAAAAAGAGGGGACAGTATGAACAAAATGTTCAAGAAAAACTCTCAGCTAATTCGTCACATTGACGTATGCGCATCAGTAAAGGAAAACTATCAACCCCTGCTATGAAGGCTTTTGGGATGACGAATACTTAGGCAAGAATCAGCGTGCATTCTGCTGGAGACCTCCCAACCATTATAGGAAAGGTGGAAACATTACACTGAGACTTTTTTTTGTTTCTAATTTCGCCTGTGCACTTTTAAAATAATTGAGATAATTTCTTTAAGAAAACTGCACACCAGATTATAGTGAAACATTTACAGCTATCAGTACATTGTACAACCAAAAAGCTTAACTCAAAAGAATAAAATATTTTTAAAATATATTATTGTATTATCAAAATTGAAATAAAACTCCGGCGTTATTTTACTCATCAGGACAGAGTGTGAGCAACGTATGATTCTTGGATGGTGCTAACAGAAACCAAATATATTTAAGTTCGATTTGAACACAGTAATATATGAAATATTCCTGCGAACTTAAATGACTATCTTGTTATTAGTTTCTGAGATGCACATAGAAATTTGGTTTAAAAGAATATGCACAATAAAGAAACTATTTGGGGTGCCCCGCCAGAACAAACTGCCGAAATTTCAGCTAAAGGGCATACCTTTCCTGGCCGTAAAATTTCACGATAAGAGATAGAGTAGTTTTTAAGATTAAATACGGAGACAAAGGTGACCCGTCCACCACGTCATAACACCTCAACGCAATGCAACGCACCGTCTGGAGCGGGGACGAGATCAAACGTTGCACATGGGCAGGTTGTACCTTGTCAGCGCGATCATGGTCTCCGTGTACTAAACACTGTGCTGGAGTAATCACCGGCAGTTTGATCGCGGTAACTAAATGCTACATACAGACTAAACCGCTCTGGGCAACCTGCTGCTTTTGCTGACTTCTAACATTGGCAGATA